>NC_092703.1:10036895-10347728 GCF_964275005.1 Diadema setosum | reverse complement strand
TGACATCACCTTTTCTACAGTGTCAGTGCGTATAGTCAGGGCTCGACACTAACGGTGGCCTGGTGGCCCGGTTGCCCGGGGCCACCAAAAATGAAAGTCGGGCCACCAAATTTCCAAAAAGGGCAAATTTGGTGGCCCGCCTCGGGCCACCAAAATTTTTTGAAAAGTATGTCAATAAATTCGTAACTTTTTGCGCCGGAAATTAGCAGTTAAATTTGTTTAAAGGATGGATGAAAAGGACTGAATGAGTGCCTGAGAGTGAGTGTTGCAAGTTTGTTGAGTAGATATGTCCAACTTCTAATTCTTACTATCATAAAACTTATATATTTGACTCATTAAAAAAAAAAAGGACTTTTAATGTTTTTTATTGTGTTTTTTTCGGCCACCAAATTTTTCTCTCGGGCCACCAAATATTTGAAATTTAGGATTTTGGTGGCCCCATCGGGCCACCAAACAAAAAAGTTAGTGTCGAGCCATGGTATAGTGCATAAATAATTTAGCCGGTGGGCTCCAAAGCATAGATGCATACCATTGCAACACTGGTCTGACGAGACTAAGGACTGGAGTAATGGGGGAAACTTCAAATCTAATGAAACAGTGTCTTATGGCATTTTAACAGCCACTGTTTGGAATATGCTGCAAATGCATATATATGTGCAATGAGCTTTAGAGTTAATTATCTGGCAATAAAGTTAATTGCCAAGTCCAGTATACATTTTGGCATACAATTGTATGTATGTCAGAAATTGTGTCTGGTGTACACCATGAACATACAACAGAAATAGGCTTGAACTGAAAATTAATCCCTGCGTCACACTGCTCTTCACCTTTTTTCGTGACCGAACTGTTTTTCATATACTAAAAAGCATCCATTCCTGAACTCTTTGAATAGTATACCACTCAATCCAAATTTGAGTGACTGACCGCAATTTCTGACAGTTTTCAATTGATACTTATGCATAAAGGTGAAATGAAACTACTGTCCTGGTGACATACATAGGACCATATTGTTAATATTATGGTAAAGAATATCCCTGCCTTTATTCTGACGAATGTCTTTTTCAATCCGTCAATCAAGGGCTCCATCCCAGAAGCAGAAGGAACTAAAGTCCTGGTTCGCGTCAAGGCATGCGGCCTGACGGACATTGACGTGGAGCTTCTCCAGGAACTGGGTTTATTCCAGCAAAAACTTCCATGTGGCACGCAAATATCTGGAGTGGTAACCAAAGGTATGTTGGGCGAGACAGAAGTGCCCATGTGTATATATGTATTCCACCAACATGAGTGTATGTGTTTGTTTCATAGGTGTTTTAACTCTTTGTTGTAAACCCCATCTATGCCAAATTATTCCGAGACAGCAACATCTATAGTCATGCTTTGGGAAAACATTCCATTTTTCAAATCTATGTTACTTTTCTGGATTTTTGTTACCCGGGACATGTAACGAGCAAATCTGTAGAGAAAGTGTCAAGCTTTGCTTTGATGTAAATTGTATGACAAATCTGATTGTTTTTCATTCAAATGACCAGCATGACTTTTTCACACAAAACAGTGACAGTACTTTTCTCACAGATCCAGTAAGAAATACCGCTTGATAGTCAGTCACCACATAAAATGCAAACTACATGTGACAGGAATGGAGTTGCACAAATGCCTCCATTGTACTGAGGCATTTGGCGATTTATTGATCGGTTTGGGCAGATTTGTGCTTTTGAACATATTATGTGAATTTGGCATGCCGTCGACTGAGTCGGACATGTGAATGTGGCACATAAAGAGTTAAGATGAACATATTTTTTGTGGAGTTAAAAAAAAAAAGGGGGCTCCCAAAATGTTTTCAAGTACAAACTTGTGCATCATTGCCCAAAGTATAACTATCAATTTCTGGAATCTTATGAGTTAAGAGTAAAAATTATCTTTGTCCTTTCACTGAGGAATATTGGTCATCCAGGGTACAGTGTATGTTTTCTTGTTAATGCAAAATAGGATTTCGTTTTAAAACCAAAATGTTTTACATATGATATGATGATTTTGATCCTAAATTGAGATTGTTTCATGTAACTACTCATAAAGCAAGTAAGACTTCTTTCAATGCTATGGTATATTATGATTAACCATCTAATTTTTTATATCAATGCTACATGTATGTTTTATAACAGCAATGGTATGTCACTGTAAGACATGGTTGGAGGCAGTAGTGCTGAGGGCATTAATGGTAGTTAAAGGGAATCTATCTTACAGTGACCAAGAGCATGTCTCATTTACTAATACAGAGAGAGTGAAAGAAATTGACCCACAACTATAATTAAATGTAATTTTTTAATGTCTTAATGCTAGTTATACAGTGTATGAAACTACATTTTGTAGAAATCCTTTATTGATTGCAAGAAAGGAAATGTTATATAGCCAGTTGGTTTTGATATTTGAGCAGTAAAGGTAATGAGGACTGTAAAAAGATCATAAGCAGTTTTGATCACTAGTTGTATAGCTGTGACATCAGTAACCAAACTTTCATCAGCAGTAATCTGTACTCACAATTTTCTTTGTTTTGTTTTGTTTTGTTTTGCTATTGTTTGTTGATGGTGTTCAAATCAGAGATTGCCTTTTCCCTTTTTTTGTTTCATTTTTGTTTCACTCAATTTTTTGAGTTTCGTCTATGTTTGGCTCTTTTTGCTTAAACTCATAACGTTTAGGCAATATGTGACCCGCTACAACAAAATGATCCTAAAGTCGGGCGAGGTCGATTATGTGAAAATTGCATGATATAATCCCCTAATCTTTCTGCTTTAGATTGATATATAACATATTTTATAAAAATAATCGGCTGCGGAGATATCGATGTTTAAAAGAGAGCATGTTGAGACGTCTGGAAAAACACTGTTTCGAGAAAGGCGCCCTAAAAGTCTTCCTTTCGACGCAATCACGATCAAGGGACACGCAATCAGTTTTCACCTCTGGACAATAGAAGGTAAGCCCTAGCAACCCCCGAAGAGTTCATTCAAGCACATCAGCGTCGGCGGTCTCCTCACCAACCAATCAGTGACCAGAACGTGAGAAGCGGCTGAGCATAGCGCACCCAGCCCGCACGTGCACCAGTCGACTGGGCAGTGTGCGAGCTTCACGCTTCGGTTAGCAGCAAGCAGCAAACTGACCAATGAGATCAATCTGGTCGTTGTTAGGGGCGGAACCTATCTGTGGCGCTCAATCCAAATTTTCGAACCAGTTTCTGCTTCGTTGAAACGCCAAAAAACATGGCTCAGAAAAACGCTATTTTTTTATCTTTCCTTTGATCATTTTGCTTCAAAATTTCGACAGATGATAGAAGACATGTTAGACTCCAATGATATATCAAAATCAGAAAATCGTAAGTTTTGACCAATTTTAATGCTCTGACTTCAAACTCGATTTTCACGGCTTCGACAGTGCGCGACTTTAGGACCTTTTTGTTGTAGCGGGTCACATATGTTCAGGTTATAGCAATCCAACCAACCCATGTATTGAAATAGCGCCCTCTTTCTGCTAACTGCATGTAAAAGCTGGACACCTTTACCCTTTGTCAGAGCTGCTGAACAGTTATGGTTGCTAACAATGTAAGCATTATGCATAAACTTGTGATGTCACTGTCAGTACAGAGTATCTTGGCTAATTTGCATGTCTGTCTTTGTCATCTGCCTTCCTTTTTTTTTTTTTTTTCTACTGATGTACAAAAATTGTATACCTATAATATGTGACCCTGCATCACAAAACAAACAGAAAGTCACCAGACATGAAATTTGAGTTAAGAGCATATTCTGAAAGTGCAGACTTTAAGCTTTAAAATGATGTATAATTCAAATCAAATGGACTTTCCTAACCTACATGTATCTAAATATTGGAGAGAAAGCAAACACACAGGAAAAGTATGAACTGAGATAAGGGGCTCTGAAGTACAGTGTCTATTCAAGCACTTAATCTTTACCAAGCCGTGCTGGCTGAGAGATGAATGGGACAAAAAGCAGGATGTAAACCACAGGAGTAACAACAGTGAAGGGATTATCAGATTAAACTGAAATTGAGCCTGCCTTATTAACACATTCTGTCCATAATCAATGCCAACTTTAAAGCAGTAGCATCATCCTTTCAAAAGTTATTAGAGTTGAAAGTGAAGAGTGTGTACAAGGTTTTTAAGAAATGAAAAGGGGACTCTAAAACACACCTAATCACACTATGCTACCGAAAAAACCAAAAATGTTCGAGATAAACTGCTAAAGAATACACTTTCCTGCCCACTGTATGATCCCAAATTTAGCATAATGTAGAAGAAAACTTGCTCTTTCAGAGAATATGAAAAAGTAAAGATCGGCTAGGTTGACCCATTTCACCTATTTTCAGTCCTCACACAATATCAGTGTGTGTGACTTTTTGTTCATTTTGAGATGCACGGTCACATTTTTGTAAACTCTCCATTTATCTGTCTATCCATTTGGCTGTATATATTTTTCTCCATTATCTACATGAATTTATTTATCAACTCCTGTTCATCAACCTGTCTACCAATAACGCCTTTTATCTAGCCAGCCAACCATCCATGCACCCATTCAACTATATAGACCTATCTATCTAGTAGATCTATCTATCTATCTATCTATCTATCTATCTATCTATCTATCTGTCTATCTATCTATCGATTTATCTATCTAGATCTATTTATCTATCTATCTATCTATCTATTTATATCTATCTATCTATCTATCTATCTATCTATCTATCTATCTATCTATCTATCTATCTACCTATCTACCTATCTACCTATCTACCTATCTATCTACCTACCTATCTATCTATCTATTTACCTACCTACCTACCTACCTATCTATCTATCTAGCTATTTATCTATCTATCTATCTATCTATCTACCTATCTATCTATCTATCTATCTATCTATCTATCTATTTATCTATCTATCTATCTATCTATCTATCTATCTATCTATCTATCTATCTATCTATCTATCTATCTATCTATGTCTACCTACATGTATATACCTGTCTGTCTTTATCAACGTGTTCATCGATATGCAGCTCTATGATATGTGCCATTAGTATTAGTTTATGGGTATTTGAAATTGGATTAAATTTGTGTTTTCTCTGGTTATATGTGCCCCGTTTCAGTTGGCTCAGCAGTCACCCGATTTGCTGTGGGAGATGATGTGGTCGGTGTTCTTCCACTGGACACAGAGTATGCAGGCTGTGCAGAATACTGCCTTCTTGAGGAGTACAATCTAGGTAAAATTCTTCCCACAATGCATCACAGGGTGGTCCACGAGGGGATTCAGCATGTCGCTGCAACATGCTCATATTCTTGTGCAGCATCCTCAACTCTTGTGCAACATCCTCAATAGCCAGCAACTTGTGGTGCAATATCCTCAAAAATTTGCAACAAGCTCAAAATAAAATGTATTCAAACATGTGAAAAATGTGCAAAAATGAAGAAAAATCAAACTACTAGTACTTGGTACTTTAATAGTGTGCAAAACATGAGAGAGAACATCGAATGTAAACAGCACGAAGAGAGTTGAAACTGCAAAATGTTGCTTACTACGTGCTCATGATGTGCACACACACAGATACAATTTCTTTAATATTCTTGGATTCTGAGCTTGCAACATGCTCAAATTTCTTCAAATTGTGGACCACCTTGCATCAAGCCTTGCATGTTGCATCCTGTTGTGTTACACGATGATATGTTACGTGATAGTATGCAACATTTTGTTGCTTTGCAGGGGCATGTTGTCCAAAGAGAATCGAATAAACAGAGTGAGATACAATGTTGCATCAAGAAACTGTTTACAAGAACTGGGAATTACTGAAGCGTGGTTGCAAGTTAAAATGCAAGCGGAAACCTGCTATTAAAAGTATGCTGTTGAAGGTTTCCTGTAGTACGGTACATGCTTTTGGTACATTGTGTTCAGACTCGGTACAGTGTCTAAGACTGATATGGCCCAGTGGTTTGTACCTTTGTTCTGAGACACAATGTCAAATGTATTGATCATGATTCTTTTCTAGAGAAAAATACACCAAACTACATGTACCCTTGAACCGCACAGCGTCATCCTACTTTAATTTTGCTAAAAACATATTCAAAGAGAGAACTGGGTTAAGTTCTCTGATTATACTTCAAAGTATGCAGGTTTCCTTATTGTAAAATATATGTTGATGTTGTTATTTATTATTATCTCTCATGAGAATACTTCTGTTTGTTTGTTTGTTTCTGTGGCAGTTCATTCCATACATCAAAGGAACTACACGTTGTATATACTTTGAATATGCATCTTGACTTGTGTTGGTTCATGATACCCTCAACACCACTTTACTTGTATATTTGTGTGGCAAAAAAAAAAAAAAATGTAAATCTGTGTCATTAAAAGGGCTTGTGTTTTTGATTAGATTACTTTGATATCCCCACAAATAAAACCTTCTAAACTTATGTTCCATCAGTGGCATCACTTGTCAATCACTGCTAAAGTACTAAAATGTGATTTTCTGAACAAAACTAGACATTGGAATGCACCTTTCCGTAAACTGAGCAAGACTCGGGTGATTTCTATGTTACTAATATGTTTCACAAAAAGATTTTAGGGAACGTGCAAGCTATGCTCAGTCTAGAGTAAGGTGCATTTCAATGTCTTTTGTTATTCATATTAGTACTTTACAAGTGATTGACAGATGATGTCATCAACAGAATTTTGGTTTGGAAGGATATTTTTATGTGGGCATATCCAAGTAATCTGAGTGAAAATAGCAGACAGATTGTTATAAGGCATATGTGGCACATATTTTCTTTTTGCCCCATAAGTGATGATCACACTATTATGAATCAATACAAGTCAACATGCATTTGCATTGCTGATGTCTTCACTAAAAAAAAAAGTTATTCCTGTGCCCAAAAAAAAAAAGAAAGAAAAAGAACAAATTGCTGCATGAAAATTGCGCACCAGAGTTCATATTTTCTAGGTCTGTGTGCAGTTTGTGGCTCCAGTTTGGAATAACAACTCTCATCGCAGAATAATTAAGATACTGGTCACGCGACATCAACCGCATGTTTGCATTCTTCACAGAAGCCGGAGACAAAACATGCAGAGCCTAGCTTCCACGGCTATTGTTTTTTGAATGCCACAGTTTATATCCAGCAGACTGATGAGGCAATGGTGCATGCATGTTCTACCAACAGTGGCTGAAACATCATAATTTTTCTGACTGACGTAACTTTCGGATATTTTTTTGTTTGTTTTTGTTTTCATCGCAGTATGAATGGCAAGGTCAGACATGGGGATATCTAATGTTACCTTTCCAGGGAATCCAAACATTCTTCTCTCTATCCAATGTTTTCTTTCCTGCCTGAATTAGAAATAGAAAGATCGCTGGCTCTAGTGGTTCAGTCATGTATTATCCACAAGTCATTCTTGCCCTTCCCTTATCTCGTGTTCCCCAAAGGGAGAAAACGAAACAAAAATAGAGAATAAAAACACCTGATGAAAGTGCTTGATAAAGTCTGTTCAGTGGCTTGAAACTGTGACCACATTTCCATTTTGATTCGCACAAAGAGTTTTACCAGATAGAGATGTTGATGTGACATACATTTGTAAAAATAGTACACTGGAGGTAGCAAGGTACAGTTGTGTGTTCCTAGCTTTATAAGTGCTTCAAAAGATATTTGTAACTCATAGTGTGCGTGAGGAGCAACTGGCCACAGTGTGCATGTATAACAATCTCTCATGCTGTAAAAGTGGATATTTTAGCGCGAGTAATCTTTCACGCTCATCCGGGTAAGATGAATTTCACATGTTTTTGATTCCGCAGAATCAGGACATTAATTACTGGAACATGATACGCAAAAATATTTGCTTGCTCTTATTTTTGCATTGATCCCTTGTTACTGTCATGCTATCCCGGCTGTCTAATGTTTCGTGTGAACGAGTTCTGAGGGGACTGTTGGACGTATGCAAGGATGGACAGACACAATGACCATCCTTAAAAAAAAAAAAAAAAAATATGCTGCTGCCGGCACCCTGTGGGAATGGACGCATAAACGAGAGTTTTTGTGCCCATAGCATGACGCAGGTTTATAGGTGAATTGATGCATTCGTGCGCAATATGTCGATTGTAATATGGGGAAGACGGCATTTACGTTGGCTCCATTTCATAAAAAGTTGTCAGGATAGCAACTCTTGCTGGAATGGCAACTTCCCATAGCAACAGCCAATCAAGAAAATAGACTCAGATACGCAAAACAGCCGAAGTATCGTTATCTATTGTTCAGAAACAAATACCAATTAAGGTGTGGATGTTTTGAAGTTCACGTAAAGATTTTTTCACCGGAACAGTGATTCAGGATTGATAATTGTGGGGGTTTTTTTTGCAGAACAGCGATGAATTTGTGAACTTTGTGAACATTCTTGTGTTGAGCTTGATTTTCATTAAGATTCATATGCTTCTCAAAATTGACATTTTTGTTCCAATTCTAATTAACTTGAACACAAATTATAGTTTTCCTGTATTGGTGTAGCCATTGGTGACATGACATTTGCTCCTGCAATGATTGCTCCCATACTTCCTCCACAGACTTGCAGGGTTAGGGTTTTAGGTTTAGTTTGATGCAAGGATTAGGATTAGGGTTAGCATTATGTCTGTGGTTAAAATTTTTGTTTGGCTTTAATAGCGTGCAGATATTTCATGGGAGCCATTGTCACAGGAGCGAATGTCATGGAACCGTATAGCCAGAATGTGCACAGTAGACGCCTGACAATGTTTAATAACTATTACTCCTAGGCTGTGTCAGTCGTGATGTCAGATGCGCCAATGAAAAAGATACAAAGATCAGTAAAAACATCCACTGCTGTGATACATGTGTTGCACCTAGTGCCAAGGGACAACCTTAAACTGTATACGCTGTGATTTTCGCGTACAGATATTTTCGCGAATGAGGAGGTCATAGACATTTTCATGAGATTTTGTTTTCCCGAATTTAGGCTGACACGGATGTAAAATGCACTATCACCCAAGCGCATCAAGATTTTTTTCGCGAGTTGGTAAACTCGTGATCCAACTGCGATTCATAAATTTTTGAAAATTAAACCCTCGCGAAAATAACACCTTATACACTTCCCTATTTAGAGTCCCCCAAAACAGGGTGCAACCTCTAGAGGTTGCGCCGTGTTTACCGTAGACGGTGGGGACTCTAAATGGTCACAGCACAAAGCATGAGTCTAGAGTGAGTCTGGCCTGAGTCTAGCGTGGATGTCGTGCTAGGCAGCGTAGCATGAGTCTAGCACAACCTCTAGAGGTTGTGCAGTGTTTACCGCAGGCGAGGGGACTCTATTAAAGCAGTCTCGGCGTGGACACGGCACGCAGTTCTGGTAACCTACAATGTTTGTGGCAGAGTGTACATACGTGCGCACAAGGAACTGCCTGGCTCTCTCGAGGAGAAATGTGCACCCACCAAGTACAGTATACAAATAGTGAATGGTCATGAGTGCAATGATACAAGATTTCACACGAGGTGAAAGATAGAGGCACCCTATTCAACCCCTTGCTAGATGACCTGAAAACGGGGGTCTCTCCCAACCCCCGCTGAGTTAATATAAAAAAAAAATGCTTATTTTCGTCTGGCGTGTCCTCCAGATGTCCTCCTAGTAAGGGGGCACTAAATAGGGTATTAATCTCCTAGCGCCCTTCAAAAGTACTGAAGGTGAGGTATAATGAATGCACCATGTCACAAGATTGTCGTGTTGGCAGAAAAAAAAATGTCTGTGATATTCCTATTGCTTTATTTTTGTCTCACGGATTGTACTCAGGAATGCATGGAATACGTGCCATGTTTTGTTCCAGAAAAATAGTTCGAAGAAAGGATCAGGCACCTCCTGGCTGCCCGAACTTGAATAGAGCAGTTTGTTTATATCCTCATAGTACAGACTCAGTGATGGTCACGATGGAGGTTGTCAATCCAATCATCCTGATCATATTGTATGTGTGATCGGCCGTGGGATGTTTTCTGTATGACGATCCGGTGTTGTCATGACAAGTAGAGCAGGGAATTCATAAGAGATGCTTAGTCCCACCTCTCGAAAATTAACTTTGTGACATATGGAAGAGCAGTTAAAGGGACAAAGACCCGGTGGTTTAGTTGAATGCGTAGCGGGCGCATGGCGCCAGTTTCCTACAGAGACCTATGCTATCGACTCCTCTTTAGCACTGCACAGTTCGGCTCATGATTTGGCTGAGGGGATGACAGCTTTAGCAAACTTCTTTTGTGACGTCATACTAAGAAGCACATAAACATGCACCCTGGCATTACTACAGACAGCATGATGCGCAGAGAAGACAACGAAGGCAACGTTGCCTATCAACACCTATGCACTTTAACTCTTGATGACAGCTCAACTTGGGCAATCTTCGTATCAGTGCTAATGGTGATTGGCAGTATTATCCAACAGCGCCCCCACACCCACCGGGTCTATGTGCCTTTAACTCTTTATGTGCCATGGTGTAAACCCCCTGTGCCACTTTATTATACTTTACAAAGCCATTGTAAACTGCAGAAAATTGCAGAAAACTGCTTCATCACTTAGAAAGATGGTTTACTAAATTCCTGCAACCACTTAAAAAAATGTTGTACACAATGAGCCTAAACAGGCAGGAAATATGTGGATGCTTTACAATTTTCTCATCAATGTAATGAAGTAGCAACATTTTACTAGCCCGTTCTTACCAGGGAAACATTTTTCAGATATTTTACTGGTCATGTGCCAATGGCCTATTTGTGCTGTCAAGATATATGAAGATCTAATTTTCCTCTAAAAAATCTGATTTTTTTTTTGCTTTTTTTTTAATGCTATGAAGTTGGCTTATCAGAAAAAGGTATGTTTTTTTTTTTTTAAGTTTCACTACTAGATACAAAAACAACAACAGTTTGTGATGTCACAGGAGGACAAAGAACCCTACAGAAGTGAAAGAACTATAATATGAAATAATTGAGATGTGAGAATATCTTACATAGTTTTGCGCTCTATTATAATACTCAACATTCTTTCCATTGATAACCTACACTTACCAAAGTTTGGGGGAGATACAGACAACAAAATTTGCTTTAATAGTCACGCACAAACCTAATCCCATCCCTGTCACAATGGGCACTCACAACAATTTTATTTTATGTTTTCATGTGACACCGTTGGATGAACTTGAACGGGTTGACAATATCCAGGTCATCCAAGCCCACACAGACTTAACCCTTTAACTGCACTTTGTTATCACCCATTTTTGCACACGCTGGGGTGCTTTCTTTACCTAGTGGCTCATCAGATGTCTGAAAACTAATAGCCAACAAATAGAGATTACCTAATCCTCCTAATCCGTATTGTGGATCACCATGGCTTCCCTGGTGAACTTGGGGACACGTTCTATACACATATGTGGACTTGCTAACCTTCCATGTAGGTCTAGGACCCTGTTTGCAGTGAGTGAAAAGACCGGGCTCGGCCCGGGCCGAGCCCGGTCTTCCTTTCACTGTAAACGCTCAAGAGGCCAAATGCGGTACCCAAAACGGCCACGCATTTGGCCGAGCTCTGGGGGTATTCTCGGCCCGGGCTCAGCCTGTGCTCAGCCTTGCCTATAGATTTTCTCGCTATATCAAAACGCAAACTGGGCCAAATGCGTTTCCAAATTGTGACCCCACAAGTGCAAAGATCGTGACATGATAGGTTATAACGTCAAAACCTCGCATTTAGCAAATTTCTTTGGCTGCATGCTATTGAATCATCATCATTAGCATCTCTGTACGAGGAAAGGTACACTGTAGCAATTCCAAACTTTTGTTTAGATTTTACTTATCATCGAATCATCTTAACTGTGCTACATCGTTTTGTTCGTCCTTGTCCATATTCTTGTATCCTTTGTGCGTAGAAAACAGATAACCAATAAGAAAAGAGCAGCTGTGAACATGATGTTCGAAAGTTCGCCCTGTGTAAGAACCGAAGCCCTTTGTTCATTGCAAACAGCCCGCGCCAGCGCCTCTGCACTGTGACCCCAGCACGCTCCCTAATAATCATAAGCAGAGCACCACTACGACAAAATATTGACAGGTTTGAATTTATCCCGGCCGAGCCCTCCACTGTGAACGCACAGAATTGCTGGGCCGAGTACCGCAATTGAGGCCATACTTGGCCCAGCCCTGCACTCAAAACGAGGTCTAGGTCAAGTTTGGATATATTGCTGAATGGCGATGAAAAAGCTTTGCATGTTAAAGCTAAGCACCAGGGCACATAGGTTAGAGATTGCACCCCACCCCAGATTGGTACACGTGCGGTGTACACATGTGGCACGGTGAGCTTTAGGTTGTCACGGGTGGTACGCATGCTGTGCCTCACACCTGCCTGATGTTTTGGAAGTACAGAGAATGCAAATCTGAGAATGTTTCCAGCTCTGTTTGTTTGTTTGTTTGTTTTTTGTTTCATTTCTGTCTGAGAAGATGACTGGAATAGCCCTTATTCATAGCTCTGCAATAGCTGGTCTTCCATGGGGTCCAGTTAGATCCAATTAGGCAGAACCACTTCACCGGGTTAAACACCCTGCTCTTTGTGATGAATGAATAAATGAAACAGGATCTTCTACGTGCGTGAGTTGTGACTCTCTCACACACACAAACGACGAGAAACAGAAGTTCAAATTAATGGTACTGACAGCAAGTTGTTTTTTTTTTTTCATTGCAACTGATTTACAAATTGTTTTACTTCAACATTAAACACCAATTATGCAGTGTTTTAGTAGTAGCTATGATAAAAAATCACAGGCATACCTACTCAGTCCAAACCCGTAATCATTGTGACATAAAATTGTAATGTGAGATCTGTATTAAGACTTAGACTTCACAAGGTGGTGAAACAAATTTGACCCAAATTTCTGGTCCAAGTGTATTTCAAGTAACAAATTTGGATTTTCCCTTTGATCAGGTATCAGATACTTGACTGCAGTTTCAACTCGTCCAAAAATATTTTTTGCACATGAATGCAAGAGGATAAATCTGGAGTCACTCAGGCTTTCAAGGCAATATTTGGCTCATGCACCTACATTGTATACAACTTGGGTTAACTGTGAATGAAATAGTTAGGGTGTGTTTATGCTCAATTTGCGAAGGCAGAATCAGCGTTTTGAAACGCTGATTCAAAACGCCGTTCACGGGAGCACTGTTTATGCTCACTTTCTTCGAGTCTTGGAAAGAGCGTTTGCGATTGCTTCGCTGACCTCAGTAGAGGCAGGTCAAATTGGGGCGCGCGCTGCGATCGGTGGCCTGGCCTGGGAGAGCAGCTGGGAAAGACATGCGTATGCTCAGTACATGGGAAAACTGCACAGGCAAGGGTAGCTGGCTGGCCGGGCGCGCGCTTTTTCACGTGAACCGGAAAGGCGTTTAGATGATGTCACCCTAAACGCATTTAGAAACGCTGTTGCGTTTATGCTTCCCCGTCAAACGTGATTAGTCAGAAACGCCGATCGTAAACGCACCTTTTTGTGCGTTTTGGATCGGCGTTTTGAATCAGCGTTTCTTTCGAAGCGAGCATGAACGCAACAGCGTTTTGCACTAATCACGTTTCAAAACGCTGATTCTGGACCGAAAAGGGGAAGCATAAACACGGCCTTAGCCGTATAACCATGCAGTATGTAAAATCTGGATTTTTTTTTTTTTTTTATGTCTCTGCCTCTGTGGGGGCCAGAGGCATGGATTATATTTGATCTTTTGTTCCCTTCCCCCCCCCCCAAGAAAAATTTCTCTGATTCCATGAATTCACGCTGAAGGAATGAAGCGTACCAACAAAGTGGAAACTTGCATCAGTGGTGCCTTTGATCATGAAGCATCCATCTGGTTCATTGGTCAAAAGCTGTGCCCCAGGAAACGAAAGGCCTGAATATCATTTGGAAGTACCATAATGGGAGAAATGACAATTTGCAGAGAGAATAAAAAAGAAACTATTGTGAAGTGAGAAATACCATGAAATTTTTTGCCATAGTGATGTGTACGCGTAAGTTGCTCGGCAGTCTGCTGCATGCTGTTTCGATTATGATTAAAGAATAGCCCAGGAGACTGCCTGCATTCTTTGTGTTTGCAGAAATAGAATCAAATACTGTATACACTAAATATTTTGCAATGTTTTTATTTTTGCAAATTTTGTGAGTCCGGTGCTATGAATTCGTGAATTTAAAAACACACAAAAATATCAGCTCTGATCCTGAATTGAATATGATGTTCACACATGGATTTTTCTCTTCAGTATTGTACTCCACAATGGCCAATTTAACTACTCACGAAATCATCGGGAAGTCCCAATTCGCAAAAATTTAGACTCGCTAAAAATATGGCACATACAGTATCAAGTGGCAGTCAAGGTACAGTTATAGTCCAAATTTTCCCAAAATGAACAAAAATGGCATTTCAGTTCTTCAATTCTTGCAGTGATGTTTTAAATGGATAGCGTTTGGCACAGTTGCCTCACTGCTTTCAGCAAAATGATCTAAAATTGTGATGTTCGATTATAGCGTGATTTTTCACGGGCAGTGTGAACGGCCCCCTCAGAGAAGGTCATCGCGGAGAGCAATCCCCTTCAAGGTGGCCCCTAGCTGGCATATTAACATTGATCCCACGGCAGGTTTCCACTTCGCCAGTCAGCTTTATGCTTGCTTTCAGAGTGTAACATGTTTTGAAATGTGTTGACTGTTTGGTATATTCACTGTAGATCCTCTCATGACGCCCCCCCCCCCCTTTGTTTTCTTGGTTTGTTTAGTTTTTTGTTTCTGTTTGTGTTCTGTGCAGTCAGTAAGCCACCAAAGGTCAGCTACAAGGCAGCGGCAGCATGCATCGGGGAAGGGGTGAAGATGTACACGGCTCTGAGGTACCTGGGCCATGTGTGTGGGGGAGAGACAGTACTCATCATGGATGGAGCTCGGGTAGGGACCCCTTTCACACTTTAACCTGTTTCAGGACGGACAGATTTTGCCATATGACACGCATTTCCCATAGACACCTGCCCAAGTATACTTGGGACTTGTCCTCAACACCTTCTGGTACCTTTTTCAGATTCTCTGCATAGCATATAATGTAATACTACCCCTGTCAGACTATCTGTTGGACTGCCCAAAGTAGGGTCACTGGGCGACCTCTACCCCTTCACGCCTCCACCCCCTTCATGCCCTTTTCAATTTCTCTGTATAGGCCTCATTATCTCCTGTATATAGCTCCTGGTATAGCTATACAATGAATTTATACGTCTGAATGCTAACTAACGAAACGACGTATAACGAAACGACATATAGCGAAACGACGGTTAGAGCATCGTTTGGAACTAGAACTCGATAACGAATCAGCATTCCATCGTGTGCATTGTGCGTCTGAACGTATGGTGACCATAGAACGGTAAACTGGGCGGGACTTAATGGGAGCGAGCACGAAAGGTGACCTTGTACCTGTCACTCATGACCATAACATCATGTGCAGTGAGAAACTGCACATCTATACGATGTTTTCCGGAATGGTCGAAATTAGCGTCTGAATGGTCTAACAGCTATACGATGATTCTTTATACATCGTTTCTTTATCAAGTTTTGGTATAAACTGGCTTGCGTCTGAATACTATATCATGACTGCCACCACACTCACCACAACTATTAGAAACAATAACTTCAAGCCTGTTGATGAAATGGGCCTTCAGTAGTTGCTGTATTTGTAACCTGCTACCATAGTGTTGCTGCAAAACCACAGACATCAAATATGTTTATAAAAAAGCCTGCAAAATAAAGTGACATGGTTGAAAGATAAACAAATATGATAAGAATAAACAAAGCTGATTTTTAACATTCGTACTTCCTCCTTTTGGGCTTTGGAAGGCTAAGGAATTATTTTTACCCCCTGACGTGACATTCAAGCATCACAAATAAATGTTGCAATATGCTGATTCAATTTAGTTGAGACAAAGATAGCCAGTGTACTGTAAAGTTTAAAAAAAAAAATAAAAATGATATAAATAAACATATAGCTAGCTGTTGTTGTATCTAGTCATAGAAATATACCAAGTGCCATCTGTTACATGTTTCAGTCATTGTCTTTGTTAATTTCTATTTCCAATTAGTGCAGAAATGTTACTGAAGGAGTCTTTTTTGTTATATCAATAATAGTAATAATTGGCAGTGCTTATATAGCGCATAACACATAGTGATAAGATTATACAAAAACGTACAATCCGGAATTGCAGTGATGGTACCGAGTTTCATGTAAACAAATGCCTTTTCAAAGCAGACTTGAATCTATTTTTATTATTGATTTGTGTTAATTTCTGGGGTAAATTATTCAATAGGGTGGGGGCATTAAAAGCAAATGCTCATTCTCTGTAAAATTGTACAGTTAATACCAACTTGAATTGCTGTTTTTGGTAATATTTGAATGGAAGTGAATAGATATTATTAGAGGAAAAAACAATCTGGTCAACAGTCTCTATTAATTGCTCCTTGTACAGTGCCATGAATCCGTAGTGGTATATATGTGACATGATATGTACATTGTATTATCATGATTTTTTTTTAAACTTAGCCTGCAGGCTTTATAGGAGTACAGTTGGCCCAAGAGTGGGGGTCAAAGGTCATCACCACCGCCTCATCAGAGACGGCAAGAATGGTGCTGGAGTCTGTCAAGCCAGAGATAGGTGAGTAAAGGAGAAGTAGGAATGAGTTTCGTACCCAGCCTATGAAAGGATTCATCCAATTTTGCCAAATTTTTCGTGAAAATCTGAACTCCTTCTTGTCTTAATATTGAGCTCACCTTTCTCATTCCACTTCCGGGCTTCTTCTGCTGACAAGCAAAAAAAGAATAAAAGAGAAAAAAAAAGAAGGCATTCACTGCAAAAGCAAAGCCAATACCTTACACTTCAAGGTTTCTATCTATTTCTTTCTAAAGTGGTGACACCTTATGTAATCCTTTGTGTGGTGCAAAAAAAAAAAGTGTGGGGCCTGAGCCCCCCCCCCCCCCCCCCATTCCACCGGTCATGAGTTATATGTGTATGCTGAGTTGGTGTGCATATTGGATGTTTCTTTGTACGTATGTATTACTGATTGTATTATAAAAAAGTTAGATCTGCAGAACGTAGTTGTTTATTGGTGGATTCAGGAACGGTTTTCTGACAGTCATGATGTGCAGTATACATTTTTGTTGCTATTCAAAAAAAAAAAAAAAACTGCATTGATTTCTGTCTAAATATCAATTTTTATCATCCCAGCTCACGTGGTTGATAGGAGCGAAAGGAAAAGATTTGCCATCCTCAATGAGTGCCTGGAGGACACCGGAGGACTGGGTGTGGACTGCATCATTGATGATGGAGGTAGGAGATACCAGGGTGTGGCCCTTGGTCCCAGGATTCTGAAACGGATTAACCCTCTTTGTGCTTTGAGTTCCGATTGGCACAGGAAAACCCCAGAGCATTGAATGCACTGTCCTAAGTCCCTGGCACAGAAATGATTAATAATCATCAGTGGGTGACATATTACATAAATGTGACCCGCTACTACAAAAGGATCCGAAAGTCGGGGAGGACAATTTTCTGAAAATGGCATGACATTATTCCCTTACTCTTCTACTATAATTTCATATATAACACAACTCATAGAAGTACTCGGTTGCGGAGATATCGATGATTTCATTAGCGCATGTCAAGTGGTTGTGGAAATCAGAGTTTCAAGGAAAACGCCTTCAAAGTTTTCCTTCCAACGCTATCATGATCAAGGGGAGGGGAGACAGTTTTCAGTGCTTGACAATAGAAGGTATGCTCCTAGCGACCTCCGCAAAGTTCATGCTCAGATGCTTAGCGCCAGCAGTCTACGCACGGCCAATCAGTAATCAGGATGCCACGCACTGACCAATAAGATCGCTCCCTCGTTGCTAGGGGCGGAGTCTAGCTGCCGTGCTAAATCCAAATCTTCGGACACGATTCTGTTACTTTGAAAGTCGGAAAATCATGGCCCAGAAAAACGCTAATTTCTTGCCTTTCCTTTGATCATTTAGCTTCAAATTTTCGGCAGATAATAGACAAAACATTACAATGCAAAGTTATGCCACAGACAGAAATCCGATTGTTTTGACCAATTTTGTTAATGTGAATTCAAGCTCGAATTTCTCGGCTCAGCCATCAGCGACTTTAGGATCCTTTTGTTGTAGCGGGTCACAAATGATCAATCCACTCTTTCTGTGCTTGGGACTTTGAACAGTGTGTACAACGCTTTGGAGTTTCCTGTGCCAATTTGCAATCAAAGCACACAAAAGGTTATAGCATGGATGTCATATCTTTTTCTTTTCTCCATCTGAATAGATGATCGACAGATGAAGCAGAAGATGAGACAAGGGATATCAGAATGTTGCATTCATAAAGTTACATTCGTAATCTGCACTCACTCTGGCAAAGATCGCGAAGTACTTAAGATCACCATCGTTACGATCTCGAAGTTTTGCCACTGGGACTGCAAACTTCCTGCGAAAGTTCTCATGAAACGTCACGCAAAACTTTCCGTGCCAAACTTCCCACTCAGTCTAGGGAAATTTCTCGGACCCCCGCCAATCTTCTTGATCTTTGGGCAGAGTGAACGCTAGCAACTGAAACTTTACTTTAGTCTGTCATGTGACCAGTCCCCCATCTGTTTGCGGGCAGTGCTTCCAAAGTGTGCAGTCATTGTGATGTATGTATGTGCATTGTTACATCAAAATCACTAGCTGTCAGACAACGGCACGCTCTTTCATCCTTTTTGCACATGTGGACTAGTCACCCAAACTTTGAGCACTTAAACGTTGAGAAATTTGGCTGGCAGTGTGAACAGACAAGCAAACTTCGTGAAGACTTCACAATCTCAAACTTTGCAATCATTTGCCAGTGTAACCATGGCTATAAGAGTAACTCTCAAGATAATGTAGGTAACCTTGTAGTATCAGTATCAGACCACTCTCACTAAAGTGATCAGTAGAATTCAAAACTCATAATGTTAACCCTTTTTAATAGCGATGAGACTATATGTGACCTGGCATCACAAAACCAACAAAAAGTCGCCAGATATGGATTTTTAGTGAAGAGCAGATTCTGAAAGAGCAGAGTTTAAGCTCTAAGAATGCAATTTAAATGGACTCTCATAACCTATTTCAGTGTAAGAAAGAAAGCACACAAGCTGGAAGTGTGCACAGAGAAGGGAGGCTCTGAATGTGTAAGGTCTGTTCAAGCTCGTAATCTTCTACCAAGCTGTGCTCCTTACAATGATGTGAAACTTCATGGCAACAGCAATGAAGGGATTATCAGATTAAGCTGAAATTGATCATGCTCTATAGACATGGTCTATCCATGACTTCATGCTCTATTAACACATTCTATCCACGACTTATACAATCTTTCAAAGCAGTAGCATTAGCGTGTACAAAATTATTAGAGTTGAAAGTAAAACGTGTGTAACAGGCTTTCAAGAAATGAAAAGGGGACTTTAAGACACACCTAATACAACACAATTCTACAAAAAAATGAAAATGTGTACAAGAAAAACTGTTCCAAAAAAAATTCCCATTCATTTTGTGATCCCAAATTTTACACGTATGAAGAAGAAGTATTGCTCTTTCAGAGACTAGGAGAAACTCATAATTGACTAGGTTGACCGGTTTGACCTATTTTGAGTCCCCACACAAAATCAGTGAGTGTGACTTTTTGTTGGTTTTGTGATGCAAGTTCACGTATGGGACAAAAAAAGAAGAAGCTATTTTTCTGTGTTTGGGTAAGCGTACAGAAATTATTGCATGGTAACTTCCGTGTAAATTCGGCTAGACAGCTTCATGTAACACAATGGGCAAAGTGCTCGATAGCCTGACTGGCTAACTATAGATTTATTCTCAATTTATCAGTTTGCCACAGGTAGTAGTACTGAAATCGCATGAACAAAATTTAATGGTTTTTGCAATGAGAATTCTCACTACAAAATCACAATGGCAAACTTCAAGCAAATTTCTTAAAATCATTCTCCCATGAGTGACTTTTCTTCATGATTTTTTTTTTTTCTTTCCATGGCTTTGTTCGGGCACAGAAGCTTGGCAACCGAGTCAAAAGATTTCTAACATGGTGCAGTTCCATTTATTTTCAGTGTGGATGACCCTATTTTAGACATACAATGTAGCTGTGGCCCATTTCCATCATGTTGAACGGATCTTGCACCCAAGCGTGAATGTTATGTTATGCTCTGGTATGGAGATCTTCCTTTGGATAATTCATCTTCCATTCAAGATTGGCGCTTAACATAATAAACTCTTAATAAAATAACCTCCAAAGCTCCACATATTGTCAGAAAATATCAAGAGTACTGGTTCCAAGTGTGAATAATGCTTTGTGTGCAGGTGTGAATATTTTCTTTTGCAGATAATCTGTATGCCCATTCAAGATGGGTGCTTAAAGAGATAGTATAGTATTGGTTGAGGTGAGGATTCAGCTTACAACTTTTTGTGAGATACTTATAAAAATACACTTTATGAAATGTTGAAGGGCATACAATTCTAAGAGGAATCCAAAGTTTATTTGATGAAAATTGGTTTTGAAATGGCTGAGATATCCAAAAACAAAGTAAAACAGAGTGATCCAAATGAAAGATGGGTCCCACCTTTTATTAGGATTGCTTTGTTCTTGATATCTCAGCCATTTCAAAGCCAATTTGTGATTCAATTTTAAAGCCAATATCATAAGAGATTTCTCAGTATTTAGAAAAAAAAAAAAAAATCATCATCATCAAAAAGCGTTGGAAACCTGAAGGCCCATCTCAACCGTAGCTATACCAACCCTTTAAAGTATCCTCTCAACCTTAAAGCAAAATAATGAGCTTACCTACTTCCCTCTCCAGGCTCACTCACATTTTAAAGGACAAGTTCACCTTCATAATCCATGTGGAGTGAGTGAACGCAGCAATATTAGTAGAACACATCACTGAAAGTTTGGGGAAAATCGGACAATCTGTTCAAAAGTTATGAATTTTTAAAGTATCTGCGTAGTCACTGCTGGATGAGAAGACTGCTACAGTGTATGATGTCATATGCATACAACTATATAAAGAAAATAAAAAGAGAATTTCACAAAACTTTACTTTTTGAATAAAGTGCACATTTCTTTGACTTGTTACTGACATAATGTTACTGGTAATATCATTCCCCCTGCCTTCTGAAAGAGAGAAGTGGGTGAGTGAACGCAGCAATATTAGTAGAACACATCACTGAAAGTTTGGGGAAAATCGGACAATCCGTTCAAAAGTTATGAATTTTTAAAGTATCTGCGTAGTCACTGCTGGATGAGAAGACTGCTACAGTGTATGATGTCATATGCATACAACTATATAAAGAAAATAAAAAGAGAATTTCACAAAACTTTACTTTTTGAATAAAGTGCACATTTCTTCGACTTGTTACTGACATAATGTTACTGGTAATATCATTCCCCCTGCCTTCTGAAAGAGAGAAGTCAAGTGTTCTTTTGTTATGCGAGAAAAGTGAAAATATGTTGAATTTTCTTTATTCTTTCTTTATATCGTTGTACTCATGTGACATCACAAGCTACAGTAGTCTTCTCATCCAGCCTTGAGTGAGCAGAAACTTCAAAAATTCATAACATTTGAATGGATTGTCCTATTTTCCTCAAACTCTCAATGATGTGTTCTACTAATATTGCTGCATTCACTCAACCCACATGTCTATGAAGGTGAACTTGTCCTTTAAATGAAATATGTCGGTATTTCGAACATTATTTCATAATGTGAATGCAAATGTACTGTACTGCAATTTGTGAAATACATCGCAAATTCCATGGTGTTTAGGGCCGTAATTCAAACTTTGCGCGAAACATGCATGCAAATTTTCAGTGTGAATCGTGTGATGCAATACGACCCACTGCACTACACCGATACAGCCACTGTCTTCTCCAAAGGAGATATGCATAGATGCAGTGCCTTTATCTCGAAGATGTGCACCGGCAGCTACTTTCGTGCCAGAAACACTGTGGTATTTTGGTAGTAAATGAAAACACAGTACCATCTGAAACAATACGGTATCTTATACGGTGGTACGTGTAGTTTGCCAATGAGAACTGTGACAACAAAATACTGTGGTATTTAATGCTACGGTAATTCTAATGTAAAATGCGCCTTCTGTCAACCTGTCTCAGTGTCGATGGATGTTTACGTTCGATGTGCTACATGTGCAACCGACCTTGAACTCCACAAACAATGCTGCAAGCTCTCGGGAGCCCAGCAGAAATATTTGGGCTTTCGTTTTCCTTTGTACCTGTTTCCTTTTCTCTCTCCCTTTACGTCTCTTGTGACAGCTCTTGAAATAGTATGAAGTTTTGTTTGTGGGTATTGTCTGATGTGGAGCAGGTTGTCTTGTAACTTGTGTTGTGGGTGTGTTTGATTTCTATTCTTTTGTACCGTGACAAGTCATGTTTGAAAGCAAGCGGAACCATGGAGTGCATGGTGCGTGAATGCCTTCGACAATGCACTGTCAGTTTGATCGAGTAAAGAGTGGTTCTGATGATAAATGAATACCATACAGTATGTCCCCCCCCCCCAAAAAAAAAAAGAAAAAAAAGAAAAAAAGAATACAATCCGATTTCCACATTGATAACTTTTAATATGATTAAACTGTCTGAATGTGATTTCTGGATCAAAAAATATAACGTCTTGCCTACATTTTGCAGAAAACCCCGTTCAATTTGGTTATTAGTGGTCACAGAGAAACATGGATTGTCGTAAAGCATGTCATGGGGCTGTTTCTTCCAAGTTTAGCACTTGGATGCTCTTGGAGCTGCATATTATTATTTAAACACAATGAACAGAACTTGGAGGGAAGGGATTCCTAACATGCTCTACAAAGATCCTAATTTCTTTTTGACCACTGAAGCATATAGATGGGGTTTTGTGTAAGATGTGGGTAATAAGTTATAGTTTCATACTTGTAAATTGTTTTGGGGATTGATTCACTATTTCGAAAGTTCTTTCTTTCTTTCTTTCTTTTCTTTTCTTTTCTTTTTTTTTTTTTGGGGGGGGGGGGGGGACATACTGTATATTGGAACTGATTGACACATTGCCCTTCATTGCTGGTAATATATACCAGTTATTCACAAGTGCTTTTGAGTAATGACCATAATATAAACCATGCACATACATAGTGTACATTCTTGCCAGGGATTTGAATCGAGGACTTCCTGATTGCTAGACAGGCGTCATATCCACTAGACTATACCAGGCATTTGCATGAAAGCCAGTGATGGCTATCTGATCCCTCATAGCATATTTATTATTCAATGCAATGATTCTTGCTTTAAGTTTTGTTGCAACAGATGGACAAATTGCTTGTGTATGCCCATATATCATGGCTGTTACTCAAAGCCAGTGAATAATCAGTGTGTATTTACATCAATGAAGGGCAATTTGCCAATCAGTCGCAAATAGAATAAAGAATAATTAATTTGAATACTAATATTTCTACAATGTGTGGGGTGGAGTGTGATACATGTTTGGTTATCTACATTATATATGTTTGTCAGAGTCAAATAATCTTTATGCTGTTGCCATTGAATGATAATGATTTAACATCAGATTTCCCCTTTGTAATCTGATAAGTTTTCTTCATTTCTTTAGAGCAAATGCTATAACTCGTTAAAACTTGCAACCGATAAACCACCAGAAATAAGTTCCAGAATGTGTTTTGTATCAGTTTGGCTTTTACGTCAAATAAATAGCATGCGTTGATGGCAAACACCAGTACTTCATTCAAAATTGATCAAGCATTACCAGAGTCTCTCATTTGTTCACATGCCAGTCTGCCAAACTATTTCAGGTTGAAGTGAAATGCGTTGAGCTAAAGGTATCTTCTAACAAACCTGTGCCGATGTACATGGCACATTTAGGCCTGTACTGGTACAGGGGATGATTTTCCTGGTGCTGTGTCACACATTGCAGTGCATGTTTTTATGCCTCCGCCACGAAGTGGTGCCGGAGGCATTATGTTTTCGGGTTGTCCGTCCGTCCGTCCGTCCGTCCGTCCTTCCGTCCGTCCATAATGAATTTTGTGGACAGGGAAACCACCAAAACCTTTTGAGGTATCCTAATGAAACTTGGCATGTATGTGTATTAGGGGGTGAAGTTGTGCCTATCAACTTTTGGGTGCACATGCTCAAGGTCAAAGGTCAAAAGGTCAAGGTCAAATATGTAAAATTTCACTATTTCCACCATATCTATGCAGTGCCTGAAGATATTTTCTTGAAACTTAGTGCATACATGTATTACCCAATTAAGATTCTCTGGTGAAAGTTTGGGGTCATGAGGTCAAAGGTCAAAGGTCAAAAGGTCAAGTAAAAATATTAAAACTTCACTTTTTTCTCCATAACTTGGAAATTGTTCAAGGTATCTTCATGGAACATGGTATATATACATGTACTGACTGGCAGTGATTATCTAGAGAAGTTAGGGTTCATGGGGTCAAAAGTCAGGGGTCAAAGGTCAAGGGCAACGCTTCAAAATTTACTATTTCCCTCATGTTTATGCAATGCCAGCAGGATTTTTTTTTTTTACACTTGGTGTATGCATGTATAACCTAATAGAGATTCTCTGGAAAGTTTTTTTTTTCTTTTGTTTTTACCTCAAAGGTCAAAAGGTCAAAGATCAAGGGAAAGTGCTGAACTAAGTTTCTCCTCCATATCTCGGAAGTGGCTCAGGTTATCTTGAAACGTACTACATATTTATGCATGTTCTGCCTGACAGTGATTACCTTATGAATTTTAGGGTCAAAGGCCAGATGAAAATGGTAACAATTTACTATTCAATACAGAAATTGCACTTTTTCTCCATACCTTGAAAATTACTCAATGCATAAATGTATGAATGGGTCAGAGTCAAGTTTAAGTCCTGAAATCCCCAAATACATGCTCTCCTATTCATCCAATTAAACCTAGGTCAAGGTGAACATTTAACACATTTGTGACAAACTTGTCATTTTAATATTTTACCAATTTTGTGAAAATGTAATCACACATTGTCCACATGTACTATCTAGACCTATTAGGAGAATCATGCATTATGGTGGAGGCATACCAGTCGCCATAGCGACATTTCTAGTTTCAAACTTGCTCCACAACAGGTTGGGAGTTGTTTACTAGTCTTTGTTCAGGCATTTGTTTACATGCTTTAAAGTGCCACATCACACCATCTGCAAGTTGACTCTTGATTAAAGGAACTAGGCCATGCAAATGCATTTTGACTTGTGTTGACACATGATACCCAAATGAGTAACTAAATACATGTCATATATTTTATGACAAATTTTTTACAACTTTTCTTCAGATTACTTGGATATGCCTGCAGAAGAAAAGATTCTGCCTGTGATGTCATCTTTCAGTCATTGTTAAAGTACTATTAAACGCGAAGAACAAAAGACATTGGAATGCACCTTCCCTTGACCTTGCATAACTTGCATGTTTGCCTGCATTGTGCTTTGTTAGAGGACAAGGTGCATTTTGATGTCTTTTGTTAATCATAGTCAGTGGTAGATAGATGATGTCACTGGTTTTGAAGGTTTTATGTGGTAGAGTATTGGATGAGATGAGGACTCAACATTTTGCAAGATACTAAGAAACCACTTTATGAAATGTTAAAGGGCATACAATTCTAAGACGAATTCAAAGTTTGTTTGATAAAAATTGGTTTTGAAATGGCAGAGGTATCAAAAACAAAGTAAAACAAAGCAATTCTAATGAAAGGTGAGTCCCACCTTTTGTTAGGATTGCTTTGTTTTCAATATCTCAGCCAATTTTTATCATCATCTCATTATCTAAAAAATTATCACAAAAAGTTGGAAACCTGTAGCCCCATCTCAACCAATATTGTATCATCCCTTTAAAGGGACTGTACAGAACTGGTTGAGGTGGGGATTCCTGTTTTGAACATTCCTAAGTGAGATAATGAGAAACCTCTTATGAAATATGAAAGAGCATGTAATTTTACGGAGGATTCAACGTTTATTTGATGAAAATTGGTTTTCAAATGTCTGAGATATCCCAAAAAGTGATGATAATAAAAGGCGACAGGCCACGCCTTTTATTAGGATCTCTTTGTTTCACCTTGTTTTTGGATATCTCAGCCATTCCAAAACCGTTTTTCATCAAATAAACTTTTGATACCCCTTAGAATTGCATGCTCTTTGACATCTCTTAGAGTGGTTTCTGAATATCTCACAAAACGTTAAAAGCGAAATCCTCACCTCGACCAGAACTGTGCACACCCTTTTAAAGAATCATATGGTATTTATTGCAGTGCGCAGATATATGAACTAATGAATCTATAAAAAAAAAAAAAAAAAAAGTAGACTGTATCTTCACCACATGATACACACATAGTAAAATCATGAACTCTGAAAGACGTCAGATGTAGATCAGAAGACAGTTTATCATCTTTTGAAGCACAAAATATAGGCCTTCACATCAAGATGAAATGAATCATTTGAAAAAAAGAATTATGTAGGCTCAGTATTGCACAATCATCTTTTTTCCCCTAGCAATCAGGCTATACAGATTTATTGTATAAAACTTTGAACAAATAAAGATTAAAAATATCTACATCATTTGTCAAAGGGAAACTTTACTTGCAAGGAAGGAGATGCTTATTAAGGATAGCAAACAACCAAATTTGTCAATGAATACTTAAAGGGATCGTATAGTTTTGGTTGAGACCTAATTTCGGGTTTCTAATATTTTTTGGTGAGATAATGAGAAACCTCTTATGAAGTATGAAAGAGCATGTAATTCTATGAGGAATTCAATGTTTATTTGATGAAAATTGGTTTTAAAATGGCTGAGATATCCAAAAAAGAGCAATTCTAATAAAATGTGGGACCCACACTTTATTACGATCGCTTTGTTTTACTTTGTTTTTGGATGATTCAGTCATTCCAAACCCGATTTTCATCAAATAAACTTTTAATTCCTCTTAAAATGGTATGCTCTGTACTATATCACAAGTGTTTTCTTGGTATCTCGCAAAAAGTTAAAAGCCCAATTCTCATCTCCACCAATACTGTACTATCCCTTTAACTCTTTATGTGCCACATTCACTTGTCCGACTCAATCAACGGCGTGCTAAGGTCGCATATTAATTTGCTGAAATGCACAAGCCCGCACAAACCGATCTATAAATTGCCAAATGTTCCAGTACATTGAACACGTTTCCAAAGATTCTGTTCCTGTCAAATGTAGCTTGCATTTTATGTGGTAGTGGACCATCGAGCGGTGTTCCCTATTTGGGATTTAATTTTAGTTCTGTCACTGTTTTGTGTGCAAAAGTAATGCCTCTACAATAATGTAGCTACTGGTCATTTGAAAGAAAAACAGTCATAGATAATTTGTCACACAATTAACATCAAAGAAAAGCTTGGCATTTCCTCTACAACTGTGCTATTACATGTCCAGGGTAACAAAAATCTATAAGTTACATAGATTTGGAAAAACAGAATGTTTTCCCAAAGCTTGACTATGCTGCTGTGTCAGAATAATGTGACAATGCAGGGGGTTTACACCAAGGCACATATCAAGAGCTAAGCACAGCTAATGTCATTGTCAAAATCCAGTCCCACAGTCCAATATTGCATCATACAAACTGTATGTCTTTGTACCTTCCTCGCTTCAAATCTCACAGTGACCATGTACCCTAACGAGGTGGAAGAGGCCGGTCAGTCTCCCAAAGGGGACAGCTCCCGGAGCAAGAGGTCACTACCTGAGAAACATGAGGTCATCTCAACCCTGGGTATCGGAGGTCGATGGGTGACCTCACAGAGGAACCTCCAGGTGTGTACACAATGTACTTTTTTTTTCCCAACAGGATGCAACTATGCATACTGTAAAATACAATATTTTCGCAGCCTGAAATTTTCGCGAACTGGAGCAGACGGCCTTTTTCGCAGCATAAAATTTTTGTGAATTGCTGCTGGCATTCGATGCATATAGTGTAGACAAGAACTTTTGAGTACATTGTAATTTCGGGAATCTTGGCTCTCGCGAAATTCGCATAATCAAAATGCACGCAAACATTCCTCATTTTACAGTATTGTGACAGTTGTTATCATTGTTATTATTTCTGTCATTATCATAATCATCTTTATTACAATTGTTACTTCTACTAGAACTGTCACTACTGCTATTACCACCACTACTACTGCTACTTCCACTATTACTACTACATAACTACTACTACATGTACTACTGCTACTCCTACTGCTACTACTGCTACTACCACTATTACTACTACTACTACTACTACTACTACTACTACTACTACTACTATTGCTACTGCTACTGCTACTGCTACTACTCCTACTACTAGTACTACTGCTACTACTCCTACTACTAGTACTACTGCTACTACTACTACTACTTCTACTACTACTACTTCTACTTTTATCGTTGCCACTTAATCATCATCATCATTATCATCATTATTATTGTCAACTTCATCAACACTGCTATTATCATCACTATTATTTAGCTGATTCTGGGCCATCCTAGGCACAACTGAACCCTTTGCCAAGAGCATAAATAAGCGTCCACTGCACGTGCAGGCCAATATTTGATTGGAATGGCACATTTGACATTTCAAACAGTATAAATTCTTACTGTAAAACATGATATATTCGCGGCATGAATTTTTCGTGAATTGGAGCCGACGGCCTTTTTTTGCAGCGTGAAATTTTCGCAAACTGCCACTGGCATTCAGTGCATATAGTGTAGATAAGAACTTTCGCATGCATTTTAATTTCGCAAATCGTGGTGCTCGCGAAATTTGCGAAATAAAAATTCACGCGAACATTCCTCGTTTTACAGTATGTTGCAATGACATTTTCCCATTGCACTTGATTGTGTAACATATCTTCTTTTTTTATTATTTTCTGTCCTGACTACTAAAGCTGGATCCCCCAGACTCGCGCCTCCTACAGCTGAAAGGAGCCAGTGTCTGCTTTCTCAACGATGCCACCTGGACCCTGGCTTCTCACAAGCAAGGAAAATATCTTCGTATCCTCTTTGATGATACACAGACTTATTCCCTCCAGCCATTCCCCCCCCCAATACTTTCCCCACTCCTTCCCCCTACTCCCCCACTTATGCCACACCCCTGAATACACCTACCATATCCACAGTGATAGACCCCAGGATGCTGCTATAAGTATAACAGTTGTTTCCATTGGGTCCATTTTTTTTTTATATGACATTCTATTTAACACTAGACTATACTGGACACCCGGCCTCAAAAGAATGAATGGCCATGGGCCACATCAAATGTTTCTTCCTTTTCTGAGTACAGTATTTCACTCAAGTTTTCTTAGCTGTATATGTATTTGTCCAATTTTTCGTAAGTACCAATATTTAGAATAACTATTTTCTGTTTTACTTCTGTAGGTCTAATATCTTTTGCAGGCAGTTCCAATTTGTCAAGTCTTTTTTTCTTTTGTTAATATGTTATATTTCTCCTGGTAGCTGTCATTAATATTCACGTCGCAATCAGAAATCCTGCAAGAGAGATGGAAATGCTCGATTGATCAGAAGTTTGCTATGTTTCTTTCCTGACCTGTAGCCATATATCAGATATATTAAGGGATATCATGCAAAAGTTGGAGAAAGGAACACTCCGGTAAGTAAATGTTTTGTATTGTGTCTATCTCTATCTCTTTTCTCCATCTGTTCCCTTTTGATGTTGATGTGTGACTAGTTTTGATGTTGCTATGGCAATGATGATGATGTTGAAGTTGAGAGGATGATGCTGGTGTGTGGGACAGGGAGGAGTAATATGGTGGCCCCTTCAGTTGATGGATGTAGGTGTTGGTTGCTGTTGATGATGGCTGTGACAGGAATGGCAGTTCATTCAGTAAATTTTTGAAGGTAGTGGAAATATAATGCATTTATGATTATAAAGCTACTATTCGAATTGATGTGGCATCTTTGTGATGATAGGTGTTGAAGATCACAGTTATGATGATGATGCTGGTGATAATGATGGTGGTGGTGATGGTGGTGATGGTGATGGTGGTGTGATGGTGGTGGTGGTGATAGTGATGGTGATGGTGGTGGTGGTGGTGTTGAGGGTGACAGCGATGGCGATGGTGGTGGTGATGGTGAGGGTGATAGTGATGGTGATGGTGGCAGTGGTGATGACAGTGATGATAACAGCGATGGTGATGGTGGTGGTGGTGATAGTAATGGTGATGGTGGTGGTGGTGGTGTTGAGGGTGACAGCGATGGCGATGGTGGTGGTGATGGTGAGGGTGATAGTGATGGTGATGGTGGTAGTGGTGATGGTGATGACAGTGATGATAACAGCAATGGTGATGGTGGTGATAGTAATGGTGATGATGGTGGTGGTGGTGTTGAGGGTGACAGCAATGGCGATGGTGGTGGTGATGGTGAGGGTGATAGTGATGGTGGTAGTGGTGATGGTGATGACAGTGATGATAACAGCAGTGGTGATGGTGGTGGTGGTGGTGTTGAGGGTGACAGCGATGGTGATGGTGGTGGTGATGGTGAGGGTGATATGGTGATAGTGGTGGTGGTGGTGGTGGTGGTGGTGATGATGATGGTAGTGGTGATGATAGTGGTGTTGATGACGATGACGATGGTGGTGGTGGTGGCAGTGGCAGTGGTAATGGTGATGATTATAATGATAGATGATGAAGTTTATGGAGTTATGGTGGAAATGACACGGTAACATTTGGCTTTATGAAAATGATAACAGTAGAAGAGGTTGAGAGGGTTGATTCACTGAGGTGACTGGATAGTGTTTATGTCAAACTTGTTGGTAATGTTGACACTTTGAATTGATGATGCTATGTAGACCAATCACTGAACATTATCAAGGTTGATTCATTGAGGTGACTGGATAGTGTTGATGTCAAACTTGTTTGTAATGTTGACACGTTGAATTGATGATGCTATGTAGACCAATCACCGAACATTATTTCACAAATGAAGGATATAATGTTATATACAGTAGAACGTGAGGAGTGTGATTTGGCATACATGGCAAGGTCAGTACCTGTTGACTGTACTCATCTAGAGGTACAAGTTGTATGCACACATTGTAGTCTGTTTACCTGTGCAGAATGAGATAATAGAGTGTTTGTCTAGATGAGTTGCAAGGAATTTTATATAAATTTTTAAAGTGGAAGCCTCCCCCCCCCCCCCATAAAAATCTAGGGTATGCAAATATGGCGCTGAAGGTATTGTCTATGAGAAATTAGGTTTTCTACCGTTTTCTTTTGTAAGACCCAATAGTGTTGGCTTGAATTCAAGGATAGCATTATTAAATGCAAGAATGGCTTGAATGTCTGGGTTATTACAACATACCCTTCTGGTACTGTTGGTGGAAACCAATTGCAATGCAACCATCTTTTTTTTTTTTTTTTATTCTCTTCAAATAATTCTGTCTGTATAGTTCTGTTGTTATATTGCCTACAGAGAATTGCAAGTGAATTGCAAGCTTCCAGAGCAAGCATTATGCACTGATGTAGTTTCATTGTAGATTACCATTTAAAAGACTTCATGGAAGATGAAACACACCTGTGTGAAATCTTTGCCTTTGCTTTGCAAAACTGCCTGTACAGTGACGGGGCGATCGCATACATTAAACTGCACATTACTTGAATATGAGACCATTCTGAAGCCAATAATTTTCACAAACAATAGATATATAATGTACTCTTAAATGAATCCCACAAGGATTGGAACAATCATCCCCCAGCATTCCCACTGATTCCCACTGATCAGTTACTAGCCATCCCCTTTAAAGCGAGGATGGTTTGTTAGTTGATTGACTGCTTTGCATGTACATGAATTTGCGATTATTCGTTTTTTGATTTGTTTGGTTTTTTTTTCAGGGGGAAAGGAAATGCAGAAGGGGCTTGTATACCCTACTTGTTGGTATTTTGTGTGTTTGTTGTTGGTGCTACTACTACTGTTATTTAAACCCACTGTGTGTTCAAGGGACTTCAGACAGTGTATACAAGTGTATGGTTTTTCTGTGTGAATCAAAGTACATAAAGAGTTTAAGTACATTGTAGTTTGTTTTTTGATCCTTACGTGAAAAGGTTTCTTCTCTTTTTTTTTTTTGCCCCTCTTTGTTGTTGTTGTAGTTGTTGTTGTTGTCATTGTTGTTGTTACTGACACTTTACTGTAGCTTTAATCAAGTATGTCCTCTTCTAGTCACACACCTGTAAATAAAGATACCTTTCCATAGACCCACGTGTAAAGATAACCAACAAAAAATTATATGAAATATGAGTAAAAGATTCGGTGTGTTTCATGTTCCATATCTATGTAGACCACCTTATTCACCTCGGTCAGGAAATTTATTAAATTGGATTGTTTCTGCATAAACCATGCTCAGAGGACCTTGAAGAAAGACTACAGTTATACCACAAAAAAAAAAAAAAAAAAAATCATGTGTTTTCTGAAGCTACTTCAAATCAAAAATAGTTTCCCTGAATATAAACGAAAGCAAGTCCATCACTTAAATGAGGCATAATTTGTAGAGGAGTTCCCTCTCATTAACCATATCTTATTAGTTCTATGCAGACTTGTATTGCTTATTTTCTGTAATATTTTCCAGATCCGTATCTTAATACTGTTAGTTTGAAAAGAAAAAAAAAAGTAATGGGACTTGGGCTGGTCCACTTACAGGATGGTGCAGTAACTTTTGTGAGCAACACTAGAAACTTGAACAGTGCCCTCTACTGATAAGAGAGAATAAAGCATAATAGAACTAATGGCATGAATCATAAATGGTCATTCTTTACTAGCCAGTGGTCAGTTGTTTTCATGGTCAAAGAGCTTAGCCCAACAGTGTTCAGGAAACTGCCTTGCAGTACACATACGCAGCTTCAGAACTAGTCTATGTCAGTTTTCCAGTGTGATGCTTGCACCCTAGGAAATCCTGCCACATTGTATATTAAATATACAAGAGGAAAACAATAGGAAAGCAATATAGGAGAACAGCAAATTTTGCAGTTTTCCTTAATTGCATGGAGTTGCCCAATGGCTTCTCACTGGTAACGAAAAGAATCCCTTAAAAATAATCTGTGTGTCCTTTCCCCATGTGAGTGTTATTTTGCAAATGCATAATGCATGTGAGAAAAACAATATTTACACTTGAAAGGAGACTAGTCCGTTTTGTCTTGGTGTTGTTGCTTAGTGGTAACTAGTCTTTGTCAAAGGTGCAATCTGTTACAAGTTACAGAAATAAAAGTGGTCCAGTTCATTTAGCTCGATCATAAAAAGGCATACAGTATGAAACACCATGATAGTTGTGGGGCACATCTTTCTGCCTTGTATTGTTCTTTACTGCTTTGTCAAAGTACACTTTTCCTGTAGAGCTAGCCAATGACTCTGCTCACCAGTCTGAAGCGGATTTGTACAGATGGGGCCAAATTCACGAAGGTGGTACAAATGAAACCATGGTTTAAACCATGGACAAAAACCATGGAGTGCCAAGTGTCGCATGGAATATCTGTTACAAAATCAGTCATTTCGTCGATGAAATGATTATTTTGTAACGAAATGACAACATTTTTTAACTAAATGAACATTTTGTCAACGAAATGACCAATTTCGTAACGAAGTATTTCGTGTGACGCTTGGCTCTCCATGGTTTTTGTCCATGGTTTAAACCATGGTTTCATTTGTACCACCTTTGTGAATTCGGGCCATAGTGTCTTTCTCCACGAACATGCGGGAAAAATAATGATACTATTTGTCCATTTTTTCTTTAACAAACAAGAGTAGCACACAAAGAGTGTCAAGTTGTCTCACCAGGACACCCTAACGACGATCCTGCAGAATGCAGCAGGGTGAATCACGTACAAGTATGATTCTCCTTTTACACCTTCTGTGCTGAATACTGTATTACCATATATTTAGCGAGTGTGTATTTTCACGGATCGGGAATTCCCAAGGATTTCGCAAGTGGTTAAAGTCGCAATCATGGAGTACAGTACTGTACAGAGAAATGCATTACATGTGTGTGTTACATTCATATCGGGATCAAAGTCATTATTTTTGTGTGTACGCGTGTATTTAATTTCACGAATAGCACCTGACTCGCAAAATTCGCAAAAAACATAAAAACCTCACGAAATATTCGGCATATGCAGTATTTCACAGTGTTTTGTCTTTTTTATTTTCAAGACTTTGCATGAGGCGACAGATATTCGCAAAATTTATGAACTCACAAAATTACTGCCTTCCTTACTGCAACTACATTGTGCATCATATCCAAGGTGGGGAATGGTTTATTTTCATCTTTGAAATGGATAATATTTTTTTTTCTCTCTCTCATCCATCCAATGTGGCTAATTATGTGCATGCATGTACTTGCATGCACCATCATGGAAGTGCATAAGAGGCCCGGTTGTACTCCGACTATTTTGCACCCATGATTGAGTGAAATTGGATTTCAAAAAAATAAAAAGCCTCCAAAGCCATGACTGACCAAATTTAATTGGAGAAATACCCTTAGGAAAACATGATTCAAGATCCAAACTAGTCTTTTCTTTGTCTGAAACACCTCCAATACTATCATTTGTCTTTTTTTCTCTCTTTTTTTCTGACAATAGTGCCAGACAGATTTCTGGGAACGTACCTGGGAATCCAAAAGTTATTCTATATTGATATGTTTGATGCCTTAAAGAGAGAAAGAGAAAAAAAAAAGAAACATTATTAAAGGGGGATGCCATTGTAGAGAAATATCTGATATGCATTGATTTCTTCGGGCGAACCACAAATGTCATTGTGTTCACTCCATCAACCAGTATGTTAATGTCAAAAGTCAAGATAACTATTTCACTGGTACTGTGTGAGAGCCCAGACTTTGGTGGTTAAGGTGTGCAAAAAACAGATACAGGAAGAAGATTTAATGAACAAGGTGAGAAGTTCATCTGTTTTCATATCATACATCATGACACTTTTATGTTATTGCAAGCTGGAGAGCAATTTTGTGTTTACTTATTTCTGGCATGATTTTTGTGAGAATGGAAATGTCGAGACTGATTTTGTTGTTTTCCAGTAATTTCCCACTCCAATCGCATGCTAAAGGTAATACAAACTGTTGAAAAAATAGAAGAAGCATACATTCTCTTCTTTTTTTTGGGGGGGGGGGAGGGCAGGGGAGAGACCCCAATGTAGTTAACCAGGGATGATTCATGATGAGCTGATCTATCACCTGATCTACTCCCACTTTGTCTTATAGCCATTTAGTCTCAACCCGCATGGTCTAATCCCATTGACCATTTAGTCCAATTGCCACTTGGCCTCATCACCAGTTGGTCTACTTCCAGATGGGCTATGTATGTCCATTTCATCTAATAGCCACAGTTTATCAGACAAAATGGGGAAAAATCCAAGGAGTCAACATTGCAATTAGACCATCTGGTCATTAGACGAATGATTAGCCAAACTGGACATTAGACGCAAGTGAGGATTAGACCAAATGGGCATTAGACGAAATTGATGGTAGACCAAATGAGTTTAACCGTAGTGGTGTTAGACAAACTGGGAAGTAGACCATCTGATATTAGACCAAGTGGAATTAACCCATGATGAGACTCAAACAATGTTTTATATGATGCCAGTCTTGGAAAGAGACTAGGAGTTGCCATCCGTTACTATTTTTTAAAAAAAGTGTGTATCTTTAAAGTAATTTTCTTGCTCAGCCAGGGAAGGTATAAGTTTTTTGTTTGTTTTTCTTTTTTAATTCTGCAAAATCAAGACATGTAACTACTGGAACATATAGGCCTAGCAAAAATATTTGTGTGCTTTTAATTTTGTGCTGGTTTCTAGTTTCATAAAATGCGCAAAAATTTAAACACTGCAAAAAATTTCATTTTTACAGTATGGCTAACCTTCCTGTGCCAGGGATTTTGAATAGTATTGGTTGAGGTGAACAGTTTTGAAATGGCTGAGATATCCAACAAAGTTAAAGAAAGCAATCCTTAAAATGTTGGGTTCCACGTTTTATTAGGATTGCTTTGTTTTGGATATCTTGGCTATTTCAAAACCAGTTTTCGTCAAATAAATGTCGAATTTCACTCAAAACTAAATGCTCTTTCATATTTCATAAAAGGTTTCTCATTACCTCAAAACAATTGTCATCAAAAAAGTCCTATCCCAACCGATACTATACCATCCCTTTGACCAGGAAAAAACAAGAAAAATATTTGGAACACTGTCTTTGGGTTCACCATTACCAGTGCTACCTCGACAGACTGGCAACAGCTGACTATGATGATATCTCGACAGTGATGGTGATATATCCCATTCTCCTTACCTTGAACAGGGCCTGCTGCGTTTACTTGGTTTGATGGAAAATATCGATCAGATTATATGATACATCTTTTGATTCAATCATCTCTGAGTCAGCCAAAAAATGATTCATTTTTTATATTTTTTAACCTGTGGAGGATTTTTGTTTGTTTTGTTTCTTTATGTTTCCTCTCCAGGGTAACTGGTCGTAACTGGATGATGACATTTCACAGAAATGTAAAATTCCTAATAGAGAAAGTGGGGGGGGGGGGGTATTCTAATCCATCTTTAGACACAGGGTAAGACATGAGGTCAAAGCGACCTAGATTTAGGCAGATTACGACTTCATAATTTTTGCGAAAAAGCGCTAAACAATGATGGAGTACTCTTGCAAGGCTTGATCTGAATGCAAGTGGAATGTGCATTTGTAGAAAAATGAGGCAGGATATAGGCGTAATACATATATATGTATATATATATACATACATACATATATAATGACATTATTCAAAGGGCCAGTCATGAAATAGGCCCTGTAGTGTGAGTCAAAAAAAAAAAATTCTGTAAGGTCCATTTTCTTTGGGATTTTTCTTTTCACGATTTGGGTCAGGCCGGTCAGTTGGTAAGTGATTTATGGTCAACTTGTGGTCAAGTCTTTGCCGGTTACAGCACTGCTGACATCTAGGGGGGGAAAAAATAATCTGTATCATTTTAGCATCTCCTGCATGCCTGTCAATTCATGAGTTGGTGGTGTATTTATTGTGAGGAGAGATCTTAGGCACTGCTGCTACAGTGCTCTAGTTTTGTTAGTGCAAGGAGGTACTAGGCGAGCTCGCCTAGTACCTCCTTGGTTAGTGTTACTTTGCTCCAGGCACTTTGCCTATTCATATGCCCAAAATTAATGATTTTTAAACAGTGATTTTTGCAACATGATGCAAAAACAACTGATTTCTGCATGTGAACAATAAGATAATATCACTGACTACAGTGCACGTCCATTATTCGGAACACAGTTATAACAAAATTTCGGATGCAACAAAATAAAATTCATGGCCCAAAATTATCAGCTAGATATGTTTATACTCGTTATTAGTTTGAATATAACAGAATTTCAACATAACAAAAGAAAACTGCCAGTCCCGGACTTTGTTATAATGGAAGTTGCCTGTATCATAATCTGCATCAGATTTCATAAATCAATCCAATGTTTCACTCTATAATTCTGTATCGCGAGAAGGCCTCGTCGTGAGGCTTCTTGAATTTTTTTGTTCAAGTCTCTTGCAACTTTTGAGACCAAATTTGCAACGTCCCATTTTTGTAATGGCATGTCATCCCAAAACGGGCACAATTTTGTGATTTTGTGTACATTTCCTAAGGAAATCAGTGCTCTGTCATGAAAGTCATAGAAACCTGATTATTTTTACAGTCAAAGGAACTGTGCAGTACTGGTTGAGGTGGGGATTCATGTTTTGAACATTCCTAAGTGAGATAATGAGAAACCTCTTATGAAATATGAAAGAGCATGTAATTTTAAGAAGGATTCATCGCTTATTTGATGAAAATCGGTTTTCAAATGGCTGAGATATCCAAAAAAGTGATAATAATAAAAAGCGACAGGCCACGCCTTTCAGGATCTCTTTGTTTCACCTTGTTTTTGGATATCTCAGCCATTTCAAAACCGATTTTCATCAAATAAACTTTTGATACCCCTTAGAATTGCATGCTCTTTGACATCTCATAGAGTGGTTTCTGAATATCTTGCAAAACTTTAAAAGCTAAATCCTCACCTTGACCAGAACTGTACACACCCTTTAATCACTTTCATTGACAATTTCCAATTAAAAAAGTAAAGAAAAAAACAAAAGTAAAAAAACCGTGAAATACATAAGAAATTCCAAAAACAATAAAATACATGTTGAAATGACTTTTGGAAGGTTTTATGACATACAATTATTGAATATGCTATAACAGATACAAGTGTATGTACAAACCAAAACGTAGACTCTCAATGCTCTCAATGGGGGGGGGGGGGAGGGGCGGAAGGGGCGGAATCTGCCCCCCTCCGGTTTTAGCATAGCCAAAAAAGTGATTATGGTTAAAGGGTGTGTACAGTTCTGGTTGAGGTGAGGATTTAGCTTTTAAGGTTTTGTCAGATATTCAGAAACTACTCTGGCCGCGTTCATGCGGATTTCGTAGCCAGAATCACAAACATGAATCATGATTCAAAACGGCGTTTCAAATCACGGTCTCAGCGGAAGAGCGTTCATGCGGGCTTTCGCAACGCTGATTCTGGCTCAGCTCATCCCTTGTCATTGCGCAGCGCACTGCGCAGTTTGACCTTGTCTCTGCAACTCGAACCAGACCTCCTTATTCCAACTGTACAGGCCTTTACATTTTTATTTCGGTGAATACTTTGCGATAAGCTGTGGCATTCAGGCTCTCCCCACAGATCGAGGAACAGATCAAGGAATAATCCTAATTCTTCGTCTCTCCAATTGTTTCCCTTGGTAGCGAGCACTGCAGCCATTACTTTTATCAACTCAATCGGAGAGTAATTACATGTATTATTATATTAAACAGTTAATGTTAGATACTAGCATAGAATCGGTGTATGGCGTTGATGTAAACAAACAAGTGCAAGTATTGTACCAAAACACACGATTCGTAAGACGTACACAAGCGCGCGAACAGAACTAGAAGCTAGCTGTTGGATACCCCATGAGACACCATGCGCACAGCGCAGAATGACGTCATAGAATCATGATTGAAATCACGATTGCGTTCATGCGGTTTCTGCGATCGTGATTCTGGCAGAATCATGATTCAAAACGCCCTTTTTTCCGTGTTTCAGATCGGCGTTTTGAAACGCGTTTAAATGGAAAAATCGCATGAACGCAATGCAACTAAACACGTTTAGGGTAGGATTTCACGGAGCACGCGAACGATTTGCGAAGGACGCGAATGACAAAATCCAACATTCGGAAAAGTTTTTCTCCGAATGTTTTCCGACAATGAAGCCGAAAACTATTCTTGCGCAATTTGTGCGAAGTTTCCATGACGTATGTGCGAATGTCGTGTGTATCATTGCTAAAGTACAGCATGACACGTACACGAAGAACACGCGACGGAAATGCGAACAACGAAAACTTTTCAATAATCATGGGAGAAAATGGAGGAGAGGTGGAAGCTGCGTCTTGAGTTGAATTTTTTTTCTTTCCTCTATTTCTCCTTTCTTGTTCTCTCATTTTTCTATCGTGTGCTTGCCTACATTTTTTTTTTCCTAGGACCTATCTCCACTAGTAAAGCATTTGATTTTTTTTCAGTTCCTCCAACACATAGTCTCTATAATTCAAATGAAATTTTGCATACTTTAGATTAACATTAAGTGTATTCTGCAATTTTTTTTTGTATATCAAACATTTCTTTCTCTTTGTTAGTCTTTAATTTCTTTTGTTACTGTAGTTTTTAATAATTGTTTGATGTTTAGATGTATGCTAAGATTTTTATTTGTAGAAAACGTATAGGTCATACATCCCCCAGACGTGCGATAAACGTTCGCGAGAATGTCTCAAAAGGTACGCGAACAGTTTGCGATTACGTCGTAAAATGATCGGAAAAACTTTGCAGATTTCGCGTAACATACGCGAGACATTCTCCAAAGTTTCGGAGTCTGTTTGGGGTTTCACGAACATTTTGCGAACATTGCGCGTGTTTTGCGAAGGTCTTGCGCATATGACGAGGCTTTAAAGACACTTTTGAGAACAATTCACGAGCAAATCACGACCAAGTGTGCGGAAAAGGTTCGCAAAAAATTTCAAACTTTTTTGAAATTCTGACCGAAGTAAAAACGACATTTGCGAACAATTGACGAGGCTTCCGAACCCTCACGTTCGTTTGGCGATCTTTTGCAGACTAAAATACGAATGCTGGATTTTGCCATTCGCGTCCTTCGCAAATCGTTCGCGTGCTCCGTGAAATCCCACCCTTAGCGACTAAACGTGTTTAGAAACGCAATTCTAGTTTCGCATGAACGCAGCCTCTATGAGATGCCAAAGAGCATGCGATTCTAAGGGGTATCAAAAGTTTATTTGATAAAAATCGGTTTGGAAATGGCTGAGATATCCAAAAACAAGGTGAAACAAAGAGATCCTAATAAAAGGCGTGGCCTGTCCCCTTTTATCATTATCACTTTTTGGGATACTTCATCCATTTGAAAACCAATTTTTATCAAATAAATGTTGAATCCTTCTTAAAATTACATGCTCTTTCATATTTCATAAGAGGTTTCTCATTATCTCACTTAGGAATGTTCAAAACATTAATCCCCACCCCAACCAGTACTATACAGTCTCTTTAAGGCATGCACAGTAGTTTGGATTGCAAAATACTTTCCTTCATGTTTCCTGCATGATTTTACTTACCTCCGCCAAGGAAGAAGGTTATGTTTTCATCGGCATTGGTTTGTTTGTTGGTTGCTTTTGTTTGTTTGTGTGCAAAATAACTCAAAAGTTGTAAATGCATTTCGATGAAACCTACAGGAGAGATGAGCATGACACAAGTAACAAATGATTGAATTTTGGTAGTGGTCCAGGAATTTTTATGGATTTTATGAAGGATTTTCAATATTTTGGCAGGTAGGGTCAATGAACTTGGGAGCTCAAGCTGCACATTTTTTGAGGTTTGCATATATGTGCACTAAAGTGTGTGCTCTAGTTTCTGCTAGGGCGAGACATGCTGAGCAGCTGGAAGTTGATGACGTAACAAAAGGCTTCTATATTGGGAAATCAGGCAGTTTTTCAGCATGCATACGTACGAGTCAGTGGAAATCACTGATCTCTATGGAAGAACAAGATCAGTGGTGGAAATGAGCTGCTTGGCGGAGGTCTGCGCTCACAGAGTGCTTCTCGAGTTTATTTTTGTTTTATTTGTTGGCCATGAGTAAACAGGGGCAAACAAAAGAGTTTTTCACTTTGCAGTTGAAAAACCAGTGTCTCATGTGTGCGAATGTCCCTTTTTATAACAAATATTTTTGGCACTGGTCAGGTGTATTGGAAGTTCTGTGCCAGCTGTACTCTGTGTCACCCCAGGTACAGTACAACGCAAGAGTAAAATCATCACCTTCGCCAAGGGAGGAGGTTATGTTTTCGTTACCGTTGGTTTGTTTGTTCGTTAGTTTGTCCGTGTGCAAAATAACTCAAAAAGTAGTCAACGGATTAAGATGAAACTTGCAGGAAAGGTTGAAAATGACACAAGTAACAAATGATTAACTTTTGGTAGTGATCCGAGAATTTGGGGGGAATTTATGAAGGATTTTTGATATTTTGGCAGGTAGGGTCAGTGAACTTGGGAGTTCAGGCTGCATGTATTTGAGGTTTGCATGCGCGCACTAAAGTGCATGCTCTAGTTTCTGCTAGGGCAAGATGCGCCACGCAGCTGAGGGTTTATGGCGTATTAAGGGCTTCTATATTGGGAAATTGGGCGATTTTTCAGCACACAATGCTGTAAGTAAGTACGTATGGGTGGAAATCACTGATATCTCTTTGGAAGAACAAGATCAGTGGTGGAAATGAGCTGAATGCTTGGCAGAGGTCTGCGCTCTCAGAGTGCTTTTCTAGTTGCTTTATGTTACAGAGAGTTCTATTTAGGTCAAAATTTCTAAAGAAGAATGTGAAAAATGTATCATTTTCATTGACTGGGAACTGGTAGGAGATGGTGTCAGTAATGGTTTGATCACATCTTAATGTGATCAAAATATTCTCAATAAGATTAAAGGCACTGTTGTCCAACTGCCTTTCTGTTCAGGATGTGGTTTTCTAACTAGATCACTTTAATCTGGTATTTTAAATCCTGGAACTGTTTTCATATGCTGATATGTTTCCCATTGTCCTGGCTATGGGAGAAACAGCAATGTCTTGGGCTTTGGGGGTCACAGCAAATTCATTAGGTGGGGAGTGGCATGCTTTCCTTGAAATTGTTTTATTTGCTGCATTCCAGGTATGTGAGAATAATTGCATAGGTTTGTCAGGGCTTTTGTTCATGATTACTGTATACATGTGTGGGTGTGCGTTTAGGCCCTACGTGTTGCGCTTTCATAGTATTGCTTGTAGAAATGTTTTCCAGTATTTTTTTTTTTTTTAGTTTATTATTTATCAAATGGCCAAAGTGTGTGGAGTTGGGGAGGGGAATATGATTATTACAGTTATGAAAATCAGCAATATCCAAATGCTAAGATTGACTCTGGCTGCGTTCATCTAACTCGGGAGAGAGAATCATGTTTCAAAATGTATTTCGAATGGCATTTACAAATGAGCATCCTCTTTTGTTGTCTGAAAGACCCCTTCCTGATTTGAATTGGTGGAGTCTTAGGTTTAATGGTTACGCTGGGTTCCCACTGCCGTGTGATCATGGGGATCGTATCAGATCTTACCAGATCTTGAGGTCAGTCGTGGCAATCGCTTTGATCATAGACAATTTTCATCTTAACTTAACTTAACGAGTTCGAGCAGGGGACTATGAAACGGGCTCCGTACGTGTGTGTGTCCATGTGTCCATCCGTCCGTCCGTCCGTCTGTGTGTGCATCCGTGTGTGATCAAAATGTTCAATTTGCTACTTCTCTGTCATTTATGAGCCAATTTTGATTCTGTTTGCTTTATATGATAGCACTACATGGGAGCTTTGAAACTTCTACACAGAATTTCAGTTGTGACCTTTGACCTTGACCTTTGATCTATATTGTACATTTTGCTTCAAAATGCTACTCCTTCGCCATTTCTAACCCGATTTCGATTCCGTTTGCTTTATGTGATGGCACTAGATGAGGCTTCAAAACTTCTACACAGAATTTTGACCTTTGACTTCTTTGACCTTTGACCTTGATTTTTTACCTATATTGTACATTGGCTACAAAATGCTACTCCTTCGCCATTTCTAACCCGATTTCCATTCAGTTTGCTTTATGTGATGGCACTAGGTGAGGGCTTCAAAACTGCTACACAGAATTGTGACCTTTGACTTTTGACCTTGATTTTTTTACCTATTTTGTACATTGGCTACAAAATGCTACTCCTTCGCCATTTCTAACCCGATTTTGATTCCGTTTGCTTTATGTGATGGCACTAGGTGAGGGCTTCAAAACTGCTACACAGAATTTTGACCTTTGACTTCTTTTACCTTTGACCTTGATTTTTGTCCTGTATTGTACATTTTGCTACAAAATGCTACCCCTTCGCCATTTCTAACCCGATTTCGATTCCGTTTGCTTTATGTGATGGCACTAGGTGAGGGCTTCAAAACTGCTACACAGAATTTTGACCTTTGACCTTGATTTTTGACCTGTATTGTACATTTTGCTACAAAATGCTACCCCTTCGCCATTTCTAACCCGATTTCGATTCTGTTTGCTTTATGTGATGGTACTAGGTGAGGGCTTCAAAACTTTTACACAGAATTTTGACCTTTGACTTCTTTGACCTTTGACCTTGATTTTTGACCTGTATTGTACATTGGCTACAAAATGCTACTTCCGGCGGGGACATATATTACGCACCACGTAATTTCTACTTTTCCTTGTGGAATGTGTGACAGTGGGAAACCCAGTGTTATATGGGAAGCTACAAGAGATTCAACAGGTTGTCGGCTTTGAATGAGTGCAAAGCTGTGATCAGTGCTACTCCTTGCTTGATTTTCAGAGGAAAGAAGGATTGAAATTCTGTGCAACAACTTGTTTTGTCTTTACAATACCCTGGTTATGTTCATATCCCAAGCAGCTTTTCTTCTTCTTTTTCTCTCTCTCTCTCATGTTACAGTTTATTCCTCTTTCTGCTTTTCTTGTTCTTGTTCTTCTTCTTTATCTTCTCATTTTCCAGCTTATTTTAAAGTAGTACTGTTGTGAATTCATCATGGTCACATTTTCATCAGAGTATGTATGAGATGTGATGATAAATCATTTGATATTGAAAGAGTACAAATGTGACCTAACTTTCTCGTCGAAAAGTTGCAGCTATAATTCCTGCAGTCATTTGTAAGATGAGATGTGTGAAATGTCAAAGCCTATGGTGGGATTCAAGGGGGGAGGAACTTTAACCTGAAACTAAACTAGCAAGAAGCAAAGATCAGTGTGATGTTGTTTTTGTCTTTTAATTATCACTGAATGTAGTAGGCATCTGCAAATTGTTTTGAAAAAGGAACTGAAATCTTGCAAGTTTATCTTGTTGATCCTATATGCTATTTTCTTACCAAGAACTAATGTGTTGATCCTAATAGTCATTTTGAAGTACTGTTATGTTGACTCAATTTCAAGACCTGGGTATGCAGCTAGATTACTGCCTCAAAAGAATACTTATTACATAATAGGCCTATATGATTAAATAGACCTAGATGTATTTCAGCTTCATAACATTTTTGTATTATACCAGGTGAATTTTGTAAACGGTGTTGGGGAGGGGGAGAAAGATCCAAGAGGTGTGGAAAACATGAGATCAAAGGTTAACCAATAATGATAATAATGACGATGATGATAATGATAATAATGATGATAATAATAATAATAATAATAATAGTAATAATAATAATGATAATAATAATAATAATAATTTTTACCATGCTTACTACAGAGTTTCTAAGCACCTTACATATACCATGGAGCTACCATAAATTGTACCAATGCTACAGAGGCTCTTAACTACATTTTGCTTCTCTTTTTTTTTTTTTGGGGGGGGTCTAAAACAGACCCCTCTCTCTCTCTCTCTCTCTCTCTCTACTGGAGCTGCCAGAATTAATTGCAGTTCCAATTACTATGGGGCTACTGCTCTAATTTTGACCATGGAGCAGAAGAAATGTTCTCTCCTCTTCCCCCCCCCCCCCATCACCCATCTCTCCTCTCTCCCTTTTTGCCTTTTCCCATTCCCTCCCCACCCCCCCCCCCCCCCTCCTAGGTTTCATTCTTTCCTTCCCTGTCTTTGCTTGTCGTCAAGGTTGAGGCAATTACCCAGCCGAAAAGTTTCATTCAGTGACAATGCCTGTGGATAATTGAATACCGGTCTCTGGCAGACCTGGGATATTTTGCTTCCCTTGGCTTTCGATGAAAGATCTGGTTGTTGAGAGTAAATGGATTTTGTTTTTTCTCTTCTTTTTTTTTTTCTGGGGCCTGGTGAGAACAATGTCATAAGGTTACTGGATTATGGTGATACAGTTTTGTTTTCTTTTGTTCTGGTCATGTGGATGACAGCCACCTAGATTTTTTCTCTCTACTACATATATATAGATTTTTTTTTTCTCTCTCTCTCTCTTAAGGGTGGTGCAGCAGTCATAACGATCAACGTGTCCCCAGTCATCAAACTGTACACGTGCCCCTTATGTGACAGCTTTGTAGGAAACAGAATATCATGCAATGGTATACTACTCCCAAGAGTCTGCAGCATTGTTTGTCTGTTTTTTGTTTTTTTTTTTCTTCTTCTTTCTTCTGTGATGGGGAACGGGGTAGGGTTGAGGGGGTAGGGGCAGGTATTTAGGTGGAGGGGAAAATAAAAAGGAGGAATTTTATGTGAGGTGAACAACACGGGGGCCTGTGATATGTGCTCTATAATCAGTTAAAACTCGGCACAATGCTATTGTACTTTTTAGTGCAAAATGCAGTCATGTGGGAATGCAAAGCCATTTATCTGTAGTACAGATGAATGAAACAAGAGAAGTTGGCTGGCATTTGCATGCGTGCATGTCCCACGCCCTACACTGCCCCTGAATTTTGTATACTCAGTACCCATCCTTCGGTAATAGTTATTGAATGATGAAATTCAATTCAATTATTGATTTGTTTGTTACCTGGCTGCTCAAAGTCAGTGAAGGCAACCACAGCAGCCACGGCTTTTTTAAAGGGATGGTATAGTTTTGGTTCAGGTCGGAGGGATTCAGATTTTTCCTCTTTGCGATATAATTAGAAACCTGCAGAAAACTTTCATCAGTTGGGGAGATCATACAATAGGAGATTTAGGCTTCTACCAACCTTTACTGACTTGCTGGCTAGCTTTCATCCACTCCTGTAGACTTCTTCTCCAGGTGCAATCACTTGGCCTGAAGAAGTCCACAGGAGTGGATTAAAGCCAGCCAGCAAGTCAGTAAGAATTAGAAACCTCTTCTGAAGTATTATGAAAGAGCATTCAATTCTAAGATGAATTCACAATTTATTTGATGAAAATCGGTTTCAAAATGGCTGAGATCTCAAAAAACAAAGTAAGAGGTTAAGTGGTCCTAATAAAAGGTGGGTCCCACCTTTTATTACGACCTCTTTGTTTTTGGATATCTCGACCATTTCAAACCAATATTCATCAAATAAACTTTGAATTCCTTTTGGAATTGAATGCTCAAGATTTAATATTTCCCAAAAGGTTCCTCATTATCCCACAAAAAAAGTTTGAAACCTGAAGCCCCATCTCCACCAAAACTATATCATCCTTTTAAAATCCTTTCTCCTCCCACTTATTACGCTCAGCCACAGATATCACTGCAATGCAGCTGCCTTTAGCAGTTGAACATGTAGACGATGAGCCCAGATTCTGTTAACAGTAGTCATGAATGGACAAAGCAGCTTTTGCTTGCAAATTTTGTTTCTATAGAAACCTGTGAATGTTCATATTTTATCCATTACATGCTAGACTGGTTTTTATGAATACCAAATATGAGTGGTGTGCAGAAGCTCAAGGGCTTCATTCACAATTGTCTGGTAGAATTGACTTTTTTAAATTTTGACTGTGCTTTCCTCACAGAATATGTTCTGCAGAAAGTAGAACATAATGCCTGATTTCAAGTGATGAGCCTTCCATGAAAATTGAGTCATCTTCCATAATTTCTTTCTTTTTTTTCATTTCAATTTTTGGTTTTCAAATTCAAAGTCACAATTCTTAGCTTATATGTTTACAGGTATTTCATTTCTTTGCTGTCTGTAAATATCGAGGGTATTATGGCATTTGCAAAAAAAAAAAAAAAAAAGCCACATATGTAAAGATAAGAACTGAGAGTTATGCACCGCAATTATCAATGCACATGTAAGTTGAAAAAACCACAACAACAAAAACACTATCCAACTCTAGCTATGGCCAGGGCTATTATGGTAACTGAAGGTGCATGGGATAATTACTTGTAAGAATGGAGGTACACTGGAGCATCAATGGTGAGAGTAAAGGTGCACAGGATCATTGATAATCATGGGTTGTAAAACTGAATGTGCACAGGAGCATTGATTGTAGGAATGATGGTGCACAGGAGCATTGATGGTAACAGTGAAGGTGCATGTGATCATTGATTGTAACAGTGAAGGTGCATAGGTTCATTTATTGTAACAAAGAATGTGCACAGGAGCATTGATTGTAAGAATGAAGATGCACAGGAACATTGATGGTGAGAGTGGGGATGCACAGGAGCAGTGATTGTAAGAGTGAAGGCGTAAAGCAGCATTCATTGTGAGAGTTAAGTTGCACAGGGTCATTGATTGCAAGAGTGAAGGTGCACAGGATCATTGACGGTGAGAGTGAAGGTGCACAGGACCACTGATGGTAACAATGAAGGTGCACACTAAGAGTGAAGGCGCAAAGCAGCATTCGTTGTGAGAGTTAAGTTGCACAGGGTCATTGATTGCAAGAGTGAAGGTGCACAGGATCATTGACGGTGAGAGTGAAGGTGCACAGGACCACTGATGGTAACAATGAAGGTGCACAGGTCGTTTATTGCAACAATGAAGGTGCACAGAGCAGTGATTGTGTCTGTGTGTGTGTGTGTGTGAGTATTTGCACATGTATGTTTCTGCATGTGCATGCATGTGTGTGAGGGTTTTTTTTTTTTGTGTGTGTGTGTGTGTTGAAACATCCACCGTTGCTAAGACCATTTTCACATAGTGCACCTTTCTCTTTTTTTTTTCTGCACTTTTCATCTGTTCCATGTCCAGGCCACCTGAAACACACTCTCTCAAATTGGATGAAGTTAGCACCAAGTTAAAAAATCTACTCTCATCACCAGGGTACAAGAAGATCGTCATGGAGATGTGAGAACTTCAATGGAGTCAATGGAGGTGCCTTCACATTGCCATCTTTTCTATGATGATCACATAGCTGTGGCAGGCTGGATATTGCTGCAGTACATCATATTAAACACCCCTTGGAAAACTCTTTCAATGATGAGACCAGTGCATTGATACATATGTACATATACTGGAATATATTATATACACGTAACATGTGTATATTATATCAGGGCTAACATTAGCAATGTCCTGGTGATCTGGGCCACTAGAAATTGATGTCAGGCCACCAACCTTTCAAAAATTTCAGCTTTAGGTTTTATATCAAAGTTTCATTATAGCATAGCAGAAATGTCTGTAGAGATATGTAGATGATAATTTTGGGACCTGGATTTCTATTTCATTTTAACAAGATTTTTGTTATATAACCTTGTTCATTATAACAGGAGTGCATTGTAGATATGCATAGAGATTATATCACATGTCTTATGTTTAAATATTATGCATTCCATTACGTGGGAGATACATGTATCCACACTTCTCTCTATCAGTAACTTAAATATCTTTGTTATTCAATACAATGTCAATAATGCAGTCTAGTGTCTCCTTGTTTGGACGGTTTTAGCTTAAACTTGTGGGAAAATAAACAGCTTCTCCATTGAGCACATTCGTTAGAATGTGGGCAGTTTACAGAATTTCACTGTTGTCCAAGTGCATTATATATATTCAGATCAATGAAAATATTATGGTTTTCAAAGGTAAAATAGCATAACACATTGACTAGATTGACTTTTTTTTTTTTTTTTTTTTGGTGACGCAGGTAGTCAAAGCACAAGTTTCAGTATCAAATTGTAGGGAAAAAGAAAACAAAAAATAGCTTTCTAGTTGAACATACAGTGTATTCATCAAAACGAGGGTTGTTTACAGTACCTTCACAGTTGTCCTGTGGGATTTCACCAACCCCACAAATAAATTCCTATTCAAATTAACTTGCTCTCGAACTGGAGAGGTATTCAAATAAGATTTAAATCAGCTCCTTACAGAATATATATATATATATATATATATATATATATATATATATAGATGTAGATCAATGAAAATATAATTCTCTTCTCCTTGCTGGACAGATGGTCCAATATACTCTGACAAAATCCATGTTTTTATTATGCTACAAAGTGTAGCAGCACTTTTGGGCAATAGAAATCAAACCATTTGCCTCCAACTTATTGTAATCCCTATGGGTTTGCCTCATGGGACATGCAAGTTTAGGAAGGAAGAGGTTAGATTTGCCAAGAATATCACTTCGTTATGACTGCAAGTAAATCAATTTATCACCTTTAATTTGTGAGTGTTTGGTCCATTTCTGTGATGATTATTTCTCTTGGTAAAATGCTGACATGGTAAACAAGCTGTGAAGTGTCTAAACTTTTCTCTCTCTATTTTGTTTTGTTTTGTTTTTTGTTTTTGGTTTTGTTTGGTTTTTTTTTTTTTTTTTTGGGGGGGGGGGGGACAAAAAAAGACTTTTGAGAGGGATTGCCAGAGATCGTACATCACATTTATGTCTCTATTGCATTCATATGATTTAACTCCTCCAAAGAAATTTTTGTGATGCTCCAGTCTCCACCATGAAAGAAATTACCATATATTATTCCATCTTAATAGGAAAGAAGGCAAATTGTTTGCAGCTGAGAGCAATTCTTCCTTTTAAAACAACTGTCGTTGCCTACACATGCATATTTTAAGGCAGAAAATGCAGTGAAAAAAAAAATAATTACCCCGGCAATTTTTTGTGTAAATATAGACTTTTTAGGTAAACAAGCTCGCAAGCATAATCAAGTTATCCGAACATATGAAGTAAGAAAGTCCTATTTTTGGCCAGCTGAGTTTGTTGCCGTCCCATTTCTTCTTCTTTCTTATTCTTAAATCAGCTGGTTTTCAAATCCCTTGCAGTTACATCAAAAAACCCACATGCCAGTATTTATGGAAAATGAATCCCACTGGCATTAGCATTGATTCACCCTCCCCAAGTACCTCCTACGTGTGAAATAACTCTGCCTGAAATTCGCCCATCATGAGTTATTTATCATGGTCTGAGCAAGAAAAATAATTGCAAATGTCAGTGGAGTGGCAAGTCCATAGTGATGTGTCTCTGTCTCTATCTTTTTGTGTAGATATTGTAAAGAAAAAAAAATAAATATCGATGTGTGTAACATTTTTATTGATCTAACATTTTATAGAGAAAACAGGTACAAAATGAGATTATTATTGCAAATGATTTCGAATGTTTCATTGGGTTTTAACCCTATGGAGTTCTGGGTCATAGTAAAAGGAAAGAAGATGAGTTGAAGAGCCTTGTTATTTCTTTATTTGTTTCAAAATGTATGCAGTATTTTATAAAGATTTCATTCTGCATCTCTGCACACTGTATACTCTGAAGTAGCTGGTGCTGCGAACAGTATGTGAAATTGTGAAGTTATGTTTGAAAATGGTTGCCATTATTAATTCTCATGAATAAATGCATACATATCTTTAAAAAGATATTCATCGAAGTGTTGTCTGTGTATCGTACGCACATTCTTGGAGAGGAATATTGTCAGTATATAGTCAATATGTTTTATGTTTTGAGGTGGTAATTGTAATTGTCGATTCTAACCAGATAAACAACATTCAGCAAACTTAGGCCCTACCCATAATATTTCTTTGTTCCTAGCTGCATGGTATTTGGTATTCAGCTACAAAGCTTCCTTGAGTGATAAAAGAGCAAGAATGAAGGGGAAAAGATTAAGAAAAGAACAAAAGGAACAAAATATAGGAGCAACTTATTCCACAAATGATAGACATAATATGGAAAAAATAAATCAATTATAGTATACATAAACACTTGCTTACGTTGCAATCATTGTTTTGGGTATAATCATATAAAAGTACATGAATAATGTTACACAACATGAAACACTGCATACGTTGCAGTCATTGTTCTGGGTATAATCGTATAGAAAAATACATGAATATGTTACACAACATGAAACACTGCATACGTTGCAGTCATTGTTCTGGGTATAATCATATAAAAGTACATGAATATGTTACACAACCTGAAACACTGCATACGTTTCAATCATTGTCCTGGGTATATTCATATTTAAATACACGAGTATGTTACACAATATGAAACACTTCCTACGTTACAATCATTGTTTTGGGTATAATCATATAAAAATACATCAATATGTTACACAACATGAAACACTGCATACGTTTCAATCATTGTTCTGGGTATATTCATATTAAAATACACGAGTATGTATAAACAATATGAAACACTTCATACGTTACAATCATTGTTTTGGGTATAATCATGTAAAAATACATGAGTATGTTACATAACATGAAACACTGCATAAGTTGCAATCATTGTTTTTGGTATAATCATATAAAAGCAGAGAAACAGAAAGTTTTGTCTGCCAGTTTGTTCTGCTGTAACGAATTTATCATATTTTACTTGTTCACAGTCAACTGTATACTAATATTAATACATGTAGTACGTTTGGTTGTCAGTGAAATAGGAAAAAGTGCGAAGATATATCTTGATGTATACACATGATATCGTCTTGATATAAAGCATCATTGTTGGCTACCTCACAATCCTAAGGACCCGGGTTCAAACCCGAGTCTGGACTGAGCAATGTTGTGTGTAAACATACCGCCCCCTCTAGCACTCTGTCCCTCGGATAGGACATAAAATGGAGGTCCCGTGTAGGAGAGAGTCACAACTCATTCACGTAAAAGATCCCGCTTCATTAATTCATACATTGCAAAGAGCAGGGTGTTTAATAACCCGGTCAAGTGGTCCCACCTCATATCCAACTGGACCCCATGGAAGACCAGCATAGCGTAGCTGAATATGGGTTATCCAGCCATCTTCTCAGATGGAAATGAACAAACAAACAAACAAACAATCACACTTCTCATTTGCTGTCTCCCTTTGTGATTGTCACACATTAAATTTCTTTTCCTTCGTCTTTCTATCTTTCTAATCGTCTTTATGTTAACATACATCTTGACATATTCATAGCTGCTCTTTACCAGTTTACAATGAAGTTTACTCTCCAGATATGTCCCATGATATTTGCTCCTGCGACAGTTGTTCCCATGAAATATCTACACGCTATAAGCCAAACATAAATTCTACCCACGAATATAACCCTAACCCTAATTCTATAATCTTCACATCAACCTAAACATAAAACCCTTTCACAACCCCAACCCTATAACCCTATATATAGGTCCGCGGAGAAAATAATACAACAGCAATTGTCGCAGGAGCAAATGCCGTCTCACCAAATAGATTCATTTTGCAGAGTGACCTTGTTGCACTAATTGGCATAAGTTGTTACGATGTATAAAATTGTTTTCAGTATTTCAATAAGCATTGATTAAGTATTTGTGTATACGGCTATTAAAGTGTTCACTATATAAATGCACAGTAGAAAGGGGAAAAGGATTATCAATTTTATGACGGACAACGGTCTTGAAATTCTTTTTGAATCTTTTCTTTCTTTCGATCAACGAACTGCCAAAACATGGTCAAGATTGCGGCACACTTCTGGTTCGTGCTGTAATGTAGATCGGGTCAGTACCTTATCAGAGCCTTTTAAAAAAAGCGATCTTTTCCCCTTTTTTCTCTCTTTTTTTTTTTTTGTAATGCAACGCAATGGAATCCAGGGTCCACGTCAGCAGGTCACTTCTACTGGTCAGCCGGTCTGGTCACGTGGAATGCATGTCCATCTCCCAGGCCCGTAACTAGGATTTTTACGGGAGGCTTCAGAATTAGAAAAAGTGGACCTTTTAGTTCAAGTTTTTGTTCCACATTGGGGGTGCAAATATATGACGGACACCGTGCTTGAAGTGGCACCAGAAATAATATATTATATATTATATAATATATTTCTGGTGCCACTTCCGGGTTTCCGCGGAACAATGCTGATCCCCCAAGTTACGGGCCTAATCTCCTCGCCATCTTGTGAAGAGAGACGTGATGCATTACACGGTTCATATTCCCTCGCGGTTGCTGGCCAAGGGTGCATGGGTCTCGGGACCACACCCAGGAAGAATGAAAACGAGACAAAACTTCAGTTTTTATTTCATGAAGAATGAGCTGTGACATCAGGTTCCATGATAACTATCATGAATGTTGTCGTTTCATATCTGAATTGTTATCACTCATTATGAGCCCTAAAGCTTCGGAAGCATTTCTGTCTGGTGTCAGTTACTTTACCTATAAGTTTTGGTTTATTCTTGCCATTTGTCTACATTGTGTAATGAATATAGATCTCACATTATAAGATCCACAAAGATAAGATGAACTGGACGCTTAGGTTCTTCAACGCTATAAAATGCAAGCATGACAGAGATAATAAGTACCAGTATAGTGTATGAAAAACTTACCTTCAAGTTACAGCGAGAAGAGTGGAGCTGCCAAGCCATACAGGCGAGAGGTGATGAAGAAGTTCACCATAACTTGTAAGCCTGACGTTTAGTCTCATGGGACAACCTTGATAAAAAGTGATGTCATGTATCCACACTTTGTTGCCTAAAAGGAAAATACATATTGTTCAATTTACAGACAGCCACGTTGATGCACCCAGCGATTTAATTAGGATGAGCATGTGAAATAATATTCATTGGTGTTTCATGTGATGTTAACAAAACATATCATTACGAGTCGTGCTATTATCTAACATATAATTCATTATAACGCAATAGCCACGTCATTGGAGATTTATGTTACAGTGATACCGGCAGATCTTGAGCAAATGGGAAAAAATGTTATTCGAATTTCGTTACTTTTGTTCTTCGATTGCCCGTGTTCTGCTTCTTCATCCGATGGAAATTATGTAGGGTCCCGACGATGTTTTGTCCTTTACATTAAGGGCATAATTTACCATTTTGCAGATGAAACAAAAACCCAGCATAAGTGCTTCAACATAGTTCTAAAATGTGAGTTATGGATAAAAACAACCAATGTAAAAATTTGAGCCAGTTTAATCGATGTTAAGTATTGTTTAATATACAAAATGTGAACAATAGTTATAATAAAAATGTTTCCAGACTAAACCGTCTACAGTTATGGTTTAATGAAAAATTATAGTATCTAACCTCCTTGTAATTTAGGCTTTATTGCAAAAATTTTATATGGTAGGATGTTTTGTGATACAACTGACCTACACATATGCATCAAAAGTGATATCTTGAACATCTTCTAAATCACTGCTCCCAAAGGTAAATAGGACCTTTAACCAATGTTGTACATTGTATTCATGATTTCGATCACAGCTACCTATACAGCGAGCTCGTAACCGACTCGCCGCTCTAGGGCGAGCCTCGACTGCCGCCGCGGCACGTGGCGGCTCCCATGTTTTGAGGGGCTGTCTGTTTGGCACGTCCCATGTCGATGTACGGGGCCGAATGTCGGGTGTTGTTTTTTTTTTTAATTATAAATTGTACTTATAACGGCAAACTTTGTTCTTTTCTTTAACCACGTAACCGTTATGTGGTTACCATTTTAGAAATACGCTATCTCATTCCATAAGCTCGTGCACTTTATGCAGGGTTAAATTATCATTCCACCACGAGCTATATCAAACGGGGACCAAAAGAACATGACAAAATGATTGATAGTCCAGCAATTACAAATAGGCCTTGAACTGTAATTGCCCCTGTAACTGTCTGTAATTCCACAGAAAATGCACGATTGGATATATCACCTCTAATCCCTGTCCTAATTCGTGATCCAAGACGTTGTGATTCAATGTTTGCGAAGGCAGCGTAATGTAGATCAGAAAAACGCTCAAAGTGTATCAGGAACAGTGAGAGCGACCGGGGCATCACATGTGTATCACAGTGCTGTGGCGGATCTGGAGATAGGCTTGGTATGGCGTGGTGGTGCTTTTGACGCATTTATACACACATGATGGCACGTGGCCCAACAAACCATGCCGCAGTGCAGCGACGCAAAGTCAATAACGCGATATCCTCGTAACGGCTTGCTTTAATTATTTAGGGCGCCGTTGTCGGACGTTATTATGCTCTCTCGTTGCTTTGAATCCTGATAAACCAGTAAGTGTGTTTTGTTGTTGTTATTATTGTTGTTGGGTGGGGGGGGGGGGGTTGAGGGGGGGCATCGTACATTGGCTAGAGATTTAGGCCTCAGTTTATGCGAATACTACAGTGTATTTGGGGTTACCGACCTAATTTTACATTACAATGATAATCTCTTCGCAAAATGCACTCTATCAAGTGAAAAATGCCCCTCCCCCTCCACCTCCGTACCAATCAGGGAAGACTATAAGGAAAGCCACCCGACAACAGGAAAAATAACCACTAAAAGCATCTTGGAGAATCCTTTCATGTGCCATGGTGCTATGGGTGAACACATCCGAAGTACCGTTTAGGTCACAAGGCTATTGAAAGTGCGCAAAATTCAACATTTTTTTTTTCTAAAGAACGTTTTTCTCGACGTTCAAATGCCAATGTAATGCATATATGCGCGCGCGCGCGCGCGCACACACACATACACACACACACACAAACACACCCATGTATTGCTTTGGGTCACCAGGAGGGCATTTCATGAAGCGTTTTGTCAGATATTTTGTCTGACAAACTGTTAAAAGCTACTGAAATCCTTGCATCTGATTGGCTAATAGCAAATTCTTGTCCGACAGAGTTGTCGGACAAAATGCTTTATGAAATGCCCACCCCCCCCCCCCCCCGAAATAGATGTCGAGCCACCACTTTTTAAGACATGACAATATGTTGTGAGTGTGTAGGCCTACATTGTTTCTGCTCTTTTCTCATCTTTAGGGGATAATTTACTCGGAGCTCAGTGCTTGATAACTGCATGCGTTTCAGGGTTACATGATCGCCTTGTCTTCATGGCCAAACTCAGTCTATTTTATGACCAAATTCCGCCAAACTGTTTTCTCTCACGATCAAATCTAATTTATCTATAAATACATCCAGGCGTGTACTCCTTTTACATTAATATAATCATTTTATTAATATGTGATTTCATAGAAACAAAAAAAAATCATGTTTATGCCTCAATTCAGATTTGGTGAACTTAGTCATAGTAGAGCAGATAAGCCCTCAAAATCACGTGAATTGTGCAAAATTTGACTAAAGCATGAAACTTTCACCAGTGTTAGTACATACCATAAGATTTATTTTAAGATCGGGAGGTAAGTCTGATTTGACCTCTGATGACCTCCAGAGGTCAATGTACTTTAGATATCAGAAAATCGATGTTTTTAGACATTTGCGAATGATATATGTGGTTATGTTGCACTAAACATGCATTTATACCACAGAGAAATCATTTCCAGATTCAACAGAGCACTGACAGGTTTTTACCTTTGACCTCTGATGACCTCCAGAGGTCAATGAACTTTAAATATCAAAATATTGATGTTTTTAGACATTTGTGAATGATATATGTGGTTATGATTCACTAAACATGTATCTATACTTCAGAGAAACCATTTTCTGATTTCACAGAGCATTGACAGATTTTAACCTTTGACCTCTGATGACCTTTGGAGGTCAATGACCTCAAAATATATTGATCTGTGATGTCATTGGTTAATGGTAACCATTGTTAAGATGTACAAAACAAGCATATCTGTCTTACAATGAAATTGTCTTCATATTCTAAAGAGCAGACAGGTTTCTACCTTTGACCTCTGATGACCTTGAGAGGTCAACGACCTCAGAATATCAGAATATTGAAGTATGACATCATTGATGAAAGGTCAAACATGGTAAAGATGTACAAAACAAGCATATCTGTGTACAATGACATCGTCTTCATATTCCAAGGCACACAGACGAGTTTCTGCCTTTGACCTCTGATGATCTCGAGAGGTCAATGACCTCAAAGTATCAGAATAGTTTGGCATCACCAATGGTAAACATGATGATGTTCTAGAGAGCACTCGTAGGCCCTGCTTATTAACGAGCCATTACCGTTCACCTATGAAAATCACACAAGGTCAAATACCTCGAATGAAATGTGAGGATGTGAATATTGATATTGCGATAGTTGATAGTTAATAATTGTTTATAACGTAGGGCTTACAAACCATGCATTTCTGTTACCAAAAAAGTGGCTACTCATTCCGCAGAACTTTTCAGGTAATTATCTAAAACGGGTATGTGCACAGAGCAAGGGGTGTCGATCTGTTTTCACGTGGGGGGGGGGGGGAACTTGGAAAATATGTAAAAGCATAAGTTCATGGTGCAAAGGAATGAAGCGGAGAGGGAGGGGGAGGATATGGGTGGGGGATTGGATTTTTGCAGGTTTAGACCTGAAATCAGTGATTCAGTGTAGATCTTGTTTAATGTGTGCGTCATCACTTATACGGAAGTTAATGGGGTGTGGGCGCATCTCACCTACCCTCCTCCCAAAGACGAAGTTTTTTTTTTGTTTTTGTTTTTTTTTTGAGAATCTGATGCATACGTTTTGGGGAATATTTGGAAAATTATGGATCACCAAGGTGTACCAAGTCTATATGGATGGGAACCCAGCAAGCGCAGCGTTGGCGAGGGTAGGGTATTCCACTCCCATTCGAGAGAGCTCTTGTATTTTGAGGAAATGAGATTCAACGACCTGGCACACAGGCACTTTTGAAGGAATACCTCGAAATTTGTATCAAAAAGGTGTAGTAAGTCAGCCATCTATGGAGGGAGACCAATCGACAGAAGGATGTGGGTGGAGGTATCCCCCTCCCACATTATGGAGCTTTTGCATTCTTTTGTTTGCAATTCAAAGATCTCGTGCCACTCTTGGTTGAACTACCATTTTGAAAAAAAGTCCATACCCAAATGTGTAGCCATAATCAATGTATGGAGGAGAGCTTGATACAGCGAGAGGAGGGTATTAAAAAGGGGCTGTCCCCCAATCCTTCCCATGCGAGGGAGCCTTTGCAGTAAGAATAAAAATGTAAAAAAAATCTAGTATACACATTTATGACATTTATGAATATTTGGGAAATTATCAGTAAAAGGAGTGTTCCAAATCTAAGGGTAGAAACCGAGGAGGGATTGTTGATTGAAAGATACACTACCCCCTCCAACAAGAGGGATTTTCTTTAATATGTCGGAACTGAAATTAAAGATCTAGTACATACTTTGTGATGATATAGAACAAAAATGGGACAAAAGCACCGAGCGTATATGGAAGGGGACATAACGAAAGATAGTGTGGGGAGGGGGTATGCAAAGGAGATTCTGCCTTTTAATCTGGTGCATACTATAGCTGAAATGTTCAGTGACAATTCATTTTCTGTCAAAAAAAGTGAAGAAAAAAAAATCTCCATCTCAGGAAATACTTGGAGGCAAAGTTCTATGTCCCCACCATTCCCCCTCCCATATTTTCTCGGGAGGCGGGGCAAATGCCTCTTGCCCTCCAAAATGAACAATCGTGCATATATAGGAAAGCCTTTTCATCTTTGGAATTCAAATAAAAATATCTCTTAAAAACATTTTTCATAGAATAAGGGAAATTATCATTCCCCAAAGTATGTTATATCTGTGGAAGGAACCAAGCAGGGGGAGGGAGTCAATTGAAAGGAGATATCCCCTCTCACAGAAGGGAGATTTTGCATTTCAGAATTAAATTTTAACAATCCGATGCACACTTAAAGTGAAAAACTTGGGCAGTTTTCTGTCTAAAAAGCAAAAAGCAAAAAACAACAACAAAAACTAACAACAACAAAACATAGTCCACATCTCAGAATTTAATGGGGTGGGGGTCAACTATCCCTGCCACCACCCCACCCCTCCTCCAAACTGATGCCCCGGTATGTGCATGTGTTTTATTCCACTTGTTGAAAAGAAGAGAGAGTTTTAAGAAACAATATTGTTCAGCGGTCGCTATCCCAGTCAAGTAAATTGTATATCGATAAGGTGATTTCCTTCACCTGTATACCTTAAGATGATGTAGGCCTGGTATTTGCCTTGCACGTTATTACATCTATTTCTTTTTTAGTATTCTCGTTTATATTTTGTTGTGAAAGTTGTGTACTTTGCCACGATTTTATTTGTACATAGAAAAAATAATCCAAGACTGAAAATGAAACTGATACAATATTTAATGATTGACATGATGCACATATTGTGTATTTCTATAGCAATAAAAGTGAGCAATTCAAAAGGCGTGTACTCATTTCACATGAACATTAGCGATGATCCTCTGACCTCTGGAGGATATTGAAAGATATGCATCAAAATGTAAGAATATTGATGTCTGGTCTCATTTGTTTGTAAGGCCAGCTGCTTATGAAATAATAATTATATAAAAAGTATGCATTGTGTGTGTGTGTGTGTGTGTGTGTGTGTGTCCAAAATTGTATGCAGAGTATTCCACACACAGTTCAATTTTGACTTCCATCTAGGACAATGAGCGGTTACTTTTTTCTCAACTACACTGTAATATCAAAATCTATTGAAAAAACACGGTGGCGGCTGGGTCTAACACATTATCATTCCATTTCGTTGGAGATCCATGCGGGATGGTCAAAACAAACATAAAAAACAGATATCTCAGACCTAATTGTTATAACAAAGCATCATATCCTCATATACCCAACCCAACCCTCTATGCCAAGACAATGTAAACCACCCCATGGACTTACTTGGAGCTTTAGAATATCCTTTGTCAACAGAGAGAGACATCCAAACCTTTTTAAGATCTGCCATGGAACTGATTGGTATTGGCTCTGCATCATTGACAGCAGATCTCGTTTCCTATTCTCTCTTCTTCTTCTTCTTCTTCTTCTTCTTCTTCTTCTTCTTCTTCTTCTTCTTCTTCATTATACTGTGTAATCTTGTAATCTGCCATGGAGCCTTTTCTTAATTGGTTAAAGAAGGTATCCAAAGAGCTATATGAAGCAAAAAACAACAAACAAATGCAAAAACAAAAAGAGAGACATATGTATCTTTAATAACAGAGCTGAATATTGAGTATCTCTCTCCTGAAGTGTTTCAAAGAGATACAAGAGACAGTGGCCTAGAGTAGCGGCCACCTTTTTGGGAGTAGGCCTACTTTGTGTTCTTGCAAGTGATGCCTGACATTTTTGGTCATTGGCCCTTTTTGAAGAATGCAACAATAGAGCCACAACTTCCTGCGGAGTGGATATTGTGGGGTTCTTGATGCAGAACATCATCGCTGAATTTGCCTGTGATGTACTTTCTTACAGGGATTGCCATTATAGTTTTGTTTTGTTTTGCTTTGTTTTGTTTTTCAAGTGTGGCTGTAACACTGCTTGTTTTGCATATGATGGTCATTGCAGCTAAAGAGTGCATATCTTCTCTGGATCATTCCAAACTTCATGTTGTTTCACCTGGGTGAATGGATCCCAGATGATGCATGCATATTCCAGGACAGTCCTGAGCGGCATGGAGTAGCAAAACACCTGAACTTTATGATACTCGTATCTTCGTCTGGAGAGAGTCTTTGGTTGAAGTATAACCTTTTTAAGCTGCTGTGGCGATTTGATTCCAGCTGAGCCTCCTATTGGAACTCCAAAATATTTTGCACAATCCGCTTTCTCCATGGTTTGCCATGAATGCTTATCTATTCCCTGGGTAAGTCTCGGATGGCAATAGCTAGTTGCAATACACAGGATTGCTTCACGTGCAATGCATGTTGGGCCTCACAGTATGTCGAAGTTTTCAAGATGGTTCATGATGTCGCAGCTGTGGACTGTATACTCCAGGACCATGAGTCATTCATCGCAGTCATACTGTAACAACCCACCAGCTTTACACTGGCCAATACAAGCCCACCAGCTGGAAACTATGCAAATATTGCCCATGAGCTTGACACTTAGGCAAACCAGTCCCATAATGAGTCCGACAAATGGGGGAAAAGATCTATGAGACTTACACTGAATAGATTAAACACTCTGTATATCAGTCTCGTGGGCCTTGTTTTCCTCGAGTGTCGAGATAATGGCCATATTTGCCTATATTTGCTAGTCTACATAACTAACCCAAACATAACAGTTATATTTGAGGTCACTGCCATCACTCAAGAAACTTAAGCTTTATTTCTGAAGTAATTGACCTCTCACATTTCAGAGACCTGTTACTATAAACCAATGCTCTGTGGAATATGCATACATACTTTGATCAAAACGTCAATGCGTGATTTGTACATGATTAAGCATTTACGATTACACCAATGAAGCCAAACATCAATACAGGTAAGCCTACACATGTGACCTCAGTGACCTCTCATTGTCCTGAGAGGTCAAAGTTGGATATAATGCACAGGCTAATGACCAATGTTCCATGGAATGACAAGATTCTTCTATTATAGCATAAATGATTGTACATCGGGTATTACAAAGTTGACCGAATATCAATATTCTGATATTTTGAGGTCATTGACCTGTCATCTTCCTCAGAGGTCAAAGGTAGAGACACGTGAGTAATTTCTCTTGCTCTGTGAAATAGGAAAACAATTCAATTGTAATACAAATGAATATAACATCTAAATCATGTTTGTCATCAACCAATTGCACCAAATATCAATGTTCTGACATTTTGAGGTCATTGGCCTCACCATAGGTCATCTGAGGTCATCAGAGGTCAAAGGTAGACTCGAAAGGCTCAGTGGAACATTGAGGCAATTCCTCTTACAAAAATTAGTTTTTAGTACATAATTATCGTGTTTCAGTTATGAGTGACGCATTAAAATATCAATTTTCTGACATTTTGAGGTCATTGACCTCTGGAGGTCATCAGAGGTCAAAGGTAGAAACCTGTCAGGGTTCTGTGGAACATAAAGACAATTTCACTGTGACAAAAATTAAGTTTTAGTACACCATTACTGTGTTTATCATTAACCAATAACGCAAAATATCAATTTTCTTAGATTTTGAGGTCATTGACCTCTAGAGGTCATCAGAGGTCAATTCAGACTTACCTCCCGATCTTAAAATTAATCTTATAGCATGTACTAACAATGGTGAAAGTTTCATGCTTTAGTCAAATTTTGCACAATTCTTCGGCTTATCTGCTCTACTATCAGCAGCTTGTAGTATTTGAGGTCCTTTATCATGCCTGCCAATTTTTAATGATTATCATGATTTCATCATTATATTTTTTTCTTCAGATCATTCCATATTTTTATAGTTCTTTACTTTGGAGGGCCATCAAATTTTGTTGTCGGGTCACCGAAGGAAATTTCGTGACATTGTGGTTTGAAGCCTTTAAAATGGTTGTAACATTATTTTGAAATATTCTTGAGGAACATGTTGACAATCATGTGCGAGTTTGTATACACCATGTACGAGGCTATACCGATTTATATAATAGTATACTTGTCAGCTGTGAGCCCCAAAATTGACATGTGCAGTGCTGATTCTAGAAGTCGTATATATATCTCATCAAACGGGAGAAACATTCAGAAAAATTTGATAACCTATACAGATATAGGTCAATGAAATGTGACTTCTTTAAGTCCTGTCAGTCTAATTCTGGCAGGGTCTTCGCGCACTTGTTTGAAGCCAACGGTGTACGCAGAAGTAGAAAAAAAAAGATTTTTTTTTCTTTCCCCTGGTTTTTCCCCAGGTCTGTACAGCGACGGTGCTTATAGGCCTGCAGCTCACTTACCTTCAGCGAAGTAAGTCAGACACACAATCACACTATAAAGGCGTTGGTAATCGGGCAACGGTTGTTAAATGCTGTCCTTGAAAGCGTATATTGTACAACTTCGTGGTTCAACTAGCAAGAAGAGAAACAATATCGAATGCGAAAGGATATGGGGGAAAAAGAATCACCTGTGTCTTTGGGCAGATTTGTATTTATTTTGGACGAGGGCAGTGGGACAGGACTTCGGCTCATCAAGGAACTTGTCCAGCGCGGAGGGATTGACCTAAATAATATTACCGTTAAGTATTAATAGACCAGGGCTCGCTCGTTTTGCAACGACGCTGAGATAAGTTATTGTTAGTCACACCAGACGATGCATGTACTCGTTGAAGATGGAGTGATCACTTGTTGGCTGTTCTCAGGCTACGACCAATTAATGGTGATTCTTCTATATACACTGGGATTGAAAGTTAGAATTTGTTGTTACATAATCGTTTGCCGAAGGTTAATCCTGAAATGATAAAGATGTTCGTTACTCCGAATGTACTTTAATCCGAAAATGGAAAAAAAAAGAAAAAAGAATAAGTTCCGTATTGCGAAGGTTCATTAATCCGAAAAAGAAATAGGTTCGTGATTCCGAAGGTTCGTCAGTACGCACCGTCTTTTTATTTTCGGACGAGCGAACCTTTGGAATAACGAATCTTGTTTCATTTTCGGATTACACAACGAACCTTCGGAATAGCGAACCTTCGGAAAAATGCCACGAAATAATGTTCGGATGTTCAAATTAACGAACACCATTTCATTGTCGGATTAACGAATATCTAGGTATAGGGTTTTATTTTGTGCGTTATGGAAAAATGAGCAATCGGAATAAAACAAACTTATTTCATGTTTGGATAAACGAACCTTTGGAATAACGAACCTCACCCGCTAAAACAATGATTATTGGAGTTTATAAGGCCTTTATAGTGATGAAAGTCTGCATTCCTCAAGATCCCTCAATTTACTTCGCATATGTTTGATAGCATTATTCAAGCCTGTCATAACAGTCGTGTCACACGTGGCGATGCATGGTGTCGACATAATCATTGTGTCGATATTATGCATGCATATACATGTAGCGAGATATTTTCGTTTGGAGTTTGTCGTTGATGCACTACAAATTAGAATCGTTACTCAAATTCCTACTATCCTGATTTCGTTGGTGGACAATAACTATTCATGAGATTACACAATCATTACTCTGCCTATAGTGATACACACCGTCTCTTGAGAATGCTTGGATTCCGTTGTTTTAACCGTTACTTTATTCCTGAAAGAAAAAGCACATTAGGCCCTATATAATTATGCTCTAAATAAATAAATTAAAAAAAAAAAACATCAGGCGCCAATGGTTTCAGTCTTGTGCTGTACTATTTTGAGAATCAGATCAGGGAGGTTGGAAGAGAACTTCCCACCTCCCTGATCAGATGCTGAGAACTCTTTCCAACGCACTTCCTATACCAGCCGCGCCTGACAATGTCCGTGTAACCTGACAGCTCTTTAAAGCCCATAAATAGCTAACATTTGCAGATTAAACAAGAAACAGCTTTGGTGCTTCAAAAATAGTTCTAAAATGTGAATTAGAGATTTAAAAAAAAAACACGGGTTTTCAGAATATTAGTTATATCTCCTTATATTTTCGGCTTTATTGCATTTTTCAAGGGAGAGTGTTAAGAGATTTTGTGATGCAACTGACAATGCAACAAATGTGATAATTCGAACACCTTTTTTGGTTACTCCTTCCAATGTTAAATGGTGCTCTCAGCTGAAAATATTTATTATCAGCTGTACTGGACTGCTCTTTAATATTACTGACACGTTCTCTGCTCACTGCAATCTTTCCCAAATCTTGTGTCTGCTTTAGTTTCTGACTCATGTACGGAAGACCACTATAGGAGGCTTCTCCGAATTACTCGATTAGCTGTATTGTATACCTCTAACCTTTTCTTTTCTTGGTTAGACAGAGGTTCAAGGTTAGGTAAGAGAGTGGACGAAGTAAGTCCGGACAGTGACTTGACTTGTGTCAACATTAGGGACTTTTCGATTTGCACGTTGAGCCAGGCGTCACCCTGTTATGACGTAGTTTTTACGTACTGCGCATGCGCGAGTGTCGACCCTCGGCTCATCGCACAAATTTCGAACGCGTTAACCCCGGTTATCACCGTCCACCCAAATCGCTTGCGCCGCGCTCGTTTGCGCTCAACCCACCTTGCTATGACGTCACACTCCTCTCGGGTATCGTGCGAAAGAGCACGATGACTCTTGGGGAAATCCGTGCTCAGTTCACCTGTTTTCCTTTTTCTTTCGAGAGAATACTTACATTCTAATTACATGAAAGCTTATGATCTTGATACGTCACAGCAGCAGCGCTGACATACAAACTACAGCCTCTGGTACCTACTTTATTTGCCCGTTTTCACTGTTCCGCACTTTGCAACTGCCTACCGTAGTCCCACACATGCATTTACACGTAATGCTGTACGCAAACAGATCTTGGTGCTTTTGGCCTAGCTAGTGCAGCAGTGCATTTGCCTAGTAGTCTTACCATGCATCATGTTTTAAAATCCACATAATTCCTCCCAGGATACGCATCTAGTCAAAGACAAAATAAATATTACAAGTACAGAAACGAGTCACAAATTCCGCACACATGCACGCAAGGCACAGGTTGCCTCCTGCACACGCCACGAGACGTGACGCCGGCGCCCGAAATCGAAATGTGTTTTAGCAGCGGGTCAACGTACAGACGTGACGCCTTGACGTACGGTTGCGCTCGGCGGCACGTCCTTCTCGTTCACCCAATCGAAAACTCCCTATTGTGGCAGAATGTTTTGCCACATTTTGACAGGTCAATGGCTGAAGAAAAGGAAGCAGAACAGTAGAGAGCGTGAGAGGGGGTGAAAGAGTGGAAGAAAAGCGAGTCGCCTAAAGTGTAATGATGTCCGAACCGTCTCGAGGAACAAAGCTTAAATATATTATACTAAAAACAAACATGAGCCGTGATCTCGGGCGACTCACATATAGGCCGTCTTTCCGCGGAGCTTTCCCTACCACGAATAACGCAATTACCAACTCAGCGATCGAGGTCGACGGAACTTTCTTCCCGGTATACAGCCAGCCTCTGCGGGGTATACCACGGTCGGTTCTCGTCGGCTGCAAGGAGATTGGAACGGGTTTGATCCGCCGGCGTAGTAATTCTAATGGTCATTCACCCCTGCTTTAATTGCTGTTGAACAATATTTCTGCTTTTCATATAGGGCCTACCGACAAGATGACAACTAAAAGGACGACAGATCATTTATACAGAGTTAAAATTGGGAGAAAGTTATATAATACATTAAAGGACAAGTCCACCTTCATATACATGTGGATTGTGTGAATGCAGGGAGGTGAATGCAAGAATAGTAGAACAAATCATTGAAAATTTGGGGGAAATCGGACAATCCGTTCAAAAGTTATGATTTTCTAAAGTATCTGCGCAGTCACTGCTGGATGAGAAGACTACTACAGTGTATGATGTCATATGCGTACAACGATATAAAGAAAATAAAAAGAGAATTTCACAAAACTTAACTTTTTGAATAAAGTGCACGTTTCTTCGACTTGTTACTGACGTATGTTAAGGGAAATAATTATTCCCCTTGCCTTCTGAAAGAGAGAAGTCAAGTGTTCTTTTGTTATGCAAGAAAAGTGAAAATATGTTGAATTTTCTTTAGTCTTTCTTTATATCATTGTACACATGTGACATCACAAGCTATAGAAGTCTTCTCATCCAGCCTTGAGTGAGCAGAAAGTTAAAAAATTCATAACTTTTGAACGGATTGTCCGATTTTCCTCAAATTCTCATTGATGTGTTCTACTAATTTTGCTGCATTCACAAAACCCACATGTCTATGAAGGTGAACTTGTCCTTTAACAAAACTGTAAAGACTGTTTTCCATGTCATCTAGTTCTGTTATTGTAAAAAGAGATTAAAGAACAAAAAAAAAAAAAAAGATGGGGCACAAAACGGTAATATCCGCACTGTCTTTTTTGTGAACATTGCTAACTGGAGAACGTGCAAAGCTGAGAGAAATTTTCGGAGTCAGACTGATGGCAATTAAGAGAAGTGAGAAAAACACTTTGTGTTGGACCAAATTTGTCCAACAGTCATGCTTTGCTCTCAAAGTGTCCAACATCTCAAAATCAATCAGTGAGGTATATAGACATGGATGCACAGGTTTTAATAGTTTCTTACGTGACTGTAGAATCGTATCATTCTTCTAAAACCCTAAAGGTCTTATGAAAAGTACACATTCATTTGGCTCGTTAGTATACTGATATAATATCAAAGGCACTATCATTCCCTTCTTCTTTCTGAAAGAGGCAAATCAATAGGATTGTTCTTTCATTATGGCAGAAATTGATTTTCTCTTCTTCTTTTTTTTTGGGGGGGGGGGGGGGGCGGGGGGGGAAATTCACCTTCTATTTTCTTTTTTTCGTTCCTCTCTCGTGATAGAATTATAGTCTTCTCATCCAGCGAGGGCCGCTCCGAAACTTTAAAAAAAATTGATATTTTTTTTAAAGACTAATTATCCGATTTTCTTCAAACTTTACTGATCAATGTGTTCTACAAAATCCTAATATTGCTGCTTTCCCTCAATCTACATACATAGGCCTACTTGGGGGAAGTTCCCCCTTAACCCATTTCTACTCAAAGTCAAGATTATTCTGTATGATAGCAGTGGGATTTTAACGCAGTGATTCTGAGTATATTGGTGGAAGTGACATGACCCCCGCTGTCTACGCTCCTGTATAATAATATTGGTGCTTACAGAAGTCACTGACTTACCGTTATCTGCGGTAAACTGTATGGCTGACACCCTTTTTCCTTTGGTCTATAGCTATCTGCAAAAGAAATTATTTGGTCTGATGTAACAATGTTAGCTTGATGCAACAATAACCACAGATGGTCATTGATTTGGTCAATGTTTACATTCGGTCAGTTTTTCCTGTTGGTTTCGTTTCGTTTTGATTTCTTCAATGACCGCAGTGGGTTAATTCAATTGACCTGACGTCATGTGTTTAAATTGAAACAATCGTCATTTACCGGCAATGTCGATGACATTGCTGTGGAACTAACATCATTGGTTCCCAAGCGATGCTAACGATCTTGTGTAGCCATCATTCTAGAATACTGATCGTCAGTGGAAAAGATACACGTAGGCCTATAAATGCCAGATTTCGTAAGTCCAAACATGCAAGGGTTACACGAGAAACACCCTGACATGAACTTTACGAAGAAAGTGTTTCATCCGTCAATAAGTATAAATCATCAAAATCGTGACTTCACGTGTATGCTGAATTTCAGTAGGTTTACCTCTTACGTCATAGTATCACAACTATTCTATAAGAACAGGAAACTTTTGAATCTACATGACTTTGTTCATCTTTATTAATTTCTTGTTATCTATACTAAGTCTCATACCGCACACACAACAAAATATTAACTCCCTCCCCCAATCAAAACTTAACCTTTTTTTTTGGCGCCAAAATGAAATGAATGAAACTGGAATTAACTTTTAAGTGAAAATTAGAGACTGAGTGATCCGTTGCGAAATGCACGTATGAGCACACTTTTAAGACAAAATTGTCATTTTTCAGAAGTCACAATATAATCATTTTGGGGTGTCTGTGAAACACGCTGTTTCTGATGTCTGTGTAAGTGCTGCAAAGGTATTTTATCATCCAATTTCTTTGACCGCCTCACACATATCCTGACACTTCGAGCAAAATTTTGCTTAGTGAGCATGAATTTAGGGGGAATTGGCTGTGTCAAACCCTCATAATGTAACCGCAAGATCCAGATCATTGAAAGAATTAAAATAAGAATATTAGTCGTTATTGTCATGGATGAGTAAGAACACTTTCAAGATGGAGCAAGAACTGTTAAAATGTATTCTGTTGATATGGCATAAGGTGCTCAAACAATGGATGATAAAACAACAACAGCCTTTAAAGGACAAGTTCACCTTCATTAACATAAGGATAACTTTTGAACGGATTGTCCGATTTTCCTCAAACTTTCAATGATGTGTTCTACTAATATTGCTACATTCTCTCAATCCTTATGTTAATGAAGGTGAATTTGTCCTTTAAGTATTCAACAGAAACACAAAGCTTCACAGACTCACAAATGTAGTTTTTGTGACTTTTGTTAAAGTTACTATTCTGTTTTTAATATGTGTTTACGCATGCATGACTTAACATATCACTCTTATTTTCATATAAAAGGTACAGTCAATAAGTGTAGAAATACCACTTTTGCTCGAAAATTTTCCTTAAAGTAACGACAATTCCATCAAAGGGGATACTTGTTCTTGTTGTGTGCATGTGACATGATTTGGTAACCATGGAGTATATCATATTCTTGTTATTTACCGGCGTAATGCCTGGATAATGGCATCTTTTATAGGGCAGTTTGATCTCATTTCGGGCAACTGTTGATATCCTGTTTGCACTGGTCGTCTTCATTGATTAAGATCATAATCCTATGCTTTCGATTTTATATTTTTTCCCCTACCCCTTGAACTAGTGGGAATTATGAGTCATGATATTCAGTCGAAAAGTTCACTACGAACCAGAGTTTCTGCTAAAACTATTAACGATCATCCAGTTAGTTTGTAAGATTTAACATGAAATAGCACCTCACATTCATCACCTTGTTGGTGATTCCTGGATTTTTCCCCCTTTTGATCCGGAGTGTGGGAGTTGAGAAAGCGAAGAACTCAATGTTGACGAACGAATGACGTCAAACATGTATGCAGGGGGCAGGGAAATGCTTGGGAAACTCATTCACATCGCACGTCATTCCTGACCGTGAGTTGTGCATGGACAGGAGAATTCGAGAATTGATGGAGTACTATAACAGCTGTGTATTCTTGGGATTACGAACAAGGTCATTGTGAATTCTTTACCTGCGAGGCGACGTCTAGCACATAATCGAGTACACTCCTTTAACATGAATCATGCTCTCTAAGTCCTGTATTTCTTTCTTTCTATCTTTTTATTTTTTTTTTCTTGTTTGTCCTGTGTTACATTTTAGTTTAAAGGGTGTTTACAGTTCTGGTTGAGGTGAGGATTTAGCTTTTAACATTTTGCGAGATATTCAGAAACCACTCTGTGAGATGTCAAAGAGCATGCAATTCCTAAGGGGTACCAAAAGTTTATTTGATGAAAATCGGTTTTGAAATGGCTGAGATATCCAAAAACAAGGTGAAACAAAGAGATCCTAATAAAAGGTGTGGCCTGTAGTCTTTATTATTATCACTTTTTTGGATATCTCAGCCATTTGAAAACTAATTTTCATCAAATAAATGTTGAATCCTTCGTAGAATTACATGCTCTTTCATATTTCATGAGAGGTTTCTCATTATCTCACTTAGGAATGTTCAAAATATGAATCCCGACCTCAACCAGTACTGTACAATCCCTTTAAGTACCTGAAACTGACATTTAAAGGACACGCAACTGAATGACATTTTCAAATTGTCTACTCGGCTACTCAATCTCCTATATCTTTCAAGGCTTGAGAAACAGGTTCTACGATTTTGTGAATAATAGATGGATTTGCTTTTAAATATAATTATTCCCAGCACCCCGTGAGATAACAAACAGTTAGTATTCAGTGAGTTAAGCAGGTTGTTTATTAACAGAAAACAATTAAGAATGGGTAAATCTATTGAGTACGTTACATACCCACAACTTATTTTACATCCCTCAAATCCATTTGAAGCTTGTGTAAGTGTGTGTCAACTCCAGTGAAAACTGCCGATGTATTTTGCAAAGTAAAGTCTCCAAAAGATTGTATCAACATAATTTGTCCTGTTGGCTTTATGGAAATTCATTGTCTTGTTTTTATTCAGTGTATGTTTCTTTAATGATTTGTTTTTGTTTTGCTTTGTTTTATTTGTTTGTTTTTGTTTTGTTTTTGTTTTGCTTTTGTTTTGTTGTTGTTGTTTGTTTGTTTGTTTGTTTGTTTTTGTTTTTGTTTTTGTTTTTGTTTTTTGTTTTTTGCTTATTTTTGCTGTGAATCATCGCGACGCCCGTGAAGCCACATGACACCATGAAAGATGATGTATTCTGAAAATGTAACCCGATGCGTATCCCGGTGAAATGGTTCACCCCAAGTACGTATACGTATAGGGCTCACACGGGTAAATAATTCACCATAGATACGTGCGTTAAAATTCAAAATTAAAAAATTCCCGAAAACTGAAATAGCTGGGAGAAATGAGGTGTTTCATCTTCACTAACGTGGACAAGTGAGATATATCCTTTCATCTATCAAATTCCAAAAGCGGGTTCTCTTCTGCTCAAACTCTGTCCAAGGGTCCGCAAAGCCAGACTACGAGTTCTTTTCACTCCAAATATCACCTATTTTCTGTACATGCACCCAATGAAACATAGTCCCTTCAAATCCCATGAGAAAAGCTTTCATCTTCCAACCAAAATGCAGTTTGTAGAGGAATACATACTCAATATGTGCAGCTATTCAGTTTTTTGCCAAACTGCATTATTGATTTTTAATTAATTTTTTCTTCATTCATTTTTGTATCTTTGGTACGAATGTGCATGTGAAGGGGTGTGGGACATTCCATTTTATTTACAGTTGTGAGCCCTATACATACAATAGGGTGAAATCATACAACTCTCAAGATTCCATGGAAGACCGCAGCTCATGCAGCTGAACATGGGCTATTCAGCCGTCTTGTCAGATGGAAAAATGAAAACAAACAAACATACGTAGCAAGAGGAAAGTGCTGATTTCGACATAGATTATAAGGCTGCCCACTAAACTTACTGCCCAGTTGAAGAGAGTATTAAGATAGTCCCGTCAAAGAAGAAGATTACAAGATAGTTATTTACAATTCAACTAAAAACTTGAGATGACGTACGCACTAACAATGAAAATGATAACATTCTATCGGTGAGCTGTTATTACACCGAGAGAGAGGGCTGCTGCTCCCACATTCCAAAAGCTTATGACGTCATGAAAAGAACAATGAGAAGCCAATTTATTGAGACTGATGACATTTTCGTTGGTTGCACCGCGTAATGTTTTCCACGAATGCAAGGAATGCAGAGCTGCCAACATGGGAAACTACTTGAGAGTGAGACTCCCATAGGCCAATGCTATAATTTCGAAGTCAAAATGAGTGAAATCAATAGAAATGCATGCAAATGAAATAAAGTTTTAGAGTGAGAAAGGACCAAAATGAGTGAGTCTCACTCTCAATGAGTGAGAGTTGGCAGCCCTGGGAATGAATGGAAGTGAGAGAAGGGGGGGGGGGGGTGGTGTAACGTCCTGTGCCTTTGAGACAAAATTGGGTCTAAAAATCCAGTTATTTCTTTGATCTTCAGACTTTCCGACCCTCGACGATCCAGAATTTTTGCAGCTTCCAACATATTTCATTCCTTTATCACATCCCTTAACCTGATGATGAATGAGCATAAAATGGTGCTTTAAGTAGCTGTAAACATGATATAGCTCATATTGATGTTATCATAGCATACTATCAATTTAGTATATATTGAAGAGGAGGTGAAGAAGATGAAGAAAATGATGATGGTGACGAAGAAGAGGAGGAGGAGGAGGAGGAGGAGGAGGAAGAGAGGAGGTCATTGCACTTCCGGCATGTATGCACATTTGAACGCTAATTCAGTGCTGGTCTCACGGAAATATCATGAACTTTTACCTACAGGAATGAGTCGATAAAGAAGTGACGGCCGCTCGTTGTATTAAGCTATAAAACAGATAACACTCTTTTTGAGGATTGAGAATAACTCTAGAATTTAATGGGTACTTTTGGACTTCTGTGACACTCAACGACTATAGATACATCAGTTAAGAAGTTGTTCAATTTTAGCAGAACATATAGATTGAAATGTAGATGTTTGAAAGTCAACGATATACAAATAGGGACTACGAGTGGACCAGAGCGAATTGATTACAGACTCACTGTATAAAGGAAACTGTTTGCCATCTATCATTAGATATAGAGGCGTATATTCTGAATGAGCTAAAATAATTAACATCTTTTGGAAACTTGCAATCACATATACAGAACAATGATGTTGTACAAGTATATTTGATGTAAAAATTTCCATGCGGAGGGATTAAACGAACTGGCATCATGATAGTATTTCTTCTAAATTTCGTGATTTGACAGTAATAACAATAAATGCTCATTATGACAATGACTGGTTATGTTATCATCATCATAATTTTTTTTTTCAGTTTTAGGTGTTTTCTCATTTGAAAACCCTATTTTACGCGAGGAAGGAGCGCTTGAATAACATGAATTGCGTGTAGCCTACATTTTTCCGCTCTACTTGTTCCCGCAAACCGCCATTTTGACCCTGTTCATCGTGAGAACTATATTATAATTAACTGTCAAGTGAGAACAGCATGGGTCAATGCTCTGAGAATGAATGACTTTTATGTATCCGACAAAATGAACATAATCGAAAAATACACTTGTTTTGAAAAGTAATGTCCTCACGTGAAACATTCCATCACTGAAGAGTGAATGGAGCGGGTTGTCACGCGACGTTTGTGTGTGTTCCAGTTGCCTTTTCCCTTCCTTTTTTTGTTGTTGATATTTTTGCATTGAGAATCAAAATGATTATCAAGGCAATAGACGTGATTTGAAAGTAGCAATGTGTTCGTGCTACGGTGAATGAATATGAGTTATGTGTGGTCGCCATAAAAACGTTTCACTGCATAAGAACGCAATACACGAAACAAAAGACATGCAATACTACTGTCACGTCTCGCGAACAGACGTCCAGATCTTTACCATCGGATTTCATCTTTCTTTCTTTCTTTCTTTCTTTCTTTTTTCTTGGTGACCGATTATCAACCGCGCCAGGACAAAATAAAACAAAACAAAACAAAACAATTACATGTGTACTGTCGTAGCGCCCAACGCGAAATCTCCTATTGCGTAATATATCTCGGGGACGGGAATTTTTGATTTGCTTGTTGCGATTCCAGAGAACAGAGAGTCGTAAACATTTTACATTACCACCTCGCTATTCAAAGTAATATAAACAGCCAGGGTTGCATGTGACATTCTCCACATTTCACCATGGACAAGAAAAAGAGGTAAGCCTATAGCCAGACAGTCTGAGCTATCGGATAAATCCGTCAAATTCTGCACAAAGGATGTCTGTTTCTTTTGTTCGAGATGAACAAAAGACATGTTTATTAGTTACACTTCAAACGACGGGTTTTCAATCCAGTGGTGATAGAGGTCTCATATTATCACCTGCTCACGGACAAGGTAACTTGCGTTGAATAGAAAATGAGGGTGATAAAGAAAAAAAAAATGCCGATACCTTTATGGCGTTGTGTGCAAGACTTGGCAGAAAGCCAACGGCAGGCCTAATGAACGTTAGACAAAACAAGAAAAAGAAAATGTCTCAAGCTTTGCTGTCATCTATTGGGACCGGTCAATAACTTTGATTATGCATCAACTTTCTGTGAAGTGTTACAAGCTTTCTGGCATATCAGTATTATTATTAGGTTTATAAAGTTCATATTGTATCCCTTTTGCAACCCTAAAAGAGTTGGTATATTGTAGAGGTATATCGGATCTTCCTCACCAATCTGGAAACAGTCCAGTCAGCATCACATAATTATAAACGATCGAATCATCCCAAACTGAAGTTTTGAAACACTGCTTAGGAAGGTCAACATTTTGGACAATCATCACAATGCATGTCAACGCAAGATTACACACCGCGCGAAAGAGACGGAGGGGAGGGGGAGGTATTTCAAGAAGGTTATACCCAAAAATAAACGCAGTTGCATAATAACAGTAAAGAAATATAGTGCGTCTTTTCTTCAGTGACCCTCTTTTTGCCAGACAGTATTGAAAATGGCTTACTGAAGGATGATGTAAGGTCGAGATTTTAAAGTGTTGCGAAGATTGCCACGCACAATCAATGCTATGACCCCATGGCGATTTGCAAGCATTGAAGAAGGATTGAAGAAGGTTGTGTAGAACAAAGCAACTAAATCATCCTACAGATATAAGTGTAAGATTGTGATTGCTCGGACATGCATCAGGCCCTAACCGCTAGATTTTAAGCCAACGCTTTACCCCTGGAAATGTTATTGCACCCTGTCCGATTCTTTCTTCTTTTGTTTTTGTTTTGTGTGTGTGTGATGTTGTTGTTGTTTTTTTGTCTACATCAACGACGTTTGTTAAGGAAAGAAATAAGATTTACTCGAATAATCAGGAATATCAGTGTGAAGACCATTAGTCATCCGTGGTGGCTGATGAGAAAGGTTTAATTCCTCTTCAAAACTGTCTCCCGAGTAACAGTTTCTCTCTTAGTGTAAAACACAGTCTTTTCCAAAAGTGTGAAAACGGCAAATAACCGTGCAATCAGGCATTGCAGGTCCCAGTGAGTTCAACGTTCAACGTTTCCAATTTTTACCCCTATGATCAATATACATCCAAACAAACGCGTCAAACACAATTACTTTCCTTGCTACAACCCTCTAATATGAGATTGCAACTGTATAAGCTGTTATTTTCGCGTAGAGATAATTTTCGTGAGTAAGGAGGTCACAGACATTTTCGCGAGATGTTGTTTTCGCGAATGATACTGCGGCTACCAGGGATGCGCTGTTTCCCTTCATCGCATGGCGACATTTTCGCGTGTTGCTAAAGTCGCGCTAAAACTGTGATTCGCGAAATTTGAGAAAGTGATGGCTTATAGTGCACAAATACCTCTGGTGCCTCAATCGGAGCACTTGCTATACGTTACGTGTTTGCAAATGCCCTGAAGATTTTGGAATTCTTTCCTTTCTCCAAAACAACAACAATAACAACAACAACAACAACGAGTTAACAGAGAATAGCAAAATGCTGGTTATTTCAAATTTGTCTCCTGTATCTTTATTCAAGTCATGTGATGATTTCCGTGACAGCAACACTTATAGTCAGCTTTGAAGGCTACCAAAAAAAAAATGTTCCTGACTTTCTCTTTCACTTCTTACATTTCTTGTTCTTCGTAATAATCCTTAGTCCTTTCATTCTAATGTATCTTCTTCTCTATCTATCTATCTATCTATCTATCTATCTATCTATTTATCCCTACCTACCTTTCCACTCGTCCTCGCTCATTGTACATTGTCGTTTTCATGTCCCCCTGTCCTCATTTCTTTCAATCATATTGAGTCTCCCTCCTCCTTGATAACCTAGTTTCCTTCCGTCTACTCTTTTCTCATTATACAGGTGTCAGAGCAGTCGATTTTTACAGCGATTATGTCTCACCGTTAACCTTTGAATTTATACCATCATTGTTTTGTTTTCAGTTCTACGAGTCTGTATTGACATCGATATCTACCCCGCTTTACGTCTGTACTTGTTACTGTTTTGCGCTTGTCAACGTTTATCTTGTTCATCTAGAGAGACGCATTAACCTGATTCAATTGCAGTGTTTGTTGCCAGAGCGAGATTACTCGCTCAAAAGATTCCAATGGTGCATAAAGAATGATTTGGGCCATGGTTATAAACGTGATTGTCTGTGATGTCATAAAGGGTACGAATCGACAACTGATATGAACGATACGGCGACATGCTTAAAAGACGAACTTCATGTCACTTCAACCCGTCACGTCCCCCAAAACCACATCTCTGTGGCACGTTCTCTTCTATTCAAATTCTTTGGTGACTATGATTATTTGTTTAAGTTGCGGAAATTTAGAGAGCCTCTCAATCTGTATAGGTGATTCTGAAATTGCACTATGAGTCAGACGATTTCAATCCTTGTTTCTCTCTCATATCTAATCGGCAAGCATATATTACACTGATCGCATGTGCCAGATTTCAGTTCAATTGCTATAAAACTAAGAGAGAAGTTTGATCCACAACATTTTGTGTGATTTTTTATGAAATTTTGCTGTTGCCATGGCAACGCATTACACTGTCCTAACAAAAAGGTGTCTTGCACATTTACCTATAAATAGATACCGGTATGATACCGGTCACATCATCATGTCAAATTTGGGGTCAATTGCTCAAAACCTGAGGGGGTTAGGTCAATCCACATATTTTTGTATGATTTTGTGTAAAAACTGCTGTTGCCATGGCAACAGATTTCTTTACACTCACGAAAAAAGGTGTAATGCACAACTACATATTACATTGAGGGCATGTGCCAAATCACATTTACTCTAAATTACTCTACAACTGAGAGAGTAGTTCCATCCACAACATTTTGTGATTTTTATGAAAATTTGCCATTGCCATGGCAATGTATTTCGCGATACTGACGAAAATGGTGTCTTTCACATCTACCTATGATAGCGGTCACACATGCCAATTTTTAGGTAAATTCCTTTAAAAAAAATGAGAGAGTAGTTTGAGCCACGACATTTTGCATGATTCCTTTATGAAAATTGGTAATGCATTTTACTCCATAGCAGCGCATTTTGCGATACTGACGAAAATGGTGTCTTGCATATCTACCTACGATAACGATCATATCTGCCAAATTTTAGATCTATTTCTCAAAAAAGAATGAGACAGTAGTTTGAACCACAAGATTTTGCAACAGAAAAAAACCGACCGACCGACCGACCAGCCGGTCGGCCATCCGACCTCAGAGTGATGCCTATATACCCCCATATACGTACTATGTGTTTGTGGGGGTATAATTAAACAAAATGTAAAACTCTCTGATGGATTGTCTAATTTGGGGCAAATTTTCACGGAGTGTTACTGGGTATACAATTCTTTCAGTTCACTAGATTCAAATCTGGGGGAAAATTTGTGTGCTGAAAATCCGTTGAACATGGTAGTGCTGCAACCGTTCTTACATCAGCCCATTCCATTTAATCTGTGCAAAAAAAGGCGCATATGAAAAGGGAATATGACAGGTGGTTAAAGGGATCGTACAGTAGTGGTGGAGCTGAGGATTTGGCTTCAACTCACTTTTTTTTTTTGCGAGATATCAAGAAACCACTTATGAAATAGTACAGAGCATGCCATTCTAAGAGGAATTCAAAGTTTATTTGATGAAAATCGGTTTTGGAATGGCTGAGACATCCAAAAACAAAATAAAACAAAGCGATCGTAATAAAATGTGGGTCCCACATTTTATCAGTATTGCTCTTTTGTGGGTCTCTCAGCCATTTAATAACCAATTTTCATCAAATAAACGTTGAATCCTCTTGGAATTACATGCTCTTTCATATTTCATAAGAGGTTTGTCATTATCTCATCCAAAAATGTTAAAAACCTGAAGTTAGGTCTCAACCAAAATTTTATGAGCCCTTTAATGTGACCTTCTGATTTGAACATTGTGATGGTTCACAATGGATTTGACAACGTCAATCATTTCCAAGAACCACACCATGAATACGTAGAGCATGGTGAAATGCGTGTGACACCTGACTAAATGTGACCTTGCTTCACAAACAAATGCCATGATCAAAGCTGACAGACGAAGTGTGTTACTTGACGTCAATTAAAGAAAAAAAAATCATAGCTATGCAATGATTAAAAATACATCAACATTGGTCGAACCCTTTTAACCTACTGTTTTTGACTAATTGATAGAAAATTCGGCATTTTTTTTTATAACAATGCTACATTTAGAAAAGGGGTTTTGAACTAAAAGGTCTGGTCAAGTGTACTGAGTCTTTGATTTGGAATCATGTCAGTTTCAAAACTCTATGGCAACCACTGTAAAGGGATAACCATATTAATCTTTAAAAAAAAATTGACTTAAACTGCACATGCAATATCCTTTTCATGGTAAGATATAAGTATCAAAACTACTTAGTGTTTTGGTTTTTTTTTTTACTTTCCGTAAGTTAAAATATTATATCTTATTAACAAAACGCGGAGGGAGAAAGGCAAATTGAGACATAGATCATTGCTTAGAAAATACAAGAGCAAACATTTACGAAATTCTGTACTTTCAAACTTTGCACTGGGAGCAAAAATGAGGTAACACTGGTTAGAAAATGCCATTAACCCAAGTTCCAGCCGAATTGCCCCAAAAAGGCATATTTCAGGCCTCCTAGAAATTCATTCACCGCGACTTGTTTTGAGGTATATTGGTATGGGATTTTTAACACTCAGAAAATGGGCATGTCAGAATGAACGGGGGAAAATGGAATCCATCGTCCGCAAAGATAGCGGGCCCCCCAAGATGTCTTCAAACTTTGATTTTTGACGTAGTATGAGTTCACCAGCCGGTCTTTTATTGACGAAACATTAGTAAAGCATATCAATCGACAAATATTTATTTACCTCAAATGCAAATGAGTATGCGTAGACTCTTAGCGATAAGTCTGCCAACCAAACGTGTGCAAACAATTCAAGGGCTGTCAGGACGTGGGACGGAACAGACAAACATTAATTTTGTGATGTGCAACATTTTAGCAGCCATTCGACTCGGCCTCATGTGAAATGAAGAGAAAATAAAGGCTGTGTGCTCAGACTAGAACCGCCACAGACGGGGGTAAACATCGTGATAGTGACGTCATAATTTTGTCATGTCACAATATCATCACGTGGATAAAGTTCGCTCACTCCTGCCCGGCGGTTGCGCTAAATTACATCCATAGCGAACTTTTTGAATTACATTTATGAGACTTTGTCGAGCATGATCACTTACACACACACGCACTCACGCACACACACACACAGACACACACGGACATTCTTAATACAGTTCGCTGTCCACACAGACGCGCAAAGGGGGGGGGGGGTAAAGGGAAAATTAACACACACACACACACAAAAAAAAAAATCCATTCACAATCGGATGTAGAGAGAGATCACCAAAAAATAAAAATGCAACGTCATAGTCCTACACCGTGACTCACTGGTATCAATCACTTTTTGTCCCCGCCGAACGAGTTCGAGCAGGGGACTATGAAACGGGCTCCGAACGTGTGTGTGTCCGTGTGTCCGTCCGTGCGTCCGTGTGTCCGTCCGTGCGTCCGTGTGTCCGTGCGTCCGTGTGTGATCAAAATGTTCAAAATGCTACTCCTTCGCCATTTCTAACCCGATTTTGATTCTGTTTGCTTTATATGATAGCACTACATAGGAGCTTTGAAACTTCTATACAGAATTTCAGTTGTGACCTTTGACCTTGACCTTTGACCTATATTGTACATTTTGCTTCAAAATGCTACTCCTTCGCCATTTGTAACCCGATTTCGATTCCGTTTGCTTTATATGATGGCACTAGGTGAGGGCTTCAAAACTTCTACACAGAATTTTGACCTTTGACTTCTTTGACCTTTGACCTTGATTTTTGACCTATATTGTACTTTTTTGCTACAAAATGCTACTCCTTCGCCATTTGTAACCCGATTTCAATTCCGTTTGCTTCATGTGATGGCACTAGGTGAGGGCTTCAAAACTTCTACACGGAATTTTGACCTTTGACTTCTTTGACCTTTGACCTTGATTTTTTACCTATATTGTACTTTTTTGCTACCAAATGCTACTCCTTCGCCATTTGTAGCCCGATTTCGATTCCGTTTGCTTTAAGTGATGGCACTAGGTGAGGGCTTCAAAACTTCTACACAGAATTTTGACCTTTGACTTCTTTGACCTTTGACCTTGATTTTTGACCTGTATTGTACATTTTGCTACCAAATGCTACTCCTTCGCCATTTCTAACCCGATTTCGATTCCGTTTGCTTTATGTGATGGCACTAGGTGAGGGCTTCAAAACTTCTACACAGAATTTTGACCTTTGACTTCTTTGACCTTTGACCTTGATTTTTTTACCTATATTGTACATTGGCTACAAAATGCTACTCCTTCGTCATTTCTAACCCGATTTCGATTCCGTTTGCTTTATGTGATGGCACTAGGTGAGGGCTTCAAAACTTCTACATAGAATTTTGACCCTTGACTTCTTTCACCTTTGACCTTGATCTTTTTACCTATATTGTACATTTTGCTACTAAATGCTACTTCCGGCGGGGACATATTTTACGCACCGCGTAATTTCTACTTTTCCTTGTTTTTTTAGTGAATATCCATGATATATGCAAAAATGTGCACGTGTGTTGATGCACGTAGTGCTTTTTTGCCCTAATAGTAGTTAAAGTTTACCGTCCAGTAATGCCTGGACTCATTCATCTTGTTGTGGGGGGGGGGGGGGGGGTTCGCTTTAATAACATCTACAGACCTTAACCTGAATTCCACCCCATAGAAGTGTCCGCAATATCCTTAGTATCTCACAACTTTTCTAAATGGTTATCAATACATATACATCATTCTGTGTCCATCATGTGCATAATGTTTACAAACACATTATCATATGTATTAGCTATTGTCACTGATATTATGTTGTTATATCAAAACGAAAGAAACCGGTTTATTTCCATTCATTTCTATTTGTTTCTCTTTTTCCATTGATTTTTCTCATGTCATACTCAAGTCATCCTTAGCGCGAATTGAGTTTACCTTCCACGCGAAAGCACAAGCACAGCACACTCGAAATTCGGTTATGTTCGTTCAGGAGAACCTGGAACATTGCAATAAGCCAGTTTGTACTTTACACATGAGCAGAAAAAAGGTCAAAATGTACCAAGACGCATGAGGGTTTTTAAATTCACAGGGACAAGCATCTGTCATATAATGATTATTCATGCAATCCCCGTGAATGATACTTACCAGTAGGCTACATCCACCTGACAGCAAACCTGGTATTTGGCAATATTCGAATAAAAAACAAGTTTTAATGCATTCAATACAAAACAAAGAAATGGATGCTTCCCACGAGGGTTGTTTGACTCATGGTCGTATCAAGGAGGTGTTACAGAAGGAGAAGAAACGAAATCGTCTTTCCTTGCACCCATTCTCCGTGCTGCCGAGAAGTTATAATGCGCTCTATCGCAGGTGTTAATAGGTTGCTTCGATGAAAGACAGCACTTTTATTTAAGTATGCACCATTCCTAAAATACAACGTACCTAGCCAGCAGCAATTCGATGTCCCCTTCAGTATTTTCGGCAGAAAATGTTCAGTGTGCAAACAATATATAGGACACGCGAAGAAAATTAATAAGAATTGTACTTCTTTAAAGGTAAATTGCTTCTGAACAAGTAGAAACACGCATTAGCCAATTATTTAATTCGAAATATTTAGCGTTCGAATGCTTAACGTGACAAACAATGCCAAGCATAAAATATAATATGCACGTGATGGATTGATATTAACTTAATTTATCTTAGCCCTATTAACCTAGGATAATCAATACTCATCTCTCAGTCCGGATATTAATAACAAGAGTAGTTGTTCCGTACAAGATTTCCACCAGGTTCCATATTCAGCATTTATTCTAAAATACAGCTTAGAATTGTTTAGATCGAGAACCTCTTCTTTGGTCTACATATCCAAACTACAAAGAGTGGTTTTGAACATGGAGCATCAAAGTCACTGAATTGCTGAGCATTTGTGGACCCCTATGAAAAAAAAAAAAGAAACTCTGCTGATCAGGGTGTTCCACCCCATGAAGTGGCAATAAATTCAAATCAAATCAAATCAAATCATTCAATTGTCATGTTACAGAACCTACGCATAAATTTGCACATAATTGCGAAGAGATTCCACTCCTTCTCTAATATAACACCTCTCTGGTCGTATCAAGATGGGATGATCTGCCACGAAATTAATTTGCTCAACAGGTCCTCCCCTCACCTCCCCTCCGCAGGATCTGCTGGGTGAAGGACAAAATGGAATGTTCCACCTGTCACCCGGCCTACTTTCTAGTCATGACATTGTCAGACGACAGGTGAGTAGGCCTACTATTATATTTGTTTGCAATACACTTGACATGCTTTCTGGGGCGTGAAAAAATAGAACGGTGTCTTTCATAGAAATGATGTCATGTCTCGTTGTGGTTGTAGCTTTTTTTTTTTGTCCCCGCCGAACGAGTTCGAGCAGGGGACTATGAAACGGGCTCCGTACGTGTGTGTGTCCGTGTGTCCGTCTGTCCGTCTGTCCGTCCGTCTGTGCGTCCGTGTGTGATCAAAATGTTCAATTTGCTACTTCTCTGTCATTTATGAGCCAATTTTGATTCTGTTTGCTTTATATGATAGCACTACATGGGAGCTTTGAAACTTCTACACAGAATTTCAGTGGTGACCTTTGACCTTGATTTTTGACCTACATTGTACATTGGGTACAAAATGCTACTCCTTCGTCATTTCTAACCTGATTTCGATTCCGTTTGCTTTATGTGATGGCACTAGGTGAGGGCTTCAAAACTTCTACACAGAATTTTGACCTTTGACTTCTTTGACCTTTGACCTTGATTTTTGACCTATATTGTACATTTTGCTACAAACTGCTACTCCTTCGCCATTTCTAACCCGATTTCGATTCCGTTTGCTTTATGTGATGGCACTAGGTGAGGGCTTCAAAACTTCTACTCAGAATTTTGACCTTTGACTTCTTTGACCTTTGACCTTGATTTTTGACCTTTATTGTACATTGGGTACAAAATGCTACTCCTTCGCCATTTCTAACCTGATTTCGATTCCGTTTGCTTTATGTGATGGCACTAGGTGAGGGCTTCAAAACTTCTACACAGAATTTTGACCTTTGACTTCTTTGACCTTTGACCTTGATTTTTGACCTATATTGTACATTTTGCTACAAAATGCTACTCCTTCGCCATTTCTAAACCGATTTCGATTCCGTTTGCTTTATGTGATGGCACTAGGTGAGGGCTTCAAAACTTCTACACAGAATTTTGACCTTTGTCTTCTTTGACCTTTGACCTTGATTTTTGACCTGCATTGTACATTTTGCTACAAAATGCTACTCCTTTGCCATTTCTAACCCAGTTTCACTTCCTTTTGCTTTATGTGATGGCACTAGGTAAGGGCTTCAAAACTTCTACACAGAATTTTGACCTATGACTTCTTTGACCTTTGACCTTGATTTTTGACCTATATTGTACATTGGCTACAAAATGCTACTCCGTTGCCATTTCTAACCCGATTTCGATTCCGTTTTCTTTATGTGATGGCACTAGGTGAGGGCTTCAAAACTTCTACACAGAATTTTGACCTTTGACTTCTTTGACCTTTGACCTTGATTTTTGACCTATATTGCATTGGCTACAAAATGCTACTCCTTCCCCATTTCTCACCCGATTTTGATTCCGTTTGCTTTTTGTGATGGCACTAGGTGAGGGCTTCAAAACTTCTACACAGGATTTTGACCTTTGACTTCTTTGACCTTTGACCTTGATTTTTTACCGATATTGTACATTTTGCTTCTAAATGCTACTTCCGGCGGGGACATATTTTACACACCGCGTAATTTCTACTTTTCCTTGTTTCTTTTTCTTTTTTGAATCAGCAGTGAATGTTGACGTGTTTGACGCAAAGCCGTGCGGTGATAATCATAGCCGCCACGAGTGGAAGAACAGGTATATTCGTCATCAATCGCAAGTTCTTCAGGGTACGTTAATTCTGACCTCATTCTAGTTTTCACTCCTTGCCTTTTTGTTTCAGAAAAAAAAAATGTGAGTTGCAGTCTCTGATATGCGTGAATACAAAGTTATTTGACAATAGAGGGAAGGTGTCTGTGAATAAATTTGATTCACTATACCCTTTATGTCCCTTCATTCAGTGAACTTTTTACTTGTTTTTTAATGATAACCTATTTAGAATATCTTTACGGTGACGTCATAATATTCAATGTATTTTTAGAGTGGAGTGATAATCAAATCAGTTCAATCAGTTTCGTGTATTTCATGATAGTATATCTTTCTGTTATCTTCTTTATACATCTTGAAGGGATTTCGATGCTGTCAGTATCAATCTTGACTCCTACCCTGTACAAAACTATATTATATATATATATATATATATATATATATATATATATATATATATATATATATTGTGTGTGTGTGTGTGTGTGTATCTAAGATTATTATGGTTAGTGTATGTTTGTGGGTAGAATCTATGTTTGGCTCAATCACCTTCTCTTATCTACCATAAGCAAGTTCATGTTTAGTACAGTACCAGTGTCTTTAGAACATTTCACAGGCGAGTTCTCTATGTCGCTGACTGGTATTTGCCTATAAAGGTAAATGAAGAAAATAGCTCATTGAACCATTTCATAAAACAAATAATGCACAGGTTTAAGTTCGGGACGTTAGTGGAGATTGGCTATTCACAATGCTGAGCAACATGCACTCGCGGCTGCGCCCCGTGCTCAGCCCCGTGTATGTATCTTGTAGGCCTACACCATTGTAGATACCTTCAAGTGCTCTGCATCTCCACTAGCCCCCCCCCCTTGTGCATTATTTAGGGCCTATATATACATTATTGTGAATTTACCACGATTTATGCTATAGGGGTCATATCATTATCTTATAGACACCTCGAGCGCTACGAGGCGGGAAGGCAAGATGTGAAATTTCGCTTGCCTTTTCGGGTCAGAGAAGGCAATAAAGCTGGGACTATATGAGATCTCGTCTTCCCTCGTTTTTGTTGATAATGTTTGCAATTTCTTTGAACTCCGAAATAATTCGTCTTTAAATACGCCTAGGTTACAGTGTTATAAATCTCCGTTTCCTTCCCTTGCCATGTGTAGGCTTATTATTGGGCTATTCCTTTAACAGGTAAAACATCATTTTATAGATTTTATAGGCCTACCTGTTACCTGTTACCTCGAGCTAAAATGTCTTGTACGTAGAGTTGCATTTGAGTATCAATGCCATTTGACCTATACACCACACACACAAAGCACAATGTTTATTGTCATAGTGAACGACAAAGAACAATGTCCTGGTATGCGATTTTCATAGTCGAGCACAGATCTGACGCTTGCTATTATTATGAGTATTCATGCTTGTCTGCCTTACAGTCGACGTTACATTCAACGTGGGTTTTTTTTATTATTATTATTGCATTGTGCATTTCACTTGAAATCGAGCGGGGAATGTAAATAGATAACTGAGAAAATAGAAAAAATGTATCAAACGACGAAAAACGTGACTATAGTTGTTCGACGCGGAAATCAACATCAGACATAAGTTCACGTATATACTCTGAAACCAGTGTCAGCCGAAGCTTTTATTTTTCCCATGGCTAATAAAAAACAAAGAGCCGGAATTTCTTTAACGCCCACAATATCTTTTGCCTTCGCATCTATTGACAGTATGCATTCAGATCGACAACAGAACAATTGCAGATAGGGGTGAAAATAGTGCAGAGATTTGTTAAAACGGTGGATGGTTTATCTTATGACGGCACAAAATTTTCTTCAAGGAAATGAAAACGTACAACAGAAAGATAGACTTATATGAGATTTATTCATACTGATTCTATTAATTTGATTCTCACTGTTGCATCAATACAAAGGCACTGTTTAACATTGCCATGGCCGACCTAAAAATTTTGTCTAACTTTGTTCATTGCGCTGTATGAGGAATTTCAAATGCACGGAAAAAATAGAAGTTTCGAAAATTATATTGTCCCTATCAAGCAATTTCGAGTAGATTGTCATTCTTTTAAAAAAAGTCCACTGAATGGGTTATTCTGACGCACACTGTCTACGTATAATAATTTATGTGGTGAATGCGGTCACTCATGGATTTAATACCCCCTTATTTTTCCTTATAGCTTTTGTATTCTCACACATTAGAGACGGCGTCTCAAATTCTGAAACCGGAGTTAATGGAAAGCACTGCCTTTGGGCCGGGTTCATCCCACTAGACAGACACCCACGAGTCATACAGCCCACAAGCTCGACTTAAAAAACGAGTCCATGAGTAATACAGCTCATCACGAGTCATACAGTCCATGAGTTCGACACCAGGCAAATAAAGCCCATGAGTTCGACACTATGTAAAAAACAGCCCACGAGTTCGACAGATACAACACGGGTCTTAGTGTGTCGATCTCGTGGGCCTTGTTTGCTTAGTGTCGAACTAATGGGCTGTATGACATGTGAGCTGTATGACTCGTGGGTTGTATGACTCGTGGGTGTCGGTTTCGTGATGTGCACCTTTGGGCCACATATCATAATGACCTGAAGCAAAAGTTAAAAGTGAGTAGACATAATTGACAGTGCTCACCTCACATCACCTACTTCTCGGCATGACAAATTCCCTACAAGCCTATAAATAGGCCTACAATATCAAAGTGTAATACGAATCCATTTGTAACGCCACGTGCTACACTTTGATCAACTGGGCGTCAACGTCCAACAATGAGGAAACTAAAGCGAGAATGTTTTAATGACTCGACAAAGTCGTTTCTCTGGGGTCATCCCACGAGCCCGACACCCACGAGTCATACGGCCCACGAGCTCGGCATTGAAAACGGTCCATGAGTCATACAGCCTACGGAATATACCAGTAACGAGTCACACAGCCCACGAACTCGATACTATAAGTCAAATAAGGCCCATGTTTCCGACAGTAAGCTAATAATGCACACGAGTCCGATTCCAGGCTAAAATGGCCCATGAGTCCGACAGCGGGCAAACAAGGCCCACGAGTTTGACACTAGGAAAAAAAAAAGACCCGTGAGGCCGACATTACGCGTAGATGAATGTCGGACTCACGACATGAACTCTAAGACTTGTGGGTGTCGGACTCGTGATGTGCACCCCTTTCAATATCCCTGACGTTTCTCTGACAACACATATGTTTTTTTTTTTTTTTTTTTAATGAGTATATTCTATTTCCCTGCTGATTAGTGGTATAGCTGTTTTCCATTCTCTGTCATCCCCCCCCCCCCCGTCCTACACGTCTGCTGTGTCCCAATGTCTTTCTTGTTGTTGTTACATAAGTTTATGTTCACGAACCCGTCATCAATGTCAATGGCAACATGTACGTCTTTGCATTCGCATTGTGTCTTTGTCTCTGTCTATCCTTTTCGTACTTCTAAGATTCCTGTCTCTGTTTCTATAATTATCTTCATCTCTTATAATTCCGTACATTCATACTGCATGATATCATTATATTCATTTATATTCAAAGCACACGTTACTGAAGTTCTTTACTTTGGGATGCGCCCCAAGCATGTTTAAAACTAACGAATTGTTATGTATGGACTTATGCATATTGTTTGTTAGAAATGAATGTCAATGAACTTGAACTTCACTTTAAGGCGGGCCACGTAGCCGCGATGGATACATTTCTACCAGTATACTTCGATATGTACAATAGAACATGAATTGATATTCTACGAAAGTGAAGTTTTACAAGATAGCTTTCTTGCTAAACCATTTAGTGGTGATGGCTTATGTAACAAAACAGCTCAGCGTAAGCCGCGAAAAGTATAAAGCATTGTGAATCTCATGTGTGTAATCTCATTTCGAGAAAAGAAACAAAGTCGACCATACTCGCTGCATAAGCTGCTTTTACTTTGCAGTCTCATTCGTTCTCTTCTACGAAGCATCCATAACAAAGCAATTTCAAAAGGGGTGTTGTTTTGAGTTGAGATGAGGATTCAGCTGTTTAACTTTTTGCGACAATTCTAAGAGGAATTGAAAGTTATAATCTTGAAATGGCTGAGATGTCCAAAAACAAAGTAAAACAGAAAGATCCTGTATAAGTCCTATCTTTAATTAGGATCGCATTGTTTTTTATATCTCAATCATTTCAAACCTAATTTTCATCAAATAAACTTTGAATTCCTTGTCGATTTATACTCTTATATTTCGTAAGAGGTTTTCCATTATCTCAAAAAATCATCATGAAAAAAGCTGGAAACTTGAAGCCCCATTTCAATACTATACCATCTCTTTAAGACTTTGCATTATTTTGTAAATTATGCTGAGAAAATGGCTCCTATACGGACAATTAAAGTGGTAGGTATGATATTTGTCTTGCTCATAAATTGCTTTGATTAACTCACGCAATATCACCATTGTTGAGGACCAAAGTTATCGAAACTGCCAATTCTATGAATATGCACATAATTATGCAAAGTCGTGTATTCATGAATTGGTCCAAAGAAAACCACGTGAATGGAAAAGTTGCTATGACATGTAGGGCTACGAGGAGAGAGATCACACACGTGGTGCTCGAGAAATAAAGTTAGCCCTTGTTGATTCCTCGTGAACAATAAATATTGGTCGTTATTCCGAAGGTTCGTTGATCCGAAAATGAAATAAGGTTCGTTATACCGAATGTTCCTTATTCCGAAGGGCGCAAATTCCCTATATACCTGTGGATGTTTATTAATTAGAATATGGAAAAGGTATGTTGTCCAAAGTATGAAAAAGGGATCGTTAATCCAAACATTAACTTTTGTGGCCTTTTACCGAAGGCTTTTTGTTCCGGAGGTTCGCTAATCCGAGAGTGAAATAAGGGTTTGCTATTTATCAGGTTTGTTAATCCGGATGTGCGTTCATCGAAAAACAGAAGAAAATGAAATACGGCTCGTTAACCCGAAACAAACAGACGATGCGTCGTATAACAAACTTCAGAATTACAAACCTTATTTCATTCTCGAATTAACGAAACTTCGGCATAACAAACTTTTCGTCAATTTTAGGATTGACGAACCTTCGGAATAACGAGCTGTATAACCAATGCAGCCATCATTGCCCGGTGTCACAGACATAATATGACACGTGTGCTCTTGGTAACCACTATCTCCTCCCCGAGGTTACAACAGTGTAACTTATTTTGCATGCTTAAAGTGATTTCTCTGGAAGGTTTATAGGCTACCAATGGTCTCTACACGTATAGAAGGTATCTGGATATCTCATTGGCCTATTTGAGCTGCACAGACAAGTGAAGCCGCCTCGCCGCCATCTTACCAGGCAAACTCTTTGGTGATTGGCATGCATTTACCAGCAGAGCCCATCACCGAGATCACGTGATGTCGTGAGCTCTGTACACAAATTAGGCAAGGGCGATGTACATGGTAAGATGGCGCCGTGGTGGCTTCAAATGGCCGAGAAGATGTCCAGGTGCCTGATGATAAGGACGTTATTATGTTGGACTTCGTATGCCGTTTCTGGCGTTCGGCGCTCGTACAGAAGGCAAGAACAACAACAACAAAAATGTAATGAAACTGACAACATGAGCACGCACTATGAGAATATCTGTATTAGAAAATATTAATAATACAATACACAAATGCTGAACTAAACGACAGCAAGAACGTAAAAACTAGGACGAGGTCACAATGAACGTGCCTTGAACGACTGACAATGATGAATATTTGCTTTCCAACTCGTGGCAGCTATTTGATTAGGCATGATTCTGATTACCAAGGTACGGCTTTGCGTCAACATGTCAATATTCACGGATGATAAAAAGGGAACAAAAGGCACATGACATAGCGTCTATGAAATTCACATCATTTTGTTTTGATACGCCCCAATAGGAAGCATTTCAAGTGTATCGCGAACCGAAAAGAAGAGCCATTATAGTCGCCAATCGTCTGACAATGTCATGACTGATTAGAAGTAGGTCGGGTTATAGATGGAATGCACCATATCGCATCCACCAATCGCCCGATCCTTCGAGTCCTGTTGTTCAAATGGAGTCATCCCATGTACCCGACACCCACAAGTCAAACGGCCCACGAGTTCGACACCTGAAAAAAAAAAATCCAAGAGTCCGTCACTATCATGACTATACAAAAAATGCGTACATTCAGCATCATGATGTCTGTCTCATGAGCCTTTTTTTTTGCGAAATGTCGGACTCGTGGACCTTGTTTGCCTGGGGTCGAACCCATGGGCCTCACTGACCTAATGTTGAGCTCATGAGCTGCATGAGTGGGCTGTATGACTCGTGACATGCACCCGCTCAAAATGCTGTGGTGGCTGGACATCCTATTTTAACATGACAAAGTATACATGAAAAACGAACGTAAAATTGCACTCTTTCATGAGCGTTCTTCAGTCCTATTCTTCACTGCATGTTCGCATTAAAGTAATGCTAATTAAATGTCATTGTGATGACTGCACAATATAAATTTTTATTATATCATCAAAGGTCTAGTCCTCAGGCTCAGGAGTGGACTATGTACATATGTCTTTAGATTGTTTTCTTGTAGGCACTAATTGCTATTATTTACATAATTATACAATATTAAGTTTCTATCTACATAGCTGCTTTCCCTTCATTCAGATATTAATCGTGGGAATAATATCATGTATTTTGTACATTTTTCATTATATTCCTCCACTGGTTCTCTCTCGTAAGTTATCGGGTGTCTTTTTTTCTGACGTGATCTTACAAGGTTTTCTCATCGCCGAATAAAAAGTACAATGGCACTCAAGAAAATACGGCATGATCAACAAAAAACAAAACAAAACAAAACAAAACAAAACACAACGGTACTTTAAAAATTTCATGGTGAATAAGCTCCATTCTCTGAACCCCCTCATTGGACTGAGCTGATGAGGTGGGAGGGAGATTCAGCTAGTACACCTTTTCTCTGGCGTCATCGGATTTTGGGGTCAGCTGTTCGCATTCCGGGAAACTTTCCGTGAAGCTAATCACCGGTTTTGATTCCGAGGCACCCCCAGTCCCTCTATTCATCCGGCGAAGTCCTAATTTCACGAATGTCCAAAGTCGTGCAGGAGAGCCGAACGGGCAAAGATGGAAAAGACAAAAGAATTACAGAGAAAGAAAGGGGGGGGGCAGGCAGGAAGAAAGGGCAGATGGGGACAAAGAAAAGAGAATCGAGGTCATGTAGCCCCCATGCAGTTATAGGGAAAGTAAGGATTCAGTGCTGAGAATAATGTGAGTTCTTGGAGGAGGACGAGAAGGGGTGAAATAAGATAATACTAATATACCAACGATGATCGCACTTTCCTGGCATGGGAAACAAACAATATTATTGGAACAGGGTATTGGATGTAATCACAACTGAGTGCCCAAATTCAATTCCCCAAGTCTCATGAACAGATTATAGTGGGTTAATACCAAAGCTCTTTAATATCCAGTAACGTCCAGTATTGTAGAATGCTCTCTCATCTGGGACCACTGCTTCGTTGTGTGAAACCTATAAAGTGCATCTAAGCTATATTGTGCGTGTAACTCTATCAAATATCGATGGTTCTTCATACCACATTATTTGAAAAAGTTCTCTGACGAACAGAGCTATGATATGGACTTCTTTTTAGCAGAATAATTTTATCATTCTGTCATAAAAATAATTATCTGTCTAATATGTGGGTCATTCATACGTTATTTGCCTAGGGAAGGATTATCGTACTGAATATTTCGTACACTGAGTATGTGTCTTGTTCTTATAATTGGACAACAGTAAGATTGTGGCGATATTCATCAACAGTTTAACTTCACCTAGGAAATATTTTCAAATTTGAAAGACACTTTAGTGGGTCGTGTTCGGGCGACGCATGAAGATCAAAAGAGGGAAATAATAATCATGTGCCAACACAATGGGCATTTCTATCTCTCATCTCTTGCGTGCCCATAGGAAAGAGTGGTTGTTCTTCTGCGAGTCTGCATTGACTTCAGTAACTTTTTAAACTTCGTTGAAGGACGATTTCTTTGCAGGGCACCTATATCCATTCTCTTTACCACCCATGAGGATTCAGATCTGAATACTAAGCTCGCAGTATCGCTTTTATCTTCATTGTTGTTATCATCACTTTTATAATAGCGTATTGATGATAATGCATGGAGTGCGTTGAAGGTCTGTAATATATGCCACGTTGTTTTCTCCACATGGTAAACCAGCAGAGCTCGTAATCTAATATAGTTTCCCGGGGATGAGTTAAAGCGAGAAGAACAGAGAAAGTGATGTTGAACAGATGATGATGTAGACCACCGCGTCATTCAGAACTTTGTCCAGTTATTCAGAAAGTTTATTGAAGGGGGCTGTCAAGGATGGATATATGATGACCTCCTTTGCAAAAATTAAAGAGAAAGTCTACGCCATAATCATTAATTGATACGATCGAAGTAGAAGGTATGTTATGTCAAGCAAACATCACTGTGAAATTTGTACTTTAAAGTCGAACATACGAAACCAAAAGTGAGAGAGTTAGAGAAACTTTGGAAAAGTTTTGGAAAGTTTCACTGTTTTTCATGGACAGTGAAGCTTCAGTCTGAATCTATGCAGTGTCGTGTGCAAGTGAAAAGACATTATGACGTCATCACCCACAAATCTCACATTGGTTAGTACATGAAGGAGTCATATACAATGTATGTATACATTTCTCGAAATCCCTCAAAAGTGTTGTCAATAAAGTGCAACCTACGAATATTGTACAATGCGAATAATGAAGTGATTAATTTTCGTTTCACAGAAAAGAAGGAAGTTAATGAAGTGTGAAGTGAATGATGTTATCACTTTAATAATTTTTTTTATATTCAATTAAGTGATCGCGACTGACATCACTTTTTCGCATCACACGTTATACATAAACTTAAAAATCTGTCACTTCTTCTTCTCTTTTCAATTTTGATATGGCTTCTTCCCTGTGTTTCTCTGATATTATTCTCTTTGTAGAGAAGACTTAACATGAAGTGGTGTTTCCCTTTAAAGGTGCATGACGGGAGGTGATTCAAGTCCTCAGAAGGCTCACCAGCTGACCTCACATCGCCCGCCCGTCACTCACCTTCCAAACACACCCTGACTTACATTCGTGCGCGCGTTTTGCCTCCTTAATCTCTTATATAGCGGGCGGAGCAAAAACTAACTATTCACTTTGTCCGGTGTGTGGCGATCGGGACCAGTATTCGTGATGGAACAATCACAATATCTCCGGGATTTCCTAGAAAAGCTAACGGTCCCGTGACGCCATTCCATCGTCGCTGGATCTGATTCAGGTCACTTTGAGGTCAATTTTGTCTAAATGACGCGAATCTAGGCCAGGCCAAAATCCCGACGAAAAATCCGAGCACACACTCGCCGGTCAAACTGTCACAGACGATCGCTTGTGGCTTCGAGCATAGACAGACAGGCCCGCCACCCCGTCATTTTCATTCATAAATTGTGACGTCGTCGTAGGTCAAGGGTATACAGCACGCGTGGAGAGACGAAGTAGGTCAAAAGTTGAACGTCCTTATAGAAAAGTCGGAAATATAAGAGGAAGAATATCGCTGTATGCATGCAGCAGACAGGTTCCTCCATAAAAAAAAGGTACTGCGCACGCAGGTGCTGTAGTTTAACCGGGAAAACTGGAAAATTTGGTTGAAAAACAGTTGAGACAGCTATAAAAAGTACGCGCTTCAGTCTTTATTCCATTGTTTTATTTTCTTGTATCCAAATCAAACTTTAGGTTTTAATAGTGATACTTGACAGGCGGACTATCATTGTGCATATCATAATAATATGTGTAAGGGTGTGTGTGTGTTTGTGTGTGTGTTTGTGTGTTGTTGTTTTTTTCCGTCCTTTGGCTTTTGGTACGTGCAAAAATGGAGGTTCCATGCTTGGTCGCGGTATGTCTCTGTAAGTACTAAAGCTCTTATTCTGACCAACAGTCCATCGTGTACTATGGGAGGTCGCGAGATGATCTCCTTTTGAATTATGCTGAGGTAAAATAGAGAGAGATGAAGTTGAAAAGAAGTGGTGCTGGGTGAGATGAAATGGGAGAAATAGAAGATGTCCTTCAAGCAAATAATGGAATAATGGTAATAGTGAATATATTGATAATACAAATAATTTGTGTGTCCAAGCTGTTCATGTGTATGTATGTATTTTGTGTATATCTATATCTATTTATCTATCCATCTATCTATATAATATATATAGCAATATCTCATTCAGCGACAAGATGCGACGGCCCAGGGGTTTAACAACTGAAAACACACCTTTTACACTCATACTCCTAGTTTTCAGCTGGTATCCTGCCGGCAATCCGGCCAGGATCCCCCTGAGTTCAGACTTCTTATCCTTACCCCATCCACCCACTCGGACAAGCATGGATACCCACACCCTCAATACACAGGCAATGCCCATCTTCAGGGCGTTATATACACTCCTATTAACTTTGTTATTTTCTGCCATTTTTACCTCTATCATTATCGTTATTATTTTCACTATTATCTTGATCATTATTATTTTTTGTATACAATATCTATATCATGTTCTGTATCCATCATCATTATTTTGTCCGATTTCTTTGATCCTCAGTCTTGATAAAGGGCAGGGCCCGAAAGCTTAAGAATAAAAATCAAACTGTGAGGATTCAAGCTACGTCTATCGTCTCATCCTTTCTCTCACCTACACACTACTAAGATGCGACGGCCCAGGGGTTTAACAACTGAAAACACACCTTTCACACACACTATATACATATACATATACATATACATATACATATACATATATATATACTCCTAGATGGGTCATTTGGAAGACATTTCCATTTGTTTTATATGCAAATTTATTATTACATGTTCAATGGCAGTTTACGCAATGGAGACACGAAAATTGTCTCCTTAATGACCAGTTGTCTCCCTAATGAAGACACTTCCCCCCAATATGTCTCCCTAAGGTGCCAACTAGGGATATATATATATATATATATATATATATATATATATATATAATGGTATTATATATATATATATATATATATATATATATATATATATATAATACCATACATATATATATATATATATATATATATATATATATATATATATATATGTATATATGTATATATATATACATATATATATAGTGGTATTATTATCCGCGTGTTGGAATAAGAGCAAATAAATGAAGTTGGATTCTAATGCATTATGTCAACTTGTTTGTCTTCATCGTCTTCATACATATATATATATATATATATATATATATATATATATATATTATATAATAAATATATAGTAATTCGTAGTACATGTGTTGGTACAATAATATAAGAATAGAACAGAACTCAAGAAATGTATCAATACCAACAGTTTATTTTAAGAACACAAATTCTTAGGCTCCCCGCCCGTTGTCAAATGATTTTGATTCAAAATCTACAGTAGATATGATAATGATGATCATGATAACAATTATAACAATGATAATGATAATATAAAATCTATAATATAACCGAATCAGCTATTGATACCAATACACCTTGGTCAAGAGGGTATAGTGTGCGTGCTGATAAGATGAATGAAATTTTAAAAAAGACAAAGTTTATTGTGAAATTTCCAAGTCGATCCCTGAACAGATTTTACATTCTTCTTCCAGTAGTCTTAAGACAAGACGAAATGAGTCTCCTTAAAATTTTTGTGATGTGTTTGTGACAAAAGCCTTTTAAATCCACGATAAAATTTGCGTTCTAAAGGCTTTACAAACTTTGAGGTGTGTGACAATTAGGATATGTAGAAACTATATTCTATATTATTTCGTTACTCCAAGTCTCAGACATCGCGGAATCTATATCATACATGTTATAAAAATGTAATGGAGGGTAAAAAATAAGCGCGCATATTTATAAACATCCTCTCCTGGGGATAGACGTTGAGAGTTGTTGTCAGAAATTGGAAAATTACTCCCAAGCCGTCGCTGGAATTAGTTTTATTTTCGCGAGAAACACAGACCCTATACAAGGACGAGTCGCTACATCCTTGTGTGTCGCGCGACCTTTTATACCTGTTTGCACCTTGCAAACACCTAGCTGCGCTCGCGGAGTTGTTCCCCGGCACTCGGTTCCAAGACAGCGGATAAAATCAAGTCTTAAAGGCATAATTTACCATTTGCAGATGAAACAAAAATCCAGCATTAGTGCTTCATAATAGTTCTAACATGTGAGTTAGGGGTAGAAACAACCAATGTAAAAGTTTGAACCAGCATCATCGATGTTAAGTATTGTTGAATATACAAAATGGGAACAATAGTTATAATAAAAATGTTTCCAGACAGTGTATGGTTTAATGAGAAACAAAGTGATATCTCCTTATATTTTAGGCTTTATTGCAAAAAAAAAAAAATCTATGAGGTAGGTTGTTTTGTGATACAACTGACCTACACATATGCATCAAATGTGATATCTTGAACATTTTAAATCACTGCTCCCAAAGGTAAACAGGACCTTTAACAAAGGTGCTATTTCAGTCATGTAGTTTACAGGAGTATATAAAAATACATATGTCCTACATGATATATACTTATATACACTTCTTCATCAAACAGCTGTGGTCGCTACTTTAACTATGAGTTTGACAGATTTCTAGAATCTTATCAGACGTTTGAGACTGTATATAATCATCCTAATATGATTAAAGCCATTGCTTTGGTATCGGGCCAAACGGTAGGTTTCGATTTTAGATAACAAAATCCACTCTTTTAGATGTGGCTTCGGCGTTTCACTCCATTTTTTCCATTTTGTATGTTATCATAGTATACATACAATGAGCTCAAAATTGTTCTTCAGTCTTTCCTATGCCATTTAATAGGAAAACCCGTTTTTCAGTTCGTCGTGACGTACGTCGACTGAAGAAGAAAAAAAACGACATGTAATATGAAAATTACCATGTAATCACTAAAACACACACACACACACACACACACACACACACAGACATACACGCACACGATAATATAATGTATATGATTTGGTAAGGCGTCTCGTGGTCGTGCCATCGAGGTACCGATGTCACCCAACCTGCGGGGGATGGTGGGTTTACAGACACACGAAATGCGACCTACTTCTGCTCGATGATTTCTAGGTAAAAGAGCACACATGATGGTCCCCGCCTGTGTACCGATCGGAGCAAACACTCGATACAGAAATGTTGCAAAAAAAAAACAAAAAAAAAATACAGAAACAAAAAGACTTATAGTAGCTCTCCAGCCTCAAATCAATATCTGGGTTACTCGAACGCCCTTAAAAATGTACATAATACATGTGCGATCACTAATTAGATCATTTTAAAGAAATCATGTGTCAGTGAAAAGGAAACAAACAAGAAACGAAGAAGTAGGGCAACGTCAATCGACGAGATAACAGCAGACGATCATGGTCGGTCGGGGAGGCAAGAACAAAACCCGACCAAGAATGCCTATCACACTTTTCAGTATTTACAAAGTCTCGGTCTATTTCATTCAGAAACGTCTGTGCCAGGCTTTGGCTTGTCCCGCACAGCACAAAGAGAGCGCCCTTCCCATTGGACAATGATGAGCAAGCGGTGGACTACGTATGAAACGTCACTTCCTATTGGACGCATGTAACAGGGGGTGATTTTATTCGATTGTAGGGGTGCGTAAATGTTTATCTTCGGTCTTCCGGTCACAGAACTTGTATTGTCGCATCACCAATAATACTTACGGTTCGAGGGAACCCCACAGGACGTTCAAAACTATTGTTAGTATATAAGTCAAGCTCGGAGAATCAGTTAGGGTATGATCATAGGCAATCCGTCATTCACCAGTCTCGACTTGAGACAGAGCTTTGCATAATTGTTTCTGGAGCAACGTATGTACAGACATGGGTATACTTAGTATACCAATACTTGACACATCTGACTCTGCATGGAAGTAACTGCAGACTGACACTTCATCTCTTTATTAATACAGCAACTACATAACATAACTTACACGAGAACATGAATTATACGATAATGTTCTTCGCTCACTTTTATGCTTGGATGGGCGATATTTGCACAATGAACACAAATCATCAGAAAAACTTGCAGCTTCATGCAGGACAATGCATATATATTAGTTTACAACGTATTTCTTTTATTTTCTTAGATTTAAACAAAGAGGTACATTGCTTAGACAGAATTTGGGAGACTTCGTATCTTCGAGCAAAAATATATCACATTGTATCGCGAAAACTCATACTTACAGTTGAGCTACACATGAGTTTCTGCCTCTCCTGTACTCAGCATATTTACCTTACCTCATTACCGTTTTATTCTTATTCTTTTTATTAATTCATTACTTCATATCGGTACAGGGGATATGAGTTTATGTAGGAGTGACAACTAGGTTGATTGTGGCTCAGCCATGAACAATACGTCTGGGGATAACTGGGCTAAGTAATTCCAAATTGGGTCAACAGAGATAGCGGCCAAATTGACACGCCTCCTGATGAAACCGTGTTGGGCACGTGTGGGTCGGACAAAGGTGAGATGCAGTTTGACGAGAGAGGGGAACAACGGTAATCGGGTTTTTTTTATGACTCATAGAATACAATCAAGTTTTGGTAAACATTGAGTGCGCATTATTCGCATCTTTTCACAACCTGTGTGTGTGTGTGTGTGTGTGTGTGTGTGTGTGTGTGTGTGTGTGTGTTTGTTGTGTCAGTTGAGTGTGTCTTTCATAATCCGTCTTTGGTCCTTATATTCCCTGTAATATAGTTTCTTTTTTTCTCTCCTGAACTGTTTATATATTGTTTTATCTCTCTTTTTTGTTCTCGATGTCTTTTCGTTTATCTTTTTAACGTCATCTCTTTCTCTTATTTATCTATTTATTTATTTTTTCTTTTTAGGTATAACTGTAGTGGTTATCAAGTGTAAGAGCTTTGACACTCCGGAGAATAGTTTTAAAATGTTTCCGTGTTTGTCTTGTTAATGTCACCCTTTTCTTCTATTCATTTGTTTCTCTCTTCTTTTTTTCTGTCCCTGTAGATATCACTGTAGGAGGCAGCTTTACTCTCTTGATTTTCATGATGACTCGATAATCTTGGCTTGCACTTTTCCCTCTCCTTCTTCTTCTCCCTCGACAAGCTCGTCTGTTTTCGTCGTCTGTATTGCCCCGATTTTTCTGCTACTTTCTTTCTCCTTTCTATCCTCTTCTCCTCACTCTCATCTTCCTGTCTTTCTTCTTCTTCTTCTTCTTCTTCTTCTTCTTCTAGCACTGCATTGACTCTCCTCACCGTTTATTCTTTCTATCGATCCCACCTCTTCGTAGTAAGGAGGTTAAGAGGATTTTTGATTAAACAACTAAAGCAAAACACACTCAATATTCAGCACGTTTCCCCTGAGAAAACTAGAGATTGGATCATGATGATAACCATTTCCTTCTTGGATTTTTTAAGAGGACCAACCCTATCAAACTCGGCAACAACATTACTGAAAGTTACGATTCTTACCACATCATATTCAAGCTAAAACCAAACAGCTTAATAGAATCAATTCAAGCTACCTCTCCCCTACCCCTCCCCCCCCCCACCCACACACACATAAACACATACATCCACACCCCACTTACCCACTTACATGTATACACATACAGTGAGAGAATTGGGACGGCAAAACTTACAATTACTAAAAGACTTCTTGCCTGCTCCGTCAGTCATATTAATTTTGGTTGAAAGGCTGTGAAGTAGGTCAACAGAGAGCCGTCACCCGAATACATGTGAATGACATGCTTGACACAAATATTCGAGATAATACTGCCAATATCAACGTAATCGGTTATCGTACAAACAGATAAGTAAATGACAGAGCAGTCACCGTGTCAATCTCGTGCTGGCAGAATGGAAGAGTCTATCATAGTATGTGTCAAAAGCCGACCAATCAGAAGCCACGCACAACAAGTGGGCGTGTCAGCTACTCGACCTAATTTGACCGTGTCACTTGTAACGAAGAGACGTCGCGGCCCACGTGCGAGCGGAATACTCGCATTGTTCTCGAGCCCGGAGCCCCTGGGCAACAGGTAGTCGTCGAGCTACGACACTATAAATTGCCGCGAATGACGGGCATTAAAACATTATGCTCTCAGAATTCGACATGAAGAGGATGAGGACCCTAGTCCTCAACGGCAGCAATTAACGAGTCAAGCTCTGGTCGAGACGAAAACCTCATTTCTCGGGACACTTGTTGTTTTCGCTGCAAGCCAATCGTGAAGAAGAAACAAAATTCGAAAGTGCCGCACATCTTCTTGAATCTCATTTGCAGGCAGCGATGTTGCCTGGACCGTTGTAGGTAAGATAATTTCCTTTTTGATATTCAGGAGAGCTGCATGAGTCTTTTAAGTTCGGATGATTTGGACAGTAATGCCATTTGGTTTGATTTGAGTGATGTCGGTGGTCTTTATCAAAAGTAGTTGAGATGCACCATTTTCATTTTTCTTCTTCTCGGTAAAACTGACGATTTTTCGGGGTGAATGATTACAGAACCTGGTTTTCTGCGGATAGGCAAAGAGCAAAGATTAGAATTAAAAAAAAAAAATCTGACTGAAGTTCTCTAGACGATAACTAAACGCAAATCTGAAATGGCTGCTCTTCAAACAGGAAAAAAAAAATAAATGCGATTTCATCTTGTCACTTTCATAGCTGAAGTGAGAATTTCATGACAGATCATCTCGCATATTTTTCTCCCATTAAAATGTTTCAATTGAGCTGTGACCTTAAGAGTAAACTTGGTTGTTGGTATACCACGACATATACGATGTCGTTGACATTGCAGTGCAGTGCATTTATTGCCACTGGTATTTACGACGAGGCAGGTAGGTCTATAAGTGTATACATTTGACTCGAACCCGGACCTGAAGGTTACAGGTTCGAATCCTATCGTCAGTGCATATCGCTTTTTACCCCTCGCGGCACGATTTCCTTTCAACGCTGCGCACCATGTATAGCAGTGCAATTGACAGACATCTTATAAACGTGTACAACAATCGCATTTCTATCATGATTGTTGCAAATTTCTACCCTTTAAAAGTCACTGCTGCATTTTGTATTGACATACTGGCTCAAACCAACCAGAGACCGGGATAAAGTGTCAAAAGCCAAAAATGATGTCGACCTCTCTAGTATCAAATATTTGGATGTTGACATTGACAAGAAGAAGAAAAGAAGAAGAATTACGAAGGGCGATAAGAGTGCAGAGTCGTTGTCCTTACTTTGTTATGTACCACTTTTTAGAGTTGTCAAAATGGAGATAGCGGGAAGTGGCCTTTTAAAGGAGGTGTTCGAGGTTCATCAGTAATATCTGTTTAAGTCTGTCTGTCTGTCTCCATTCAATGGCGCGTCATATCAGTTTGCTTACCTGTTGGCGCGTGACATTCCTCTCTGACACTGACAGCTATGGTACGAAGCATTGCTTTTATTGTGGAACATAGATTACAAACAACCCGACGTAATGCAAATAATTGGTTAGAGAAATAACGCATTGCATATATGCTTTGCAGACTCTGAGATCTGAAAAGCTCGCCCTTTGACTTGCGAAGGAATTATAATCAAATCATCTACACCTCCAAAGTATCCAGAACAATACTATTTACAGGATCGTTGTGTTTCTCTTCTTTTCTTTTACCGACACGACACGTGCAACATTAAAGTTGTAAAAAGATGAAATGCGATTTATGTTTTGCTTTTTGAAAAAGTAGGTTATCGTTTGTCATTGATCGAGAAGTGTGGTTTGTCTCGCAGTGGAACTCTCGGGAAGAGGTGATGTTGTGTGATAATAATCTCGTTTTGTCAAAACTTGTTCTAGGTAAAGATGACACCCTCCGAGTGCGGGGGGGGGGGGGGAGGGAGGGTTATGTTGTTGTGATTCCTCAGACCTTTGTTTTGGAATACGGTTGAAAGTACGGGCCGAGAGGGGACCACTGTGGTATGACATATAAGAAACACCGATCCTATCCAGGGGCGGATCCAGGAATTCCGTAAAGAGGGGGCGTGTTTACAAAAATAAAGGGGGGGCGCACGCACCCCTCCCCCCATTTTTTCTTTTTATTTCTTTTGTTTCAACAAAAAATAAAGGGGGGGCGTGCGCCGGTTGCTGTCCTCTCTGGATCCGCCCCTGCTATCATACTCTGCTGAGTTTGGTTACCGTATTGACGTATTGTATGCAACATGCATCGGCATTATACGAACTGTTGCCGTTTTGTTGTAAGGCTTTTATAGCCAATTATCAAGTTTGGAGTGAATTTGGCAAATGTCAGGTGGTAGGGGCTCATTGGATTACTATAATCGGTACTACTACACATTATATATAAATTACGAATATATTTCTTAATGACACCTAGTCAAGATGATTAATGTCTCTTTGTTATTCTCACCTTGAAATACCAAATTTGGAAAAAAAATAGTAATACATGTGATATTTCTGTCTACATCACTAATCTGCGACAAATCCAATCATACTCGAAAGAGAAATCTTTACGACTTCATTGAGAGCAAGCTCTGCTGTAACTCACAGATTTGTAAACCATGTCTTATAGTCACTTTATAACTGGTACCAAAACGTTCAGAAGCTATGCCTATTATAGGAAATACTTTCACAATTGGTGACATTTTATAAAAAGAATGACTCTGTATTAATGACTTTTCCTCGTTTTCCTGCCTAAAACCAATTTTATTATAGGCTGTCTAAGTTTCCCTTACTTTTTCAATGGCAGATAGAAAAACCCTTTTCATTAAAAAGAAAAGTAAATTTAAGTTTACATACTCTGTATATATTGGAAGAGGTGAGAAAATCTTTAAATTGTGTACTTGAATTAGGCTTTACACTTTATACTTGGAAATTAAAAAGAAACTGAATTGGAAATGGCAATTGATAATGAATTGAAAATGCTCATTTCAAGTGCCCTCTGAGCTTAGATTCCTCCTGCGATATTGATATACCAAATATCTTTGACTACTATGCATGTGTTAAAAAAAAGAAAAAGATCTACGACAATGATCAGGATACTCCACACATTTGGCCCTAATAGTGGTGCTCTTTCTGAACAAACATATCAGACCGCCATCCTTATATATATATATATATATATGGGAGAAAGTAATTTTGCTGAGGTAATGACGTCAGAATCCCACCACTGTTCATTTCCATTGGACCTTCTACGCATGTTCGCAATTTTAATTGAGATTCAGTGCAAATCAAATTGTACATGTACGTGTTTTAAGGACTTCACTGAAATAATACATTGCCGCTGGAGATAACCCTTTTAACCCTTACTCTATCTTCTTTATCAGTACGACACCTCGCCTGTAGTTGTAATGCATGATTTATGTATGTCTACCTCACGATCATAATTACCCGTAAACAATTTTGATGGTCGCTACGACTCCTTTGGTAAAACATCCCAAGTACACTGGTTACCATCATTACTGTTGTTCTCATCATCATTATCAGAAATAAAAGTATTAAGTTGACATATTTATCATCATTCTTCATTATTGTGACACTAAAATTTGTCCGTAAACAAGCTGACGAACAACAACAACAACAACTACAACAAAACTTTTGAAAGCTGATGTGACACAACAATGGAAACGTCATGTAAGGCTGCAATGGGAGAAATAGTAGCATTGTTTGTCCATTACTTTAGATTTTCTTTCGTCTATTTTAAGAGCAGGTAGTCGTTTGACCACGAAAATTACATTATTCATGACCATCTTCAAGCCCATGCACGAGGAGCCATACATGTCAAGTCATTTTGCCTAGTATAGACTCAAACCGTCAATCTTTGCACCTGAGGCTGTAGTTTTTAACCACCTCTCTTTTTTTAACGATTCAAGCAATCAAGCAGAAAAGAGAGCGATGCGGTTTCATTCACGCAATAATTCCACCCACTCTCCTTTGGTGCTTTCGTTTATAGTGTAAACAAAACCAGCAGTAGCGATTTGGATTTAAACGAGCTATTTGCATCTCATCTCGAGACTAAACCATTGAAACATGGATGAGATCAGGTGCCTGTGGTCTATGCTTTATAAGGTAACCATGACAACAGGCCTGAAGCAGTAACGTTGGACGTTAACTCTAGCAGCTCTGGTAATCTTGTTAAAACCATGACCACCCCCCCCCCCCAAAAAAAAAAACAAAACAAAACAAAACAAAACAAAACAAAACACACATACACACACACAAACAAACAAACAAAATACAATACAACGAGGTCCCGAGAAGTCTTTGGATGAAGTACAGCGTAATTCATCCAAAGGAATTTCTAAAACTCTTGAGTAGACCTGTATACGCTCTCTGTTGGCATTTTGGATAGTGTATGATGGACTAGAAATTGACCAATCCTCTTTGTGAAAGCGCGGATAATTATATGCCTTAAATCTTCATTTTATCAGATAGGTCCTATGAAGTAGTGGTTCCGTTTTTTTTTTTTTTTTTTTTTGGGGGGGGGGGGTTTGTGTGTGTGTTTTTTTTTTTTTTTAGAAATCCAACAACATTGAGTCAAACGAAGTGATGGTCCTATGCAAAATGACATGTGCTTAATGTTTTCTATAACATTCCCTTGCTAAAGATTTAAAGGAATAAACGAAGATCATCCGTGTATGTAAACTTTCCATAAGTTTTCTTCAAATAATTTTACTGCGCACCGCGATGTGATGTATTTTCGCCTTTATTGTTTTCCTCAAATGAGGTTAAGGATTTAATGTTACAACCATGAATATTCCCCATTGCGTGACTCTGACTGCATTCCTGCTCAAGAACCTTGTAAAAATAAAAACTACTATCTTCTACACGAATGCATTATTTCTTGGGTACAAGATACATTAAGTCATTGGTTCAAGGACATGCACATTACCTAATGTCATCCGATTCCCTGTTCTCTGTTTACCCGCAGAAGTAGTCCGGTATTAGCCAAAGATGGGCGGGGCTTGTAGCACTGCGAAAAGTGACGTAGGTGTTACGGACCAGCAAGGACTTGGCAATGGTGTCCTGCAACCGCATCTTCTTGACCCAGACTCCGTCATTCTGACCAACAACAACTCCACAATCAAGGCAGCCATGGTGCCGCCCAACGACGGACTCAAGAGCGCCATGAAGGACTTGGAGAACGGCAGCATGCACGAGTTCGACAAGGACGTCGTCCCGTCGCTCGGCGGGAAGACGGCGGTGACGCTGCAACATCACGTCCCGCTGATGGACCCCAAGGTGGTCGATATGCTGGTCGAAAAGATGAGGCAAATGAAGGAGATGAAGCAGCTGATGTCGACCAAGGGGCCGAACGCGATGAACAATGGAAAAGGTGTCGCACCGGAAGGGGGGATGCCCAATGGCACCACCATGGATGGAAAGTTGCCTGCAGGTGGCACCCCGCCCCCAGTGGGACCGATGCCCCCAAGTGGTATGGCACCATCCAACGGACAGATGCCCCCAAATGGTATGACTCCACCCAACGGACTGATGCCCCCAAATGGTATGGCACCACCCAACGGACCGATGCCTCCAAATGGTGTGGCACCACCCAACGGACTGATGCCCCCAAATGGTATGGCACCACCCAACGGACTGATGCCCCCAAATGGTATGGTACCACCCAACGGAAAGATGATGTCTATGCCGTCACTGCCCAAGCTCTTCGGGAGCGTAGAAAACGCCATCGCGGTGGTGAGGCACATGAAAGCCGTGTTCAATTCACAGGAGATTCAGGATCTCTGCGACGAGAAGATGGACCCATCAGAGCGGAATATCATGTTCAAAATGATGGTGAGTTAATACACTGTATAACCTACGACTCTGGACAGCCTTCGAGTCTTTGATTAAAAAGAAAATTTCCATGTTGTGCTCGGGCATGAGGTTGGGTTTCAAACTATACATTACTTATACTTTTTTCGGGGGGGGGGGGGGGTGAGGTCACTTACCCCGATGTTTATCGTAAAAATCAACCTAATCGGCAATCCTGTATAAGAGACAAGGAAAAATGACCTCACGTAAATGCATATCGATTCTATTCACACTGACAAACATCTTTGAGGACACTGTTTCATCGTGTTAGGTTTAAACTAAATTGATTAAAGCAACGTGAGCTAAGGCAGATTTGAATTGATTTGAAATGAATTGAAGGCAGTGACGGTAATCGTTTTCTTTCCTCTCTTTCTCTCTTACGTACGTATCTACCTATCTCCTCGGTGAGAGCAGCAATGTAAACTGGCGATGGAGTTCAAGGTGCTCCACGACCTTGGTATGCTTCACCTGGCTCACCTGGTCGCCACGGGGAAGCTTCCCCATCTCCTGCAGCTGGTCCTCATGGGATATCACGATGAACCAGAGGTGTGTTCCCTTTATTGCACGAAGGACAGGACAAAAGGCGGAGGGGGACGGGAAGGGAGGGGGCATTGGGTGAAGACTGGGGGCTGCAGCCCCCACCGTCCATTTCCCCCTTAAAAACAAAGTGGGCCAAAATAAGAATTTTTTCTTCTCCATTTCCCTTTTTTTTTTTTTGAAGGGGGGGGGGGCTTCTGGATCCCTCCTACGAAATTGTTTGTTTGCTTGTTTGGAGGACCGATCAGGAGTAGTGAACGGACCCCATCCTCTTTGGGCCGGGAATATATTCCATATCCCAGGTATATTCTCATGCATCTGTTGGTCTGAAATTGATTAAACAACTTTGGCGGGGTGTGACATGATGAGCTGCATTCTTGAAAGCCTTAATTGTTGGTGTCAAGCAGTTTGTGCACGAGTCATCCTTAGAGGGAACCATGTTTTCCAGTCGAATAAGTCATTCTAGCTTTTGTTGCGTAAATCGTGTTGACTGAGGGGTTTTCCACAAAACCAGACGTGGGTGTTTGCAAAATGGCTGCAGTTTGTGGACTTTATCGGAAACAAACGGATCATACTGCAAAAGTGAATGAAAGGAAATGTAAACTCATCAAAAATAATCAAAGATCTTATAAGACATTGCGCAAAGAGATGTATGTCAATCAGATTTAAACACACGATATATTGCTTCATCTCTATAAACTTGTGTCTCTTCTCTCTAGGTCATGAAAGAACTGAATTTCATCGGTCCCCTCGCTAATCTACCGAGCCACGGTGTACGGACCGGGGATCCCGTGCCGAACATTGCACTTAAAACGTGTGCTGGAGAAATGACGTCACTGAATGACGTACACGTCAACAAAGACCGCCCCCTCGTGGTCTTTGCTGCGTCATCATCCTGACCTCCACTTCAGGTTAGTAACTGGTTGGGTTGCCCTTTAAAGCACGGTACGAATCATTGCTTTTGATTAGATGGACGTACAGAATTTAGCAGCTGCGTAAACGTTGGTCCATGCAAGAGCGCCCTCTTTGGATCCCGAGTACATGTACCTTTAAAACCCTCTCGGGACCACATTCGTAAACATTCTTGTACACAATTGTTTCTTCAGCAACATATAATGACATATTTGATTTACTGATCTGTCGATAACTTTTCTCATCCTCTCTTTATGTCATCATTTATCTATAATCTCTTTTTTCTTGCTTTGTTTCGTTCCTCTTCAGGCCTGCGTAGTAGGCGGAACTCTGTCCGAGCTGGCAGAGGACTTCCGAAACCAGGCAGAATTCATCGTAGTTTACTTGGAGGAGGCACACGCTAAGGGGGAGTTTGGGATGGGGAACAAACTGAGTCGGAACTTCAAGCACAGCTCAATTCACGACAGGATCAACGCAGCAAAGTAAGTAGGAAAAGCGTCCTATCCCCCGCTTAGTTTCTTCTCCACCTACAGTACATAGTGTATAATGAAAACACACACATACACACACAAATAATCCAGATTTGTATCCAGGGTTGCTAACACGATATTGAGTATTGCTTCCTAACAGCACGGAGAATTAACTTATTGAAGAAAAGTTCAGACGTTTGAATGCTCTTAAATGCTCTTGAACACTCTTTTTCCTTTCTTTTAATGACTGCATGTAATAAACATGTTAGCATGTCTGCCACCACCTTCAGATATATTTATATCCTCTTAGTGTTTTTCATATATCAGCAGGGAAGGGGAGTTTACCCGTGGCACTGTAACTTTGAAATTTTGAAAAAGAAAAATAGCAAGGTTACTTTAGTGACAGGTCAGTGATACGAGAGATAGTTTGAGTCCATTCTGTGTAAATATACATATCAAAACTATACACATGCTAATGTCGCTGTGATTTATTTTGGCAGAGAGATATTTAACAAAATACCTTCTATCATGACAAACTCTTCTCTATGATCCCCAAAGAAGAAAATATAGTGTTACTGTTGTGTGGCTGTCCAAGTATTATTAAAAGAAGAAGAAGAAGAAAAGAAGAAGGATGAGATAATGATATAATGAACAAACTCCTGTTTTCAGGGAAATCTGTTTAATGCCTGATTCCTAGTGCGTACCCCACTTGTAGACTAGCATGAGGCAAGAGGACTCAAGAACAAAATCCTTATCCCGATTCTGATGCATTATCCCCACAGAGATCTTGTATCCTTGGATAGCGATAACTATAACTGTATGAGTGAAGACAGCCGTAATGCCAGCAGAGTTCGCGTGGTCGTCGACACCATGGACAATTCGTTCTCGTCGCGATTCAACGCATTTCCCGATCGCGTCTTCATTTTGCGCGGGGACAGAGTGGCGCACGTTGGGTCGGACATTATGGACCAAATGGAACATCCCGAGCAGCTGATGACTGACGAAGTCCGCCATTGGCTAAAGCTTAACCTGTAGGTTTGTTAGAAACTCTGCCATTTGCACAAGCCATGTTTGGGGGCTTGTCCGGGAGCTCCGACGACGCTTTATGGTATATGTGAGTGGGTGCAGAGAGTGGCAACTTGTCCGCACGTGCCCGCGTTGGCTGTATGTGTCCACGTGGTGGATGACGAACACGCGTGGAGAGGATGTATAGTCACAGCATTCGCGCACCTGTTTCCCACTGCTTGTTCATAGCGTCACTGACTCTTTATATGCCTTCTACAAGCACGCGTCCCAACTTTGATTGGGATCATATTCGTTTGTCGGCATTTCTTATTCGTCATTAATTTAAGAGTAAGATTCAAACATTTGCAGCTGTAGGATCCTTTACTTGCCATTCCATGTGTGAGTATCAAAAGAAAATACTCTCTTTGTGATTCCACTGACATTTCACATGAAGCATATGGCTGTACTATCTCCAGCTGACGTCTTGTTACTTTGAACAATGCAACCAAATTCTAGTTTCCTCGTGTCTTGACGTCCTTTTGTCGACTTTTACTCAGTATCAGTTACAGAAATAGTAGTAATAGACAAAAATATGACCAAACAAAATACCTGTGCAGTACCTGTGCATTGGTTTCGTTTGTTCCTTCCCCCCGTACACCTCCCCGCCCCCGCTCCCGCCCCCGAGATTTGTGTCATGTTCAACAAAGTTGATTACTTTCTTTTATCTTTGCAGAAAACTTCGTGCTTTCTCTAGCTATAAACGGAAAATAATGTTTGTCACACACGTTCTCTTACAGCATATCTATTCTCACTCTAAAGTCCTGATATTAGGCCTATGGATTAGGACTAAGGATTTTCTATACGAAATAAAAGACCTACGTCATTGCAACGACATACATTTGCAGTTATTTCTCGCAAAACTCTTCTTTTCATCGCCATGACCAGATGGTCACATTCCATGCAAAGTAACACACTTGCCTGGGGATGGAGCTGGGGGGGGGGGGGGGGGATTCTTCAAAATGTCATATGAATTCTATGCCGTGTTGAAGTTTACCTTACCAGAGTTAAATAGGAACAAAATATGTAACTTTCATCAAGATATGACCCTCTAAACTATAGCAAATAATTCTGAAATCTCATTCGTTTTCACCAGATAATCTTCTTGGTAACAACCACAAATGCAAATTATCTGAAGTGAAACTCAAAAAAGTGACTCATATTTCTCCCATTGGATCGTACACAGAAATATCACAAAATCATGTTTTTGGTCGATTATTGTGTACTTTACCCCCCCCCCCCCAACACACACACGTACATCACCAACAAAAAAACAATAACTAAAAATGATAAGAAGAATAGGCTACAGTTTCCATTCTTGATTTCATGTCAGATATCGAAATAAACATTCTGTATATAAGTGGAAGCTTTTTGATGATACTTAAGGGGATCGTACCGTTGTGGTTGAGACCTAATCTCAGGTTTCTAACATTTTTTTGTGTGTGTGTGTGAGATAATGAGAAACCTCTTACGAAATATGAAAGAGCACGTAATTCTATGAGGAATTCAACGTTTATTTGATGAAAATTGGTTTTGAAATGGCTGAGATATCCAAAAAAAGAGCAATTCTAATAAAGTGTGGGACCCACACTTTATTACGATCGCTTTGTTTTACTTTGCTTTTGGATGTTTCAGTCATTCCAAACCCGATTTTCATCAAATAAACTTTGAATTCCTCTTAAAATGGTATGCTCTGTACTATATCATAAGTGTTTTCTTGGTATCTCGCAAAAAGTTAAAAGCCCAATTTTCATCCCCACCAATACTGTACTTTCCCTTTAAGCGATCAGCTATGACGCATTGTCTTACAGAACAATGTAACAAGAGAACAAGGTAATTCTCATTATCACTCATTTTGGCTGTTGATATAACAATTATCAGACATGAACAAATAACACTCTCCTGGTTCCATGGACTTAGAATTCCAGGTCCCAAGGTTGTCCCTGCATATACCTTGAGTCACGAAGTTCGTCATGCCTAGCTGATATATATTGCGTTTTCCTTGTGAATCTGAACTACGCTCACATCAATCAAATCTATGCCTACATTCATTCTTGCAACAACCTTGACAAACACACACACAAACATACACATACATACATATACACTAATAGACAAATGTTTATGGAGTTCATGCACTGCAAAAAGTCCGGTGTTAAATATGAAACACCGAGCTGGTGTTAAATTTTCGGTGCTCATTTTTGGTGTTAAATTAACACCTCCTGGTGTCACTTTAATGTATGAAAATGTTTTTTGACTAGTTACTTGGTTACTGTTTTTCTTGTTGATTTTGAATTTTAACAAAACGATCAAGAACTTTCCAATAAAGTACTTGATTTTGGAAAAAAAAAAGGTGTGAAAACATCTACACCACAGTAACACCAGTTGGTGTGGTCCCTTATTGAAGCTGGGCGGGTGTTATACTACTGAAATTAACACCAGCAATATCAACTCAGCACCATGTGGTGTCAATGTTGAATTAACACCAAGGCAGTGTCAGAATATCACCAGCTACAGTGTCAAATTAACACCACGAAGTGCCAGGTGAACACTTTTCAACACCATCACAAAATACTTTTCAACACCTGTCGGTGTGGTCCTCTATTGACACTTGATCGGTGTTAGATTTAAAACCCATGATGTTAAATCTAACACCGATGTTTTTACAGTATTATTACTTTACCTCCATTCCACTCCCATTTTACAGCGGTCTTCCTCATTCATGAAAGGAAATGTACACACACAAACACACACACACAAAGCTACTTCTGTCTTTGTAGCTGACGCTGTAATTAGTGACTGCTGTGACAAGTTTGTTCTCATGTAGTGGACACAGTTTCAAGTCTTGTCAGATATTTTGAATGTAGGCCTACTTAAAATGGATATCATGTTTGTCATATCATACTATGATCATGTGTGCATTTTAATCTGTCAACTGTTCACTGAAATCGAGTAGTGGTACTTTATCACACCAATCAAGCACTCCTTATTCTATGATGGAAGTCCACGATTTTAATCATTGAATTTTTGTCGCCTTGTGCAGTAGAATCAAACATTGCTCAGTCAAGTTGACATGGCTGTTGGGGTATTTAATAGAATTCATCTCAATTGTTGCAGTTTACTCTTCGTGTCTGCACTGCATTAACCCAAAGCCAAATGAAATAATTCCATTCATTCCAGACAGCACGTGGGTGGTCCCGGAGGGCTTGGCAATTTCATTGTTTTCACCCCATACAACCTACAAAAAGAATGTGGCAAAATCTCGCATTCCGTGGCAAGAACTGTTCATGCGTACAGCACACTGTCAATGACAAGTCCCGTCAGGGGGATAGAGAGAAAGAACAATAACAGCATCAACAAACATATCAACAACGGAAGAGAATACATGTACATGTTGTAGCCGTTGCATGTTCTGTGTTATAAACATCACCATACAGAGAGTTGCCGCGGTCACACTGGCAAAAGATCTCGAAGACTTTTGTGATCATTAACTTCGCGATCTTTTGCCAGTGTGACAGCAGCTACTGATAGACATCATAAGCAGACAGAACCAAACTTGTACACACAGTTTCACCTTTGCACACAACACGAGCATAGTTATAATCATGTACATAACATTGTAGCACTACATAAGTTCCGTTTGTCATTGTTTCTGCGTGTGTGTGAGTTTTTTTTTTTTTTTTTTTTTTTTTTTATCTGTCCGTGTCATTGACATTTCTGAAGGGCATTCTGTAAAGGCACGCTTTTACATGGTACGCACATTTAAATACTTGTTGTCCAATTCTGTATGTGGATAAGACAGAAAGGAAAGATGTATAGTAGCATTGTATGATGGAAAACGAACACACTCCCATGATATTCATGTGTGTAGAGAGCTGTATATATATAATATCGTAGTTGCTATCCAAGAATGTACTTAGCTTTACCTCCTTTTCTCACGGTGACCTTTCTTACATATTTTGCAGCTGGATTGGAAAATGGGCATTGAACACTTCTCATATTTAATATGTGCAAAGTGCAACAGTAATCAGGAATGTTTGCGAACAAACTTGTTTTTTTATACCCGTGATACTTAAAGTAAAGAAGTTTAATCCATATTTAAACTACAGTATGGAACTAAATTATGTTCTGCTGAAAATTATATTTGAGCTTGTGGAAAAAAAGGTATTATATTTATGTACTATATTCCATGTTATATTATTCCATGTAATGAGTTGTGTATTATTAACAGAGTATGTATTCAAATGTGGTATGACTTTGTGTTTCAGACTTTTACTAGTCAACATAATGTGGCATTACATATCCTGCATGTCCTTAATGTTGGTTTGATTTGAAAGATGCATTCAGGATCAGAGACGGGACTATATGGTTGACAGTAGGCTCATGAAGACCTCACATTAAAGGTACGCTGTTGCCAGTGTTGGGGTTGGATATCATTTTTCTACTCACAACCGTCGATTCCCTTTTCTCGATGAAGCATTCTCGATCCGATTTCTCGTCCTATCATTCCACGACACGAGATGTTACTCAGATACGTTTAACGTACATAAGGGCACTCACGTTTGTTCTCGTATTGCACGATACAATCTGGTCAAAGATGTTGGAGAAGTTAGTGAATAATAAAAAAATAATAATAATAATGAAAACTTGTGACTGATGCATGATTTGTGTCTATACTGACTAAGAAACCTTTCTATCATTGAAACATGTTACGGAGCAAAATGATATTGCTGGAATGATAAAACATGTATTTTGTGTTCTGTTGACTTTTGATTTTACACTGCTGGCATACAAAAGTCTCCCAGGGTGTAACCCATACACATCACATTTATCTTACATTACAGTATAATCATCACCAAACTCACTCCAGAGAACATGAACATTAATACACATGACACACTCAATTATGCTATCAGTTTGCTAGCTAGCATATGTGCACACAATCATAAATATTCCTCTCAACAACTTACATTCCCTGCAATTCTGAGAAAACAGATGAATGAATACATTCAGTTAATTGTTGGTTCTTTTTTTTTTTTGCACAGAATAATTTAATACCTTCTGTGCATCGCATTGAAAACATGTCATGGTGTTTCATCACAATCATACAGTTTATGAAAAATATGTTATTCCATTACTGGAAGACTTGCGATGAAAGATAAATAATGATAAATGATGCCAGGTAGTACTTTGTTGTATTTGCATTGACTGTCATTATCAGCTTTTCTTTCTGTATGTCTAATATTCAAAGAAAGAATGAATTACCAGGCTGTGACAAAATGAGGGCTAATTCCAATACTGAACATCATCAATTTTGCCTTCCACCTGTACAGCTGAAATTGCACACACACACACTGAGCTGTAAACTGAGATGCATACTGCTTGACATAAAAACAGACAGAATATCCTTTAAAATCAGATTTTTGGCCCTGGAACTGTGAAATGTCAGAAAAAAATTTTTATCTGGTAAGAACGGGTAGGAATATTGTTACTTCATCAAAACTGATCAGAAAATTGTAAAGCAGGCATATTTTTCCTGCCCATCTAGGCTCGTTGTTCAATGTTTTTGTACAGGTTGAAGGAATTTTAGTAGTCCATCTTTCTCCACAATGATGCTGTCTTCTGCAGTTTTCTGCAATTCATAATGGCTTCATTTTATTTTTAATTTGAAAGCTGAAAAGTTGTACTTTCATGAACCAATATCGTACACCGTATCATCATATTTCACTCTGTTTATCATACTTAATACTATAAAATTGTATAGGTTGGCATCTCAGTGTGAATGTTGTGCTGGTTTTAAAATACAGCTATGAGAGAAAGTGGATATTCCTGAGTGGGGGTAGAGGTTAGAGAAATGAGGGCAATTCATTATAATAAGGTGCACTTTCTTCAGGTAATGCAATATAAACAGGATTTTTTTTTTTTTAAATACAAGACTACACAGTGCACTCCCACTATAATTAACACAGTCAGAAACAAAATTTTGGATACAACAAAGTAAAATTCAGGGCCCAAAATTATCATCTAGATATCTTTATCATTTTGTTTGTTCAGATATAATGTTATTATGTTATAAAGAAAGAAGAAAAAGTGAGAGCAGCTCTTGACTATTAAGTAACCAAAATGATAATCAGCTAAAGTAATCAATCTAAGTTTGTCAACGAGCTACTCTAGGTGATTGCCGACATCCTGAAATACAATTCATTTCCATACACAGTCAACCAGGGCCCCCTTGTCACAACACTGTGTTCAAACGCAACTAGAACTCAAAAGTAAGTCCTACAAATCTCAAGCAAGTGCACTGCTGACAGCACTTGCGTTTGATAACGAAGGCAAATATTGAACGCACTTTCAGGAATCAACTGCAACTTGATTCATGATTACACGCAAAAATGTGGGCAATGCTTTTGTTGATCTCATGTGGTGTTTATTCGCAAAGTAAATTGCAAGTTGAGTTGCCAAATGAACTTTATCATAGATGCATACACAAAGACACAATGCATATTAATCACAGCTCCAACCTAGCATCTAGTAATCAGATTGCACAATTTTCACACACGTAAGACATCTTAAAGAGGACAAATAAATTGATGGAACTTCTAGAAGAGAGATGTTTTTGTCACCTTTTCTTCGACGATCAAATTGAATTCTGCGAAAGCTGTGACTCTTATTCTGCTCAATATTACACCATGCAATACTGATCAAGCACCATGAAGCAGAGCTCAAGCAGTACCTGAAACAAAGCAGCAAGCATCCCAGTTTATATGGATTCTGACCATGGACACAAGATCTGTCACTGGAGATATGTCTAATCACAATCATCCTTAAAAATATCAACCTGGTACAAAATGTATGATTTTTTTTACCATATCTGTGTGATGTCACAACTAGGAGGCCTCCTTTAGGAAGTGTTGGAGCTATGTGGGTTCACAGCAGATGGGATAAGTATGGTTGGCGCTGGGGTGGATAAATGCCCTTGGGGTTGGTGGATGTGTGCCTATAGTAGCATGAAGAACTGATGGAAGAAGATGACTGTGGCAGGGCTACATGGGAAGACATGGCCGAGGTCTTGCAGAGAGAAGAAGATACACCACTTCCTCCTCTCTTTACAGCTTCCGATCAAACAAAGATTCCTGTTTTCATGACTTTCGCTCTCTGTAACGAATGTGCACCGACAACGTCACACAATGTAGTCTACAGTACGTCAGGGCCATGCAACACATAGTCCACTTTGTCGAGTACATGTGCATTCGGCAACGATCCCTCAGACAGCACCACTTCCGCGAGACTCTGCTCGTCCACGTCCACATGCACCATGTACACCGGCCAGTCCGACGAGGTACCGGAGGTGGGATCGAAGATGGGCTCCCGGCCACTGCGGGCGGCCAGGAGATCCTTCTGAAAGCGGACCTGAAAGCCTGCGATTCTCGTGTTCTCGCCCACCAGGAAGATGCGGCCGAGCATCTGGCGCACGGTGGCGGCGTCCAGGCACGACAGGATCTCCGTCACCATGGAGACCAGATCGAGGCACCTGTACATGTACTCGGTGGCGAAGAGCATCATCAGCTCCGACCTGCGGCACGTATCGTCCCCTCTCAGGACCCCTACAATGCTGAGAACGAGGTTGTTGTAAAAAACAAACAACAGAATGATAATACAGGAACAATTTCCTTTCAAATGGCATTGAGAAGGCCTTGGAGAGGACAGAGTTTTAATACACTCAAAACTTATGAGGGAAAAATAAGAGCCAATTATAACCTACAGCCCTTTAACACCACTCACATACTACCGACTCCATTCACCATTTAGGCTAAAACAAGATTAAAACAGAATGGTTGTCACAGAAAAAAAAAAGAACGATGACAACCGTGGAATATGTTGAATACCTGAAGACAGGTTACTCCCATTCTCATGAGTGGACTAACAGTCACTCTTCTCCACTGAGATCATTTGTTGTCAACATTTACGAACCACATCCACAGAGCAAACTATGGAGATACATGTATATGTGATACATGCATCACAATGGGCAAAATTATCATCTATACAGGACATTTTAACGGTGCATTGTTGTCCACTCAATTTCTTATTGTGCAATACGAGAGCTTATTGAATGAAATGTGTAAACCAATGGATTAATTCTCCTTTAGGTTACCGTTTGTTACTGGCCATTCAATAATACACTGTATTGCATTGTCTCATCAGTTCCACGAGTGCTTGCTGCGTGAGTGCGCGAATGCTTGGTATGTACTAGGTGCGCAAACTCTAATTGTTACAATTCACAAGCGGGCAAACATTTGCTACATGCGCAAGTACAATTCACAAGCAGGCAAACATTTGCTACATGCGCAAGTACAGTGCACATCGCTCCTTTTTCAGTGCAGTGTCGACTTCAAAGGCTGATAGAAGTACGGTACTTTTTCACAATTTATGCCATCTCTACATAATGATTATAGATGATAATAATTATATTGGATGGCTTTGATTCATGGAATAACAGGGATTATACAACACATGTATGGAATCTTGCCATCTGATTGGATAAATGCTGGTCACATGACATTCAGAGGAATCGGCTATCCAACGCTCACCTCAATGGCAGTGCAATAGTCGACTATTGAACGGTACAAGCGAGCCGACAGTGCAATAGACCCTAGGACACACTGAACTTGTGTATCGTTATACAGCTAGCTGGCATTGATGCATACGCGCACCCGTAGGGTTTGCACTGCGCCAGCACGCAACAACCGGTTCAACCCCAGTCCACCATGACAATTGTGTACCATACCACCACCGGTCACCTACGCACGTCGCACGGCCATGCCACTACGTTATCATGGCTACGTAGACCTACCTCTTTTCACCCAAGCCTTATTGTTCTCGTCTCTGATGAGGATCTCAGCGCATTGCTAATCATGAGTGAAATGCAGCAGCAAATACTAAGAAAGTGATCAAATACAGTATGCTTTAAATAGAGGTAAGCAAACTCTCTAGACCTAGCTATATAGGGTTTAGTTAGACCTTTTTCAAGACCTAGGGGGCCTACCAGAGATCGAGCCAGTGGCAGTACGTTACGTAGTTAGTTGGCCTATTAACGTTAGGCGTAGGCTTTCGCATAGTTCTCGATCTACCTAGTTAGGGTTAAAACATATCTATTTTTGGTCCAAACTGTAGACCATGCCTAAATATTTCGATATCATGTGTTGTATAAAACAAATATTCAATGTTTATCATTCGTGCGATGGTACCGAATATTACATTCAGTACAAGTTTAACCGTTCTATTCAACTCCGCTTCGCGTCGTTGAATAGAACGGTTAAACTTGCACGCTCATGTAATATTCGGAACCGTCGCACTCATAAACATCGAATATTTGTATAATATTGCACTCTTTAGGACCGATTTTGCACTCGTCTTCGATTCATGCAATATTGGCCCTACTCGTTCAATATTCTCTGGTATCCCATTCATTGCCGTTCAATGTAACATAAATATTGCACTTGTTAGGACGAATATACTCTGGTATCCTATTCATTGCCATCCAATATAATATAAATATTCCACAATCACAGAGGCTTTCATATTGTCACTCAGGATGAGGCAAGATATCAAAACTTTTTTTGGAGCCTCCTACAGAAGCAGGGTGACTTGACAGCTCTGATTATAGATAAACAGTACTTGCATCAAAAGAAAAAAAAAAGCATGACAGGTTGTCAATTTGATAGAAAAACCAGTTCTATGCCTTTGGCTTTTAAATAAAGGAGACCTCCGGATAATTTTCAGATTTTTACATTTGAACACCTATAAATTAGTTATACTGAGGACAGAGTTTCACAATTTATGAAGGTTTGGATGAAGAATAAGAATATTTTCGAAATTTATAACAAATTGCAATGAACAAGGATGATGACATGGCAGGGTCACCATAAGAATGCGTGTGTTGGGCCTCAAGGAAGCAGCACAAAAGAAGAAGGCATGCACAGATTATACACAGGTGAACTCGCAAGCAAGCGGTATTGTAATGGAATTCCACTGCTACATTTCTGAAATATGTAAGCCTCCTATGTCATCATCCTTCATGTGTCCTTGCTCAGTGTAATTTGTTTAAGGTTTTTCAAAGTATTGTTTCTCTACTCATGAACCACAATAAATTCCACAAATCTACACATGGAGCTGTTGATTTATGTACTACATGAAATTATGAAATTATGAAAATCGTCTGGAATGCCCCTTTAACGGCATCTCATTGGGCTGGAGACTGGCAACCTGGTGGCAGCTTGATTCTCCCTAGTGGCAGAGATATCTCTGCCGCAGAGATATCTCTGTGATGTCTCCGCAACCTTTCCATGACGTCTCCTGAAATGTAGCCAAGTCTCCAAGGAGTCGCAAAAGAATCTATCATGTTCGATTTTCATTCAGAGACTCTTTCCGGTCCCTAGCTGTTTGCTGGAGGTCTCTACGATGTCTCCTTCCAGTCACGGCCAAGTTGCAGGGACTAATTCTATTCACAAGGTCTCCGAGATGTCTCCGCCACTTTGCAGAGACCCACTGGCGACCTACCGGAGACATCGCAGAGACGTCTCTACAAGTTCTGGAGGAATAGATTATCATCTTATTAGGAGAAGTCTCTGAAGTCGCCCTGGAGTCACCTTCTCAGTGAGAGCAAAAGCCATATTTTTTTTCTTTTGAGTTGCACAAATTGCGGCAACTGATCAATCACGGCAGTAGCGGCAAAGTCTCTTCCAGTGAGATACACCCTTAAGTCTCCACTGAATAAAAAACAATTCATCGGAAATAAACAACCATGCAATTAACTCCTTTACAACAGCTGGCTGCACCAGACTTGATATGGCAAAGATGGAATGTCTTGCCTTTCAAACATTTCAAAACATTTGGTACCATCTTCGAGAACACATGGCAAAATAAGAATAAACAAAGAAAACAACTAAAAATGAAAAGACTTACCTGTCTTTCAAATGGATGGCAGTCCCATAATGAGTATAACCCAAGTAGGAGTCATTGGAGTAGGAGTAGGCTTGTCTGCACTCCCTGCGATACGCTGCCCTGATGGCGTGCCTTGGGGCTATGGCGAGGTGAAGCCGCTCGGGGTCCGTTTTGATCTGTAGGCAGGATGTGCTCACCTGGTTCTATAGAAAGTTGCAAGGAAACAAATATGGGTACATAATGAGTATACAGTGAGAGAAAGAGATAAAAAAAGGGTGATATAAGGTAATCATATTGTTACTATTATCATAACCATTCTTTTCTGCAAGCCACCAATATCATACATTTCATGTGTGAGAAGGTGAATGATGATCATAAGTGACCCTGCACCACAAAACCAACAAAAAGTCGGCAGACATGGATTTTTAGTTGAAGGCAGATTCTGAAAGAGCAGACTCTAAGCTATAAAATGATGTATAACTCAATTCAAATGGATTCTCCAGACATATGAGGCCTCCATCCATTTCAAGCTTAATCGCTTATGATGGTGGTCTCCTGCATTCAATTATCTCTGTTGTTTACTGAAAAATACTGTATATTTTATTTCATGTTTCTGTGTATCTACATTGCTCAATGCAATCACCTATGTGAATCTATTTATGTATACTGTTATCGATTTATTTCACTGCACTTGTTATTCTTTGTCTTTGTACTTTTTGAAGTTTGCATTCAAATTGCATCTGATTGAATGCAGAAATAAAGCAAACAAACAAACAAACAAACATATCTAAATATTGGAAAGAAAGCACACACTCTGGAAAAGCTGGAACTAAGAAAACAGGCTCTGAGAAACAGGGTCTATTCAAGCATGCAATCTTTACTAAGCAGTGCTACCGGGGTCATGAATGGGACAAAAAACATGATGTAAGCCACGGTATCAATGAAGGGATTATCAGAATTCGATGAATTTGAGCATGCTTTATTAACACATTCTGTCCGTGATAAGTTTTCAACTTTCAAAGCAGTAGCATCATCCTTTCAAAAGTTATTAGAGTTGAAAGTGAAGAGTGTGGAAAGGATTTTCAAGAAATGAAAAGGGGCCTCTAAGAAAAACTTGATCGCACTACTCTACCAAAAATGGGGTTGTAGAAAAACTGCTGAAAACCCACTTTCCCATTAAATTTATGATCCCAAACTCGAGAATAATGTAGAAGAAGAATATCTCTTTAAGAAAATGTGGAAATCTCAAATTGACTAGGTTCACCCATTTCACCTTTCTTGAGTCCTCATGTAAAACCAAAGGGTGCGACTTTTTGTTTGTTTTGTGATGAACGGTCACATATACTCAGATGTAGACACAGGAAAAGGCTGATGATATCGTGTGGGACTAGACAAGTTATGTGGGAGTTTGTTGTACTTCATAACTGCCTTGCATATCAGTTTCATTTCATTTCAGTTTATTTTGACATTTCTGAAAAAAAAAATGAACAATACATTAAACGGTATTGTAACCAAGAAACAGTCTCGCTGATGTGATTGTTCAACCGTGTATGGTAGTTACGGGACCACATTTGATACCATTGGATATGAGGGCATTTCTCCTTTTTAACAAAAAGAAAATTGACATTAACCATGAAAAAAAAAAATAAGATGAACAAATGAACGAGAGTGTGAACAATTCAGCTTCAGTTTGGCACAAAACGGTATATCATATTCCTCTGGGATTTGAACCTGCGCCCAAACATGAACTTTTCAATTGCAAGGCAAATACACAATCAACTGAGCCACCTCACTGCCATACTACAATTGTACTTGTTATTCACTGCAGCAGAGTTTAATAGCCAAACTCTGGCCTGAATTCACGAAGGTGGTACAATCTTGTCCATGGTTTAAAACATAGACAAAGACCATAATTTTTTATGGGGTGCTAAGTGTCGCATCACCTATTTCATTATGAAATCAGTCATGTCATCAACGAAATGAAAATTTTGTTAACAAAATGATCATTTCGTCAACGGATGTTGTCATTTTGTTACGAAATGACTGATTTCCTAACGAAATAGGCCATGCGACACTTGGCGCCCCATAAAAAAACCATGGCCTTTGTCCATGGTTTAAACCATGGACAAGATTGTACCACCTTTGTGAATTATCAGGCCTTTGTATGGATAGATGCCACTGCCTTACTTCACCAAAGACTGCTCTCTGCCCGTTGATGCTCAGCACGAGATAGTCCAGGACATGCGCGAATCCAACCTGCCTATGCCGAACCAGCTCGGGAATAACGACCCCATCCACAACAGGTGTGACCAGCGTGTGGTGTCTGTAGCTTTCGATCACGAGGCAAGTCTCGGCCTGGGCCCGCGTGCTAACATGGAGGGCCAGGTTAAACATGGTCAGCCTACAGCAGGATCAGCAAACGAGATATCAGCTAGTGTGAATGATGTTTCAATGAATTGCAAAGAAATGAACAGATGTAGCAGGTGCTCACTAGACACCATACTTGATAACTTACAGGCAGAATTGGAGACATTAATTCATTTTATGAGCTCCCACATGAAGACTATTTAATAACATTATTTGTTTTTGAAATGAGCATCCATGTGGAGACCTTCTTTTTTTTTTTGTTGCTATGATCTCCTCAAATCTATGGAGACAATTATCATCACGAGCTCCCTCATGGAGACATTCTACTACAATGTAGCATAGTTTAAATGATATTGTTTGATTTGTTAATTATACCATTTGATTTGATATCAGTAGTACCTGGGGCAAATCATTTCCGACAGGACAACATTTTTCATAAAAAAAAAAACCCAACAAAAACACAATTTAAAATGGGTAATACTTTGGTAACACTTTGCCAATCTGATTTTAATACCAGTTGCCAAGCTCTGTCTTCCTTTTTTCACTGCATCCATGGGATGTTGTTCTCTCCATGAGATACAAGTTTTACTTACTGCCCAAGGCTATGGTCACAACCCCCTAAATCAGTTGGCAAGTGTTTCAGCCAATCTTGGTCAGAGACTGACCGGTGACCGACCAGTGACCAACCAGGCAACCACTGATTTTTAGGGCACCGCTCGGTTGCCGCTGAAGTTTTCACATGAAGTTAAAATTTCAATAGCAACCGACTAGTTTTCACTTGCAGCCCAAAATATGCTTGGTGTTCGAGCGGCAACCGCCCAGGCACCGACCTAATTGAGCGGTTGCCATTGAGTGATTTAGGGAACAAAAATAACACAGATAAACACATGCACAAGTAAGGTTTATGATATTTATCCTAGCATGCACTGCATACTCTGGCTCACTTCAGTGCACAATTACTATTGCATTGAGTTGCAAAGATTTTCAACCACAATTTCTGTCATTACACAGTCATACCTTTCAAAGCCCATTACATAGAAGAACAGGTGGAGCACCCATTTTAACTCTTCCGGTCCCAGCTGGAAGGGCGATTTGAAGAATGTGTTTGGCATTCCCTTAGTAATGAAGACTCCTGGTTTCAAGAGTTCAATGACCCTGCAACACAGCTCACTACTCGTCTCTCCGGACTGCTCAGCAGTTTCTGCGGCGGTGACTCGGGTTGCGGCCAACCTCCTCTTCAATCTCCAGCCACTACCCATCAGGCTCAGGGAGCAATAGTCGGGTGGCATGCCGCAGGACTTGTTGGGCAGCTCCGACAGGCAGTGTTCGTTGAAGTCCGCTTTCTTTCTCATCATCATTGGCATTCTATGCCTGGAGAGAACGGCCTTTAACCTCTTCTCTCCAAATGGCCACAGCTCCTGCCCTTCCGGGGCGGCACGCTGCCTCTGGAGAATCGCAAAGTCCGTCAACGCATCCACGGCACCGCCTCCGGACTTGCGGATCGGCACGACGGTGGAAAAGGTGGAACGGATTCGGATCGGACGCGTCTGATCGACCTTCTTCCGCAGCCGCGTCGAATCGAAGAAGGAGAAGCAGCGCAGGTTGTCGACAACATCAAACCCCTCCAGCTCGCCTTCCGAATTCACGACAAACCACTGCTGGGCGTAGCCCCTGTCTCTGTGCGTCATCACGAGCCGAAAGCAAAGATTTTCGTACATGCGCGGGACGGGAGTTCGACACTCCAGCTCTCTCGTCTTCTCTGTCTCCAATCCATGCTTCAGGCAGAGTTGACTCCATATCGTCTTCCTGAAAGGTTATAACAGAATCAAAAAGATCTCTTCTCAGGTATTTAAGAGACATAAATTTCTTTACATATTATATTCCGTAGTATGACAGACACCAATATCTATTATCATTATAATGGTAAGAAAGGAACTTGCGCCATTCAGCCAAGCACGAGAGAGATGTGGATCCTGAAAATATTGTATATGAAATGTGGTGTCATCAATTAACCATCAGATTTACAGAGGTTCTCAGACATACTCTATACCAGTTACTCTTTGGGTAGGCACTATCCCGCACAAATACTACATGGTATGACAAAATTTCATCAGTTTATGAAGTGATACTGACTGATCAATTTCTTTTTGTACAGTTCTCTTGTAATCATGTTGATACAGTTTTGTATATACCCTTTCTCCTTCTGTCATGTACAAAATAGTGTCTAAACACACCATTCTTCTTCATCTTCTTAAATAAGTACAATCCACCACTAGGTGTACGTACATGAGGTGTATAGTCACACTACATTTGGCAGGTCTGGTGTGGTGTAGGTGTGGTGTGTACAGTGATTTTTAAAAACATTCCTAGGCCTACATCATATTACTGGCATTGTGCAGCTAAAAACAATACTCCTTTAACAGTCGAATACATTAATGTATATCATGTAGTGAACAATCACCTTTCTGTCTGTGAGTTTCTACTAAAATCAATCTTGTGTCACTCTTACTTAGTAAAAATATAACTGCGCTCAAAAAACACGTCTGAATTCTCTTCATTTTACACTGGTTGTCAGGTAAACTAAATTACACAATTACAAAATGTTCATTCATTCCGACTAGACTAACGACCTACAGTACCTACACTCTCCGAGTCTACACCAACACCATCTTTTTGAAAGTTCTTATTTGACACTTTGTGTGGTTGTAAAATAGTTGAACTTTGATCTGGTGATGTCTTTGTTTTTGAAGTCCATGGCATAGACTACACCGTAGATGACAACTGATAATACTAAATTAACTTTGCAAACTGTGGTGACAGTGTGTCATTGGCAAAGGCGGTTACCTCGACGAGCGTTATTGCTACGTGCAGAAAACAGAAATCTTTTCATCACAGTGACAACACCCACAGCTGCATAGCCCATAGGCAGGCACACACACTCCGCTTTTCGGCGCAGCCGGTTCTCCATCACTATTGACGTACATTATGTATGGTTGAGGGGTCTAGATATCGCGCACGTAAATTTGAAATGCTCTTATAATAGAAGTTATTCCATAATCGTACCTGAATTTCTCAATGAATATCACGAAAAAGCAGAAAAATCACCTCCCAGAATCTCCTGATGATACGATGACGGAGTAGTGCGCTGTCGCCGTTTGTATGTCGGACTTTCTTTTATGCGTTCAATTTCTCGGGGTATGTAAAGATCGCGCAGCTGCCCTCTGTAGTTTCATGCGTGAAAGTGTCTGCCCCTCTGCGGCTGTAACGTGCTCCGGCTTTCGTAGAATATTTTTTCACTTGATATTAAATTTGTCCCTGTTATAAGCAACAGAAGTTTTACCTAACTTGTGTATATTATTGTTATTATTATTATTATATGTGTTATTATTATTATCATTATTAGGCCTATTATTATTATTAGGGCCTATTGTTATTATTATTATCATCATTATTACTATTATCACCACCACCATCATCGATCATCATAATCATCATCATCATTATCATTTTCATTATTATTATTATCACTTCCACCACCATCATCATTTTATCATTCTTATTATCATTATTTCTATCATTGATATTTTCATAATCGTTAATGATTTTCATTTATAAAGTTTTCTTACAATATTTCTAATCACTTTAACCAATAATATACACGTAATATAAATGGAAAAAAGTAAAATATGAACATATACTTTGTGTGTGTGTGTGTGTGTGTGTGTGTGTGTGTTTGTGTGTGTGCTTACCCATTCGTCACCCTCTCATTTTCGTCTCCCATTTGTCACACTCTCATCTAATTTGTTTTCTTCATATTATGGCCCTCCCCTGTCACAAATATATCACAAGTTAGCGCAAGAAATCACAAGCAAATTCAAATTGAAATCACACTTCAACTTCGATAGACTGAAATATTTATTCCTTTGTAATATTATAATCGTTGTGTTAAAATTTGACTTAAAACAACATTTATTAACAGTATTTCAGCGTAGCTGGCAGCATACATTGTTCTTGTGTATGATGACGTCACGTGGTAAACGATCGATCGAACAAATTACGAATTCTATCGACTACGAACGAGACAAGCGAGACGACACGTCTAGGCTACAACATCCTTAGAACAGATTTTAAGGGAAGGTAGGTTTGCACAAGGTAAAAAATTGGAAATTTAGTGGAAAATTCGTTGGAAATCAAAATTTCTTACCTGCTTCCTTCTCATGTTGAGCGGTAAGTCAGGTATGTTTATTCCATGGGCGTATCGGCAAATTTTGCGCTTAGTCCTACGCGTAATATCGCTTGCTATACGCAGTTACGCTATGCGCGATCAGTAGGTCCCTGCGCGAGACCTAGTACCCTTACTATACATAATATCAACATTCGTTCACACTGCAATCAATGACAATGCTTACCACACAGAGTTGCTTGACAAAACTTCGTTCAGATATTTACATGTCGCCCTTAGTTTCCCTATGCTTGCCACAGTACAGAAAGATGCAACATGGATCCATATACTTTGGATAGCCAAACTGTTGTCATCCATTGCGACGGATTCATAACATTTCGTCGAAGTACGCGCAACTTGGCGATGGATCCAGGCGATCGTATTTCATGTCCGAGCTTGTGTTGTCTTACGTCGATGATCGATTGGATTGAATGGGCCGTGGTATGGCAAGCCTGTTTGACATTTATTCCATTTTCGTGATGTAAACAATATGATGTCAAGAAATTATCTATTTTTCTCAAGGAAAACAAAATCTTGATACCATGAAATTAATTCTTCTAAAAAATCAAAGTTGAGCATTCTTAATACCAAAAATTCGTATTGATTTAATTGATGTCATGAAATGCGTATTATTAAAAAGGCTTGCCATAGAATCGACCTCGCGAGAGTTGAGCGTGCGATTTCAATAGGTAAATATTGCGCAATAGCCAGGATTTAAAAAAAAAAAATGTATGAAGTCAATTTTCCATTTTTTTTTTATGCCTCCGCCACGAAGTGGTGCCGGAGGTATTATGTTTTCGGGTTGTCCGTCCGTCCGTCCGTCCTTCCATCCGTCCGTCCGTCCGTCCTTCCTTCCGTCCGTCCGTCCGTCCTTCCGCCCGTCCGTAATGAATTTTGTGGACAAGGTTAACTATCAAAACCTGTTGAGGTATCCTAATGAAACTTGGCATGTATGTGTATTAGGGGGTGAAGTTGTGCCTATCAACTTTTGGGTGCACAAGTTCAAGGTCAAAGGTCAAAAGGTCAAGGTCAAATACATAAAATTTCACTATTTCCACCATATCTATTGAATGCCTGAAGATATTTTCTTGAAACTTAGTGTATACATGTATTACCCAAATAAGATTCTCTGGTGAAAGTTTGCGTCATGAGGTCAAAGGTCAAAGGTCAAAAGGTCAAGGTCAAATACATGAAATTTCACTATTTTCGCCATATCTATTGAATGCCTGAAGATATTTTCTTGAAACTTAGTGTATACATGTATTACCCAATTAAGATTCTCTGGTGAAAGTTTGGGTCATGAGGTCAAAGGTCAAAGGTCAAAAGGTCAAGTAAAAATATCAAAACTTCTTTTTTTTTTCTCTGTGCCTTGGAAAATTGTTCAAGATATCTTCATGGAACATAGTATATACATGTACTGACTGGAAGTGATTATCTAGAGAATGTAGGGTTCATGGGGTCAAAGGTCAGGGGTCAAAGACCAAGTGCTACACTTCAAAATTTTACTATTTCCCTCATATTTATGCAATGCCAGCAGGGTTATTTTTTTACACTTGGTGTATGCATGTGTAACCTAATAGAAATTCTCTGGAAAGTTTTTTTTTTTCTTCTTTTTTTTGCCTCAAAGGTCAAACGGTCAAAGATCAAGTGAAAGTGCTGAACTAACTTTTTCCTCCATATCTCGAAGTGGCTCAAGTTATCTTGAAACTTAGTACATATTATGCATGTTCTACCTGAAAGTGATTATCTTATGAATTTTAGGGTCAAGGGCCAGATGAAAATGGTTAACAATTTACTATTCAATTCAGAAATTGCACTTTTTCTCCACACCTGTACCTTGAAAATTACTCAATGCCTAAATGTATGAATGGGTCAAAGTCAAGTTAAAGTCCTTAAATCCCTAGATACATGCTCTCCTATTCATCCAATTAAACCTAGGTCAAGGAAGGTGAACATTCAACACATTTGTGACAAACTTGTCATTTCAATATTTTGCCAATTTTGTGAAAATGTAATCACACATTGTCCACATGTACTATCTAGACCTATTGGGAAAATCATGCATTATGGCGGAGGCATACCAGTCGCCAAAGCGACATTTCTAGTTCTTACATGTATCGACTGTTTATCAGCCTCCTAGCCAGGTAGTCTTGGGCTTCAAATGATAAGTTAGTAGTGTGTGCGCTGGCATATGATTTGTACTGTATTGTAGTGGTAATATGGTAATATCGCGGGCACATGCATAATTTTGATAACATAGCAACTGTCGAGTTCAAAATCGCAATAATTTTGCACATAGTAAGTCAGATTTTTTTCTTATTATTTTCTTTTTTTTTTACAATAAGTTGAAAACAGTCTTCCTGTCTATTTGTTGAATTCAGCTTTATAAATATGGTGTTAAGTGTCCCTCCCCAGAGGCTTTGAGTGTGCCTATATCCACTTCAACTACATGTATGTACTTATCTGTTTCTTATCACTTTTACATGACATTAGATCATTTCAGTGATTTTTTAACAGAACATTTCAAATCTGTCCATTTTTTTTTCTTTTTTGGACATACAAGTAGACTTTTCAGTAAAGTTTGATGAGTGAATCTCAAATTGGTGTAATAACAAATAAGAGAGAAATATAAAAAGAAAAAGGTGTCATTTTTATGAGAATGATAAATAGTTTTGTATTCCCTGGATTCTTTTCAGCTGTCTTTTTTTTTTTAATGTGGCATAGTTTCTTTTTGATGTTGTTCATTCTTCAAGTGTTGTAAAATATGAAAAGAAAAAGAGGGACAGTCATTTGAAAGAAGAGGAACTACATCATAGCTTTCTGTGGTCTTTCAGCGATTGACACAGATATAACAAGGAAAAGTAGAAATTACGCGGTGCGTAATATATGTCCCCGCCGGAAGTAGCATTTTGTAGCAAAATGTACAATGTAGGTCAAAAATCAAGGTCAAAGGTCAAAGAAGTCAAAGGTCAAAATTCTGTGTAGAAGTTTTGAAGCGCTCACCTAGTGCCATCACATAAACCAAACGGAATCAAAATCGGGTAAGAAACGGCGAAGGAGTAGCATTTTGTAGCAAAATGTACAAAAAATGTAGGTCAAAAATTAAGGTCAAAGGTCAAAGAAGTCAAAGTTCAAAATTCTGTGTAGAAGTTTTGAAGCCCTCACCTAGTGCCATCACATAAAGCAAACAGAATCGAAATCGGGTAAGAAATGGCGAAGGAGTAGCATTTTGTAGCAAAATGTACAAAACAGGTCAAAAATCAAGGTCAAAGGTCAAAGATGTCAAAGGTCAAAATTCTGTGTAGAAGTTTTGAAGCCCTCACCTAGTACCATTACATAAAGCAAACGGAATCGAAATCGGGTAAGAAATGGCGAAGGAGTAGCATTTTGTAGCAAAATGTACAATACAGGTCAAAAATCAAGGTCAAAGGTCAAAGAAGTCAAAGGTCAAAATTCTGTGTAGAAGTTTTGAAGCCCTCACCTAGTGCCATCACATAAAGCAAACAGAGTCGAAATCGGGTTAGAAATGGCGAAGGAGTAGCATTTTGTAGCAAAATGTACAATATAGGTCAAAGGTCAAGGTCAAAGGTCACGACTGAAATTCTGTGTAGAAGTTTCAAAGCTCCCATGTAGTGCTATCATATAAAGCAAACAGAATCAAAATTGGCTCATAAATGACAGAGAAGTAGCAAATTGAAGATTTTGATCACACACGGACGCACACACGGACGGACGGACGGACGGACGGACGGACACACGGACACACACACGTACGGAGCCCGTTTCATAGTCCCCTGCTCGAACTCGTTCGGCGGGGACAAAAATTGCAACATTTTACTAGCAGTATTAATAACATGGATGAGAATACGATATGTACCTATAATCAATGTACATGTTCTTGTTGGGCATCTGTCCTTTTCATGCATAAAATATTTACACATGTTCCTCATCAAGAGTACACACACTACAATGGCAATTCAACCCACATCCATACAATTGTAGAAACACACACACACACACACACACACACACACACACACAGACCAATGCATTGACACACATTTTACAAAACATGTACACTGTAACTCACATTTGTGAAAAAAAAAAAGCATATGGCTGAACTTCACTACAGCAGGATGTTGTTGATCTCATTAAAAAGAAATAATGCATTGTAATAACAAACTGTCCTTCACTACTCGCATTTCAGGCCAACTGCTAGAAGATGTACAGTCAACCTTGCCAGAGGTAGGATCTATTTGGACTGAAGAAATAGCTTCAACTTTAGAGGAAATTCGACTTATGAGGGTTAAAATCAATAGAATATAAAGAGAGCTTGAGAAGACCTTCGACTTCGGCAATTATTCAACTTATGCGAGGTCGACTTCAGCAAGGTTGACTGTATACTGTTCTTGCTCTATAGTAGAAGCAGTGGAGTATGAATTGGTAGTTGTTGTTATAAGACACTAGGAATGGGTTACCCCCCCCCCCCAAAAAAAAAAAAAAAAAAAAAAGTTTTTTTTCTTTAATCTAATAGTCACAGAGTATTCATTAGATAACTGCTAATACAGTATAGAAAGCACACACAAACACACATACACACAATAAAATCACTCTTCCGACATTACACATTGGACAACTCCCTCAAAGGTCACACATTGGTGAAGACTTCCAAAGAAACTGGACATAGACCAGTGTGTGCTGAAAAACTGGCTGCAATGTACAATCTTTTTCAAGTTTCTACTTTCTCTCTATCTCTCATCCATGTACATCTCTTTCTCTGAAAAGCAAAGTCTAAACAGGATGCTCTTGTCAAATTTTAGTTTCAATTTATTACAATCTCTGCTTGTACACAAAAGGAGTCAAGTGCATGACTTCTTCACAGGAGTCAGTCTTGTCAATTCACACAATGGTTGCATTCACGAAATGATGGTTTGCAAGCTGTGAAATGTCAACATATCTTAAATACTATGGGGCTATTGAATTTCACACGAAAACTGTGCAGATGAGGTCTCATGTGACAGACTAATATCTCTAGATAACACCATATTATTAGTGACTGAGATCGAGAGAGGTATTGAATGCGAATCAGAAATTCAAGATTTTTGGGCTGAATGTGATTTTGAATGATGACATTCAGAATATATCTTCATTGGTATGTATGCTGATAAGAGAAGGAACATGCCTATGAACACAAAAAAGATGGCCTCGAAAATGTGGTCCTGCCCATGCAAGACATCTGCTGCCACTGTAGTCGAGACACAAATCAGTCCCAAATATCTTCTCTCATGTAGTGCTACTCCCAGCATACATCAAGGGGCAAAATAGAACACATCAATATAATATATACTATCTCGTAATGCGGATGCTTGGTCAAGTAACACAGCTGGGGCTAGACTGCCTCCTTGATTAGGTTTGTGAGGGTCTTCACTTTGGTCGCCGTCGACATGTCCACGTACTTGTCCCCGACCTCGACGATCATGCCTCCGATTATTGAGGGGTCCACCTGAAGGTACAAGAACACAGTGATGGCAATAAAGCCCTCCGTAAATGGATACAAAGATTACAGTCTTAAAAATTGAAGTGCATTGTTGATTTGGCTAATTTTTTGGTGTATCAAAAAAATATTTCATTACAATTGATACTTTCATACCTGTGCACCACACACACGGTTTACCTTCTAATGAGTTCTAATGAGAGAGTTGCTTAAAGACTAAGTTTCTGGTGATAAAAGTACAAATATAAGGTACCTTCACGCATCTAAAATAGTAATCATGCCGATAATGAGCCATATGCATATCAAATCTTTGGTCACTTTTTTTGTGTGTGTAATAATGAATTTCATTTAGTAAATTCACTAGGAGTTAAAAAGTACTACAGAAGAAAAATTTAGGTCAATTAATGGTCTACCTAATCCGGTCCCTTTATCGAGAGTGTATTACTGCTGATGACATCTTGGGAAATGATATTTTCATACTCTGTGCCCATTACAAGACTGATTGTGCGCATGTGTAGGAAAATCCTGCATCAGAATCAATATTATTCTCAAGCTGTGGTCAAACAATGTGGATAGGTTTTTACATCATCATGTGCAGGACAAGAGAACATCCCCCATGAAATGCACACAATGCTTTCACAGTTATTAATCTCCTCACTTTCTGGAGAGCTGGAGAGGGAGTGGCATGCAAGTCTTGATACTTACATTCATGTTGAGCTGTAGGGATTCTCCCTTCTTGATGAAACCCTTGAGCGCCTCCTGCACCTGTTTTTGTTGACTGGCATCCAGTGTCTGAAGGGTAAGAGATGGGAACAGATAAATACATTACATCTGCCACACTTCTGGAATGCAGACACTCTATAGCTCTCCCACTTTAGGCCATTTTTGTAAAATCTCCCGCTTAAGATTGAATTTCTCTCGCTCTAGGCCTGTGCATCACACTTAAAAGATGGATTTTCTCCAGCTTGAATTCAGCTTTCTCCTGCTCAACTTATATGTGTTCAAAAAATAAGGAAAGATGGCACTAGAAAGCATATGAAACCATCTACAGAGCTTCCACGGCCAATGAAGTGGAATCCGGTTGCAAGGGGTGTTGCGTTTCACCCATATTCTTGTGATTAGAGTCTCCAATTTGCTAGGGGCCAGGCGGGAGCATTTCCAGTTTCAAACATGCTGGAGTTGGAGTCTCAGTAGGAATGGCTACATGGAGTTTCATTTCTAACACGTTGGGTCGACGGCTCCATGACAACTCGAATACATTCTGCAGTGAGGTGGCAAGCGGACCAACTGGATGCATGTCATAAGAGTGGTTAACCAAATGACCAAACTTTTATCACGTGGGGACCTACACCAAGAACAGGGGAACCTCATTACAACAGGGACCTAAAAACCGAGGCAATTACCTTGTTTTATCATGTTTCTCACTTTATGAGGGTAAAAAAAAAACACACACAAAGAAATACAACATGTTGTTAGCCAGTTCGAACCTGCAAAATTACCAAGTCATAAGAGGACTTTGGTATATACGACCTCTCTGTAACAATGTTCCACTGGACTTAGGTTTCAGATTACCACCTAAAGTGGGATGTCTGGCTAGCTGTGAGTAATTGAGAATCTTCCTTCCCTGGTCACCCCTAACACGTTTTTCTCTCGTTACACACCTTGGCAGTGGTGACATTGCACACGACCTCGCCCCTGTGCGCTGCCATAATCCTTCGCCACGACACAAAGACTTCCTTGACCTTTCCCAGTCTACCGTTGTCGGCCAGCAAACCGAAGAAGTTCACAGTCGAGGGTGAAATTTTCTCGCCTTTCAGGACATCGGTCAATACGCCTACAAATAGGGCAAAAAAAGAAATGCAATGCAAAATGCAGCAATTAAACCTACTACAAGGTCATCACCTAAAAGTTAATCATAAGTGGGTAAATATAGTTCCAAGAAGAGAAGAAAACAATGCTCATTTTCTTTTTCTTCCTGTATGGTGCAGAACCCCTGGATAGCGTATACTCACACATTTATGGCAGGATATCACGCATACATCATGTAACAGACATAAGACTCTAGGCACAAAAAAAGGGTACATAAAAGTATATATGTTTCTAAAAAGTTTTGTACAAGTTAAAATCTTCTTTTTTGCCCTGGTGACTACTTAAAGGTGATATCTTTGATCTGTGATTCAAAGATATCAATTGTCATAAATTTGTCAAGCACTATGTGTTGTAAAGAGTGCAATTCAACTCTCTGCAACTGTATTAATGTATCAAAATAGAGTTTACTGCATGAACACTTACCTAGGCATCCTGATGCTATACGCCAGTAAACGGTGCATATGCTACAAAATTCGACGTAGAGTATCCTGCTTATCAGAGCCTAACAATGTCTTTGAAGTAAATTTTGATAACTGAAATTGATGTTGATATTGACACTGTCATATTTTGAAATATGTCATTAAAATATAGTACGTGGCAGTGCTTGCATGAAATATTTTGTTGACTATTGTTGGTGCAGCCTTACTCTTGATGGGAAAATGACTTCCATGGAAAAAAATAAAAATAAAAACCCTAATTTTTTTTTTCATCTTACAAGGTTTTCAATCAAAACTACCAATTCTGCACAATTTGATGGACTAAAAAAATGCCCTTTTCTGGGAAAAATTCACCCCAAAATGCACACAAGGAAGTAGTCCCTCTCGGACAGACTATGTGTAGTACCAAACCCTGTCTAATCAAGAATTGTTCAGCTACAAACTTTTCATTTGACAAAAGATGACTGCAAGTGTGAAATACACGAATTAAACAAGACTACAACTTATCATCTGGACAAACTTTTTTTCAGTCTGAAATCCACAGACTTTTACAAGTGGAAATAATACTTTTTGGCATGCTGTGTTCACACTTACTGATCTTTTGCTGCTTCTTGATGGTGGGATTTCCCATGAAGTCACTGAGTGCTGTACTTTTGCCCATGAGTGTCTGTAAAGGAAAAGAGAATATGAATAGCAACTTTTAATGCAATCGGGAGAATAGGAGAACTTATATGAGAACCCATCGTTTTGGCTTCTGTTCTACATGCTCTGCAGATACCTCAGTAATGGGACAATGCAATCCATACTCATTTTCATACTCTAATCATTTCATAATCAATGCATAGTATATAATTTGCTTAGGAGTTGATATACACACTGGACACATACAAATTGCATTTATACAACATGTAATGCGACAACTATTTTTTGCCTTTAAATAATGTTTTTATTTTTCAGCCAAGTAACCTCTCATTTTTGCTGGACAATGACTCAATCTGCCAAAAGTGCAACCACTATATACATTGTAGGTGGCTTACACACTCTGACTTGTCTAAGATTCAAGCAGCACCTCCCATCACCTCGAGGTCGCAGCTCTTACTTACAAAGTTGCATGGCTATATATTAAAGGTAAGTTAAGTTTCATGTAGCAAGTGTATCACAGAATTATTAATTCCTTCCTGATTTTAAAACAATCACACAATAAACTAAATGTTACATCTGTGGGTACACCACTGGCTATGAAGATGTACAATACATTCTCTTTAGTTGTGGAGTACAATTATGCAATTTTATACAGGAACATCATGAAGACTACTTGCAGACATTTGGCACAAAGAATAAAATCTTACAGGATTCTAATTTAAAACAGAATTTGGTAAACTTTGGAAGAGATTGCAAAAGAGGTAAGAACTATTTCTACATTGTAAATCCACTGGATGAGTTAGAGATGTACATTTACAAGAGTGGAATGCTCACCTCAACATTTGACATGTCCTTGTCTACCTGGTCCAGAGCTTTTTGTTTGCTGGCTGCCGAATAAAGGGCAGTGGCATAGCGTCCACCAACGCCATACACCTGGACGGGTGGCTACAGGACACAAATCAAACAGAACAGAACACTGAATTTTCACTACTGAATATAAACCAAAAATGTAATGTACATGTAGCTGTGGTACAATAAATCTATAACAAAAACATAAAAAAATTACATACTCATAGTGATACAGTATAAAGTCATGATCATACCTACTGCATATCCATACACCTATTGGGAAATACTGGGGGGAGGGGGAGTGAATGGCATTTCATTTCAGTGAATGAGCAAGGAAGCTGATTTCTTTTGATTAAATTTGAAAAGTTGTGCAAGAAACATAATGGCTACCAAGGCACTTCCATTATTTCATGGGGGAGGGGGATCCAAGTTACAATTAGGCCATGACATTTGGTTGATGTGCATGTACATGTACAATATACAAAATAATAACAATAATAATAATGACATGTATTCTTCTTTTCTGTTTCTTTTTTTTTCTTTCTTTCTTTGTTTTGTTTTTTTTTTTGCACATGGGGATATGGAATTTCAGTACATGTAGGTCACACCTGCTAAGTACTGTAGATTTGCTTTTCATACAATATTATTATCAGCTAAATGTAAGGATTGTGTATGCAGCTTGAAGTAAGTAGCAAAGACACTGTGTATATAAACACTCACCTTCACCATTTGAGCACCTACAGAAGAGGTGCTGAAATGACGAGCCTGTTAAAGGAATGAATAGAGGACAAATATTGCATTAAACATCAAGCATCAACACAGCTCAAGTGAACAGCGGCCATTTTCTTTCTTTCTTCTTTTTTTTTTTTGCACATACCTGTCTATGTTAGCAGGAAACGCAATGAAGCAAAAATAGTGTTACACCTACTCCTTTACGTCCTACATGTAAGCACATAGGCTGAGGCCATGGAAATTAAAGGTCCAGTTTACCTTTGGGAGCAGTGATTTCAAAAATGTTCAAGATATCACATTTTATGCATATGTGTAGGTCTGTTGTATCATAAAACATCCTACCATATGAAATATTTGCAATAAATCCTAAAATATAAGGAGATATCAGGGTTTTTCTCAGTAAACCGTAACTGTATACGGTTTAGTCTGGAAACATTTTTATTATAACTATTGTTCACATTTTGTGTATTTAACAACACTTAACATCGATTATACGGATTCAAATTTTGACAGTGGTTGTTTCTATCCCTAACTCACATTTTAGAACTATTCTAAAGCACTAATGTTTTCATCTGCAAATGGTAAATTATGCCTTTAAGGACTCAAGGGGCACAAACAGTTTCAGTTTGCATGTGGACTGTCAAAAATAATCAAAAAGCAAAAAAAAAAAAAAAATCAAAATCAGAAAACAAAAATAATAATCAAAATACGAAAGATAGAAAGGTTTGGAAATGAGGAGAGAAAAGCCTGATGGTATTGGGTTGCCAGAAAAGAAAGAAAAAAATCCATAAGAAAAACACCATAAGATTTATATTCCCTATGAGGAAAAGATATACACGTGCCAGAATATCTACTGCATTATTTTTGCAGCAAACATACAGTAGTTATCATCACAATTGCTACAGTACATTAGTGTGGTACATAACTAATACTATTGCTCACTACTCACATAGACTACAAATATTCTGTGTAGAGCATGCAGGAGAACTTATAATTATACAGTGTAAGCCAGTTCACTATACGCTAAGTGCATTGCACAGAAGCAGACAGCGCGGCATGGGTAACATACAACACGCGTTCGAGGCACGGCAGCGAGCGCTGCGATTGATCTGAATGTAGCAATCTCATAGCTATCACAGCAAGTTCTTCTATAGTATCTTTAAAAAGGATAAATTTGTTTTTCTGCATTTCCTTCAGCTTGTACCGACTCTTGTGGTGTAGTGATTGAGCTACATTGGGGTTGTTGCTTGTGTTGTGTGCGTGTGTGTGTGTGGGCATGTGCATGTGTGTGTGTGTTTGAATGAAATAAGGTGGTGAAAAATGTAATCTATTATAAAAACAATGGTGATAGAATATAAAGAGAAAGGATGGGAAAAGTGGGATATGACTGAAAAGATACTCAAATGGCTAATGTGAGAAATATTAAACATTTACAAAATAGAAAAAAGCAAATAGAAAAGCAAAATAGAAAGATTGAAAACAAAAAAGCAATAAAATGGAATAATAAAATGAGAAATGAATCAAAACTGGATGAAAGGAAAGATGAATAGGAAAGAAAGAAAGAAAATTACGCCAGTAAAAAAAAAAAGAAAAGAAGGAACTCTTAAAAGAAAAAGATACATCAAAAGGAAACATAAGAAAAATATAATCGAGTGGAAAAAAAAGGAAAGGTTGATGGAGTGAAACATACCCAGAAGGAAACAAAGAACAGATAGAGGCAGAAAAATGAGATTGAATATATTGAAATTAATTGAGAAAAGTCAGACAAGAGGAAGCCCATAAAGGAAGGAAAGGGAAAATTAGGAATAGAATCTACTTGAAAATCAAAGCAAATGGAAACAATCAAAGAAAGAGAAAATCAGAGTAAGATACATAAAATAAGGGATACACACACATAAATTCAACCACTTCGTAAAACCGTTTCCGCAAGACTTGTTCAAGACAAGGGAAAAACAAATTTTGGTTTTTCAAAGACAGCATAGAAAAAGCCACTGTGGTACGTGCTTGTGATTATTCATAGTCATAATACAATGTACTTGCATGCACTGAATGTACAGTGGACTCCCGTTATAACGAAGTCCCTCGAGACCGGCAATTTTCTTTCGTTATATCGAAATTTCGTTGTAACCGAACAAATAAACAATAAAAATACATAAAGTGGATAATGGCACGGCCTGAATTTTTACTTCGTTATAACCGGAATTTCGTTATAACCGTGTTCGTTATAATGGGAGTGCACTGTACTTCTACTGTTCCAATTGCTTGTGTGCAGAGCAGTATTTCAAGCGATCGAGGTTTTCCAACACTTGTAAAAGCGTTAAACATAATTTCTATCCGACTTTAGTTTAGAGACTCAGATGCAATTATTTCAGCTTTAGATCTACTGAATAACTAACGTTAGGACAAGTTTGCACATGTTTAGAAATAGTTTGAGGAGGTGCGATGAAAGTAGACTAAGACAAGCGCCGATTTGTATTACCGACCGAAAATTTACAGGAATTCAGAAGTTACTGTGATGAAGAGGCCACCGAACAAGAGGCAGATTTATCTGTCAACCATTAACAAGGGTCAAGGCAAGTCTTGGCTAATCTCCAACAACATCTAGGCACCTACCACCTGCATTTATTGGCAGACGCACACTACCGTACAGTAGTCTATAGACCCCAGTTCTACTCTGCCTCTCCTGTACACAGTGTATGATCCTCAGCTCAGCTGCAGCTACCCAGCTAGCCGCTGCTCTCCTCTGCTGGCTGTGTGCTCGCGCCTATCGTATCGGCTACTTTCACTGAAGCCGGCAAAGGGTGGACGTGCCATGCATGCACATCACACATACGGTGCACTAGCCCGACCAGACGCTGTTAATACGCTACGCGAATACAGCGTCTGACCAACGAGCGGGCACCTACATAGTGGGGAACCACAACACAACTACAAAACTTATGAAAATTTATACGTTCTTTATAAACAATGTACACGTTACCAAACGTTACTCACCTTAAGTGCATGCTTGTATTACAGAAGGTTCGTAAGTCCATTGAGAGCCCTCGTGATAAGTCCGTGGAACCAAAAAAATGATACTTTCTGGCGGATTCCCTAACACCGTCAGGGTTCATCGTTGCAGAATTCAAAATGACGCCTTGATCTCTGCGGAAATCTTTTGCGTGCGTGCGATGCGCTGCTTGAGTGTTGGTGTAGCAGCACGGTCGACAGCGCGACCTTTTGAAAGGGCATTCAGATCATGTGACCTCCCGGATATTGGAAATGGCCTGGCGTGAAAGACGATGTACCGTTCGTGAACCGTTCACACATGCTGCATATAACCATCATTTTAGGTAAGTTATCAAATCTAAATTTCAATATTCATAGCATAGATATGAAGTGTCATTATCATTTTGTTCGTCAGATGAGTTTGAAGTGACAAAAAAATGATCTAAAGTATCAAAATTCAATCCGATCGCATGCTATCGTTGGACCCTCTTCGTGTTTGGAGCTTCGTTGGTACAGCCCTGTCGCGCTACGTATGTACAGCGGCGACTGGGCTGTGTATAGTTAACGGTGCACTAGTGTAGATGTTCTAGATCGACAAGTCTAGACACTCTTAGGCATTGTATTACACATTATCAAAACTATCGCTTTGCGTCAATGGACAAATTAGAAATTTTAAGAATTATGGATCAGACATGACTACGGACTGGCGATCAAATCGTAGAGTAATTGGTAAAATGAAAGAATACTTTCCCGAAACTTACCGCGAGTAAGCATCTGCTGGCAGCCATGATGAACTATTGACAAACCCTAACGTAGAGGGCAGCAAATGACTACTATCGGGGATTAGAGATTGTCCAGCTGCAGGCCATATCGTTCGTGATAGATAATGATAGAAAATAGTATCAGTTTGGACTCTATTAATCTCTGGACTTTGGACTATTTTTCACCTTTATCTTTCTCTTCCCCTTGTATCTCCTCTTCCTTCTCCTCTTCCTTCTTCTCATTCTCCTCTGAAATTGTGAGGTGATGACATCATCGCCTCTTACCATTGCTCATGTACCAAGGTACGGTAGTGGTAGTGACCAGCATCATATTTGGGTTAAAACGGTTGATATACCACAACTGTTTTAATTCATATTTTTATGTATACAATAATTATAATGAGGTGTCCCCCCCCACACACACACATTTTTTTTTGCACCATACAAAGGAATACATAAAGTGTCACCACTTTGGGCCCACCACTTTTTTTTTACCCCGAAAGTGCGTATTAAAGTGGCACTAGAAAGAAATAGATAGAGACCTTGAAGTGAGAGCGCGGTAAGGTTACATTTTTGCGCTGAAAATTTTTTGTTTTGTTTGTTTGCTTGTTTGTTTGTATTTGTTTTTATTTTTTGCTTGTCAGCTGAAGAAACCTGGAAATGGCACCGTTTTTTTGCTTGTTCGCTCATGAAATCCGAAAGTGCCCCCCTTTTGAAAACGCTCCGCCAGCCTTGTTACAGTATAGTTAGTACAGTACTATAGATTTATGAAAATCACTTTGAGTTGGCTTAACATTGTTTTTGTGGTTAGACCATGATAAATTTCCAGAGTGACTTAACTTTGACAAGAAAACACTGAACAGAAAACATGATGGCCAGGCCTCAATATCAATAATGCTCCCTCCAGATAAAACTCTAGCTGTCCTTTCCAAACTTGGCTATGCAATGCTATTGTTGTCGTTGTTGTGGTTGTTTTTGTTGTTGTGGTTGTTGTGGGTTGTTGCTGTTATTGCTGTTGCCTGTTTCTTGTTGTTGAGGCCGAAGTTTGGAGTTTTGTACAATAAGTTTTCCATGTAAGATACCTAAAACAACACAGTGAATGAAGCACATATACAGTAATATTGGCAGAAACAAACAAACAGGCAAACAAAAATCCTATCTTTTGTCATTCAATTAGTTGCACATAGCAGTAAGCCCGAATAAGATAGGTGATGGCCATTTTTATCAGGACTATAGCCACTATATTTATAGAGGATTGTGTGGTTGTGGGGGCTTTTGCATTAGGCCTATCGATATGTGTTGATATATGTATTTGCTTATTTATTATTTGTCCATTAATTAATGTATGTATTTTACTCATTCATTTATATATTTCTTTATGTATTCATGTACGTGTAAGACCCAAAATTGTGTCCTTCTCCCCATTCCTCACTTCCCTCTGTTAACGTCCTTGCAGTGCATTATGACGCATGAGGCATTGGTGTACTGGGAAAGTGGTCAGTCCCCACTGACCCATTTCACCCACTTATTATGGGCCCCTTTGTTTTAGACTTCTTCCTAAACACTTGACCAGTACACTCTTTTGTGCTGACAACCACTACAACAGAGTAGTGAGTTCATTCATAAAATCTCATGACCGTATGTTATTATATGGTTTAAGAACTTTCCCTTTCCCATGTGATTGGATTGCCCTTCTTAGAAATATCCAGCATATGCATTAGTAAATTATAATCTCCTCTCTCAGTTTATGCAAAGTATTAACCAAAGATAACATATTCACAAGTTTAAGTATAAATGTTCTTGTAAACCCATGTTCGTGGTTCTTGTTCAGTCCAACCACTGGTGCTGCCATCAGTCACGCCAGTCCTCTTGCCACCCGTCAGACAGTTCATTGGGAGCACAACAGGGAGTGCAAAGTGTTTATATCAATAATATTGTACTAGGTGTTTCAAAAAACATTTCCCACTTTTGATTCTTAATAATTCATAAACTGTATATCAGATAATACTGTCATTGATATGAGTAATAGCTGAATAGTGTACAATTTGGTTGGAGGTGGTTTGAATATAAAATCATAAATCGGTTTCATGAAATCCATGATTAATTTCACAGTTAGGTTCCAGATGTTGCTCTATAGATTTTCAACCCTCTGTACAAAATTTCACTTTGCACAGGGGTCAATGGGTGTGTATGGGCGTGTGTGGTTAACACCCTGACAATGGTCCTTAACAATGGTTAGGGTTTGAATGCTTCATTATTTATTCCTGAGAAATTCCACTATCACAACTAGTCTTTATTCAGCCTCTGGCACTATCTGTGTAAAGTCAAACGCCTGCAGATACTGTCGTTGGGTCTCGACAGTGCCCTCCCTACTTCTGAAAAACAAAATTACAATGAATACCTTCTGTTCTATCGTAAACATGGTGACAAAAAGCAAAGAAAGTCAATTAGAGTATACACTTGTGTAAATGGAGCCTTAAATAAATCTACTGTGAAACATATCGCCCCAATGATAAATGCCGCTGAACTCTTAACCACAAATTATTTCTTTTTATCAAAAAGCGAAAACTTTGTCAGACTATTTAATTAGTAGACAGTTGTATTAAAATGAGGAACTTTAGATCATTTATGCTTATCTATATCCCAAATTTAGTGATATGTGAAGCAAAAATTGAAAATGATTGCCAGCTGGAATGGAATGTGGTGTTTGCAAGCACATGAAAACGTGTGCTTCCTTTTTCCATGTGCACGCAGTTTACCCTTTACCGTGCATGAATCCAGACTACCAGTGCCCAGGGCAATCTACATGAATTATTGATTAAGCATTTATGTGCCTGGGAGCACGAGACTGACGCCTAGTCAACAGGTGGTTCAGGCATGTCCATTGTTAAGGGCCATTGTCAGCACACACTCACATACACATCATTGGTTCCTGTGCAAGGTTCAATTTTTGTACAGAGGGTTAAAAATTGACCAAAATCTGAAACCTTACTTAAAAATCAATCTTCTTTCACACTCAAATTACCTTCAACCAAATTGTACACTATTCAGCTATTGTCTATATCAATGACAGTTTTACCAGATGAATAGTTTTTGAGCTATTAATGATCAAAAGTGGGAAATGTTTTTTGAAACACCTAGTACTTTCACCACACATTTCTGTACTTCGACTAATAAAAGACATCCTGGCTGAACTGGACGTCGCTTCACATTATTATCACCATGAACTGATCCTGATACTATAATTATACTTCAGTAACAGTATAAAAGTGTTACATCTGGTGGCAACTGCACAGTAACACTAGCCTTCAAGTCCATGCTTCACCAACAACAATCAATCAAAATTTTATGTATGTATGTATGTATTAAATTTCAATTCAATTTCAATTTTTCAATTTCAATTTCAATTTCAATTCAATTCATTCAGCACAAAATAGATCAAAAGTACATTATGTACACAATAAAAACAAAAGCAATGTGTATAAACATACATGCACATGTTATGTATGTATGTATTTATTTATTACAAGTGAAATATATCAATCTTCGGCACACTTTCGATGGAATATTGGCAAAATGTTAAATAAAAAAGTAAGAAAATGAATAGGGCTTATTGATAGCTCACTAAATCGTGGTAGGCCTATCTGAGTCTGTCAGGAGAGGCTGAACATCGACTATTTAGTATGCCTGGTCGAGGTCCTACAACATCTTTCAATGTTAATCTGAATTTACAGACAGCAAGTGGATAGCATACACAGAAACAAGTTTAACAGAAAGAAGGGGACACAGTCATACACCAAGCAGTTTTGAATGGATCAAACTTCATCCGATGTTTGCAAGTTTTCATATTCCCCACGCGTTGCATGCTAAGGCATATTAGAAACAACTTTGCTCCACCAATTATTTATCAAAATAACTCCCTATGTTAGGTTTAAACGTGCTTAGGAACTCTCCTTGAGGATCCCTCCTTCTCATTAGCCCACATTATGGATAGCCTATTATTGGAGAGTTTGAGGAAAATCGGACAATCCGTTCAAAAGTTATGAATTTCTAAAGTTTTGGTAACGCCATCTATGAATAAGAAGACTGCATGTATACCGTTGGTGAGGTCACTGCAGAACAACGATATGAAAAAACAAGAAACCCGCGGGTCACGCGCTCACCTGAGTATCGCAAGTTCACCTTCCATGCATTCTTGCAGACTCTTACCTGAGAACATTGGAAACTTTTGGTGGGGGTAGCTTTGAGAATGGGGGCATGGTGTCCATTTACATATTCCATCACACTGGTAAAAATACCTGCCAAGTACACTGTACTTCATAGAATGTTGGATTATGCAGCTTGGGAAAAAAAGACTTAAAGCCCTATCACTTTTGATTAGAACTAGAGAAAAATATTATTTAATATTCATTCATTTAGGAGGTTTGGACCCCCTGGGGCCCCTAAGGAAAGCATGGTGCCCATTCAAACACTTTGAGATCTTATCCCTATGGGAATGCTACTTGATAAGTTTGGTGAAAATCCATTATGTTGTTTTCAGCAAAAAGATTAAAATTTAGGCCCGCATTTGGACCCCCCTTCCATCCCGCTTCCTTGGGTCCCAAGGGGGTGGGTAGGGAGGGCACTTCAGATTCTCCCACGAACAAACTTGAAACAACAGTCATCAATATACCGACTCATTATTAGCTCAATCACTTCCAGTTCTAGAGAAAATCTGAAAAGATTCCTTACAGGAGGGTGGTACCCCTGGGGCCCCCAGGTGGGGCATAGTGCCCAATTGATGAAATTGAGATTCTATCCCCCTAGGGATGCTACCTGCCAAGTTTGGTGAAAATTAGTGATAGGGTTTTCAAGAAAAAGATGAAAATTTATAATTTCGGTCCAAATTTAGGCCCCCTGGGGCCCCCAGGAGGGCCATGGTGCCCATTTGATGGGAATGAGATTCTATCCCCCTAGGGATGCTACCTGCCAACTTTGGTGGAAATTCATAATGGCATTTTCAAGAAAAAGACGAAAATGTACAATTTGGGCCTCATTAGGACCCCTCCCCACCACCCTCCCCTGGGTCCCAAGGGGGGCACCCCTGATTTCGCCATGAACACACTTGAAACTACAGTCATCAATGTACTAATTCATAGTATTAACTTAGCTCTATCACTTCTGGTTCTAGAGATTTTTTAAGATTCCTTAATTTGGGGGGGGGGGGGGGTTGGGCCTCTCTGGGGTCCCCCCAGGAGGGGTATGGTGCCCACTTGAACAAACTGAGATCCTATTCCCCTAGGGATGCTACCTGCTGAGTTTGGTGAAAATCGGTCAAGGGGTTCTCAAGAAGAATCCGCCCTTGCGGACGAAGAGCGATCGCAATAGGTCAAAATTCTGTGTAGGTCAAAAATTCTGTGTAGAAGTTTTGAAGCCCTCAACTAGTGCCATCACATAACGCAAACGGAATCGAAATCGGGTTAGAAATGGCAAAGGAGTAGCATTTTGTGGTAAAATGTACAATATAGGTCAGAATCTTTTTTACCTGGCTGGATAGAACATCTACATCGTTTCCATTACAGAGATGGTGACACCTAGACCATGAAATTTGGTTAAAAGCTTTTGATTTTGTAAATTTTCCCATCCATGGAATGGCATTTCCTGGTTTTGCCAAGATTTCAGAGTTCCTCAAGAGCCCCACTTGAATTATATTGCATTTCAAAGACTTATTGGGCACTTTGAGTTTCTCCTAAAGCCATATTCACGCTTGTAGCATGACTCAAAGAGTGAGGAGCAGCAACTCGGGATCTCTTGGTTGCATGAACTCCAAGAACACGCTCCGTCCTTGTCCTTGAGTAGTCATGCTCTGCCACAGCTGCACGTTTAGAAGGGCGGCCAGATGTCCGATGTCTCCTCCCCCCCATTGCAGCCTTTCGCCGCGCTACTGCAGTTGGTTGTACACCAATACTTGGGCCGTGTGACTTAAGTGGTGCACCAATGAACTTGCGCGGAGCCAAGTTAGTTGCACCATATTTTCCAAACATGAACATAGCTGATATGATGTTGCTGTCTGTCATCTTTTGGAATGTACGAAACATTGCATTCACTGGCTCTTTGAAGGTTTCCGGGTCATGTTGCAGCTTGCTCTTTAGCGTATCAAACATCAAGGCCAGATTTGCACATTCTTGCGACGTGTCAGCATCTGGGGGTTAAAATAATAATAATAATAATAATAATAAATCATTTATTAAGCACAGAAACTATGTCTATATATTCTACTGCGCTTCAAGAGCTCTTAAGTTCCTATGTTGCACAATGCTGCATGGGAAGTACAAAAAGAAATAAGCCCATGCTAAAACAAAAAAGTTTTCACTTTTGATTTAAAACTATTTAAAGTCTGACATTTCCGAATGTCTAATGGTAATCTATTCCACATCCTAGGGGCTGCACAAGAAAATGATCGGTCACCAAAGGTAACTTTTGTTTTGATTTGGGGTATCTGCAATGTCAATCTATCATTAGTACTGCGGAGATTATGGCTATGAGTCTGAGATTTAAAGTTCAATAATTCACTGATATAACCAGGGGCCTGACCATTCAGAGCTTTATAAACCAGCATCAATATCTTGAAATCAATTCTTTGGCGAATGGGCAGCCAGTGCAATTCCTTTAGCAGTGGTAAAATATGATAATCAGAGTTTTTGAGAAGGACAATAAATCATAAAATAACTAGTTATATATAATCACTTAGTTTCATAACAATTCATTTTCATTTATTTTTGAAAATGTCCATCCGTGATGCCATGATCACAATCACCACCTTTTAATAAACCCCCCAAAAAATCATCCCGTGTTTATCATCATCCAGTTTGTGCCTTATGAAGATATCAAATGAGTTTGAGAGAACAAGCAAAAATAATCTACAAGCTATGGAAAGGAGAAAAATTACTGGTTCTTTATAAAAAAAAAGATTTATACATGAACAGTTTAGCGATTTATGTACAATTGTTTTCTACATATTTTCCAGCTGGGAATTTCAGAAGTAAAGATAAGATCTTAAGGAACAAATGCACCTAATTGATTTTTTAAAAGATGTTCTTCAGCAATAATAATATAGGGGTATAATTTTCAGAGGTGATTTGTCTGGAAGTGGACCAATATGTTGCTTATATGAGAGGGAGAGTAAGAGTATTGTCAAGGGTCATTTATCGAGAGGTAGTTAGTGTGTACAGAAGAAATAACTGAATATATCATATAACTTCCTCTTCCTCCAAGAAAAATCAAATAAATTAAGAAGAAATACAGGAATAAACGAATACTTAAATGAGATGCTTCCATTCAGTCCCAGTCAGTTTCCCAGAAATATACCCATACTTTAATTCTAACAATAACAAACATATTCCCCTTCAGCCCATATTGCAAATCTAGATATTAACTCTGAACTGTATGTATAACAATAATGAAATAATCACAATAAAATGACAATAATAATAATAGTAATGAAAATATACCAGATAATAATAGTACTAATAAATACCTATAACACAAATCGAATAAGCCTAAGTTGCAATTTTCATCGGTTTTAGAGAAGAAGATGAAAATGGTAAAAGTTTACGCATGACGCACGACAGACGACGGACAAAGGACGGACAAAAGGCAATCGCAATAACTCCCCACCTCATTTCTTACATCTCTCCCTTTACATCACATTAGCTGTTATTCAAGCTCTGTCATTAATTCTTACCTTGGATTTCAGCTAATTATCTTTAAATATTTGACAATTTACTATTTAATTGATAGCAACAACAAAAAATAACCATGTGTGGAGATTGGTTCTTCCAGCGGTTCATTCCAGCATTCCGTGGGCTGATCAGTGGTTTCCTCAAGGAAGGGGTCTATCTCTTGTCTTTCTCCAATGTTCACATCAGAGGCTGTACCATCATCTGGACTGTCCTGTTGGCCTTGGAGTGGTGCAAACCAATCAGCTGGGAAGGCAGTAGCATTGACTTTAAAGATACAAATAAATGGTTCTTGTTACATTTCACTAGCAGATATACCCGTGTGTGCAGATTTGCCTTATCGCATTTACTGGAGAACGCAAAGTGATGAGTGTAATAGAAATGAGGTATCACAGAAATGTTATCATGAGAGTTCTGCCAAGGAATAATCTGAAGCTTGTCTCATCATATTTTCACAGGAGTATACAAGCAGTTATTTGCATGTAATTTTTTGTTTGTCCACATGTGCAGAAAACTGTAATTAAAGTCATGCGGGTGTTTAATTTTAGTGATGTTTATTGTGATTAGTGTTTTCTTTTTGTTTTGTATATTTGTTATTGGTTGTCTCAAGCATTGAATCACATGATAACACAAGAATCTTTGCAAACATTTCAGAAATAAAAAAAAAAAATAAATAAATGTTTTTTTTTCATGAACTACATCTTTTGAATCTGTAATTATGTTTATTGCTAGGCAAGACATGTAGAATATGCAGAATCAGCAATATATACTTATTACAACATGTAAGAGATATAAGATAAATTTCCATTTTTCCTTTGGTAAAAGTTATAGTTTGAGGTATAAAGAATAGATAGTTCTTTTTTTTTAAATGAGTCCACGATATGTAGAACCCAATAATAGAATAATGATGTAATGATGGGAAAATGGGAAAATAATGATGGGAATGGAGTTCACTTGTTACAGCAGTATGAAAAAGTTTTGCTAAAGTCTGACCACCCATTCTGGAAAAGAAGATGAATATGTACAAGTTTATGGACGACGGAAGACAAACTACAAACAACACATTACCGATGACATGTAAAAATGGATGGCAATAGCTTTTTAGAGCTTTATTGACTCAGGTGAGCTAAAAAACAAATGAAATGTACTGAACCTGTTGATGACTATTCCTGACACATCTTGGGTTGTTGTATGGAAAATACACGTAGAACATGTAGCTAAATCTAATCGTCTTCAATGAGTTACAACATGGGGAAAGTGGTTACATTTCAAGAGTACTATGAATTAAACATAAAGAAATACTCACTTCCAGTTGCTATGTTCAGCATGGTGGCTCGCTCCTCCGGTGTACTGGGTAGGAAGTTATCGCTTGCAACCTTGAGATGGAAGTGAATGGCAGCTTGGTGTTTGCATGCATCTCCAGTTAGGCCAGCATTGCAGGAGCACACACCAAGACTCATATCCACAAGGTAGGTACTGGAGCCATCACTACTTCTCACTTCATATGTCATTTCTCCAGTCTGAAGTGAGATTAAGAAATATATAATACAATCATTGTAACATGGAATTGGTACTTGAAAGTACAATCACGCAACTGGGCAATTCCACAGTTAGGTGGACATGACATGGATAAAAGAAATGTGCCTCTTTACATTACCCTTTGATCTAGGTATCAACTAATGCCATGGATGTTCACCAATCATTAGGGTCTTTCAAATTCAGTAGATTTTATTTTTCGTATTTATTGATTTTGCGAGATCTAAAACCATCATTTAAAATGTACATGTGGGACTGGGGATGCTGAAATTCACTTAAATGCAAATTACAGTGGGTTCCTTTGAAATTTTTTCTCAAAGTTTTGCTAAAGAGTAAAAGATGAATACATTTAAATACTCCAGAAGTAATGTGACATTTTGTCAATTACAAAAGGGTGAAATGACTTGCGGAATTACTCCAGACAAATGTAACGTTACTAACCGTAACATTACTAACCATGCTTTTGGGGGTCTAGCTAAAAAATTATCGGTCGAACTGCTAAAAAGATTTGCATGAACATTTGTCATGATGCAATAATTGAAATTAATGCAACACTTTGTTTGAAGTAACTTGAATTTTTGCACACTTTTTGTTACAAGACATTGATTTTTTTGTCATGTCCTTTTTTCGTAACGTTACTAACCAGCCCTTTAAGTTGCTATAGCAATTCTAATATTTCTTGGATTGTGTTCATTCTTTTCTGTATCATAAACCTGGGAAGGATGAACATGTTTTTGACATAATTTTGACTTGAAATGAATAAATGGTAATTTAGTGGTAAAAACAAATATCTAAATTTGTTCAAATGTAACATTACTAACCGCGGAATTGCCCAACTACTTTTATACATTGTGTCCATTATCTACGTACCCTGAAGTGAGTTTACCAACTAATCAAGCTGAAATCATTTATAATGAAAAGACTTACACCTCTCACAACAACCTTGGAACTAAAAAGTCAAGTTTCATGGAAATAAATACTGATAGAATTCAAGGACAATGCACCATGTTACACCATGGCTCCTTGCTCACTGGTTTTGAATTTAATATAACTACATGTATTAAAACTAGTCTGACTGAAAAAGGGTTCACCTGATTCATGTATCATATTATGCAACTTGAGCAACTGCCCCATTTCAAATGAATATCGATCATACAATAAACCTTGCCTAATTCAAACTCGCACAAGTCGAATAATCACGAAGGTCTTATCAAGTCCTCTTCATTTCACATTCTTTTATTTTTAACTTTTTACCCCTCATAAATATTGTGTTGAAGTTTATAAGTCGAAGCTATAATTCTTTAGTCCCAACTCCCAACAGATTGAATTTAGGCATGCAAGGTTGACTGTACAGTCAAACCTGCCTTAGCGGCCACCTGTCTATAGCGGCCACTGAAAAATCCCCCCCGAGAGAAAAGCCATGTTAAAGACCCTGTGTATTGCGGCCACCTGTCTAACGCGGCCAGCGGCCACAAATTTTGTTTCCCGTGGTAGATTTTAACTTGTCTATAGCCGCCAAAAACCTGATGGAGCCGTAGCCGAGCCGATAATTCAGCGTGTTTTTCTGCTTTTTAGCCGTGCGAGTCATTCCTGGGCAACATTCAGTGATCGCCACCGTTGCATTCGTCACTTATTCAGTCCCAATAATGCACTAGTGTTAAGTTTTCTTCATGACTGTGCACATGCGACGGTACTGTGCAACAATTTCATAACGCCGGCATTGTTTTATGCATGATACACACGTGTGCATACGTACACACATACATGTACATGTAAGTGTTTATAGATGTATACAACGATGATACATGTACATGTAGGCAATGTACACAAAGTTGGATTACCTGTCTATAGCAGCCACCTGTCTATAACGGCCACTTTTTCCGTATTCCTTGGGTGGCCGCTATAGACAGGTTTGACTGTATTTCAAAAACTTTACAACATATCCCAAACACAAAGATCATCAAATTTGGTTTGGGAGTTTATTTTTGTGAGTTGTTTATTTTGAATTGTCACTTTCGAGATTTGACCAGTTTTTTAGTTCCTATAGGGACGATAATGAGTAATGAGAGCAAACCCCAAAAATGAAATTCCTAAGGAAATCACTCCAACCAAATTTGGAGAATTTAGTGTTATAGTGACAAGACGATGTTCTATCCGCAAAATGAAAAATATACACAATGATCAGCATTGTCCTAAAAATCAATTATAAATATTGATTCATTAATCATGCCCCAAACCTCTGAATTAGGCAGTTCTTGAAAATGACAGTCTTAATCAAATCAGTCATAACATCAAATGTTCTCAACCGAAAATGATGATTATGTGTTATTTTACTATGAAAACAGAGGTTCTTTCTACAGAGGTAAAAATTAATAACTGAAAGTTAAGGCAAGGTCCTGAAAATCCACTGATCCTTTTTTATTGGGCCACCCTTTACATATATATATATATATATATATATGTATATGTGACCCGCTACAACAAAAGGATCCTAAAGTCGCTGACGGGCGAGCCCAGCATGGCCCAGAAAAATGCTATTTTCAGGCCTTTCCATTGATCATTTAGCTTCGAAATTTCAGCAGATGATAGAAGATACATTAGACTACAAAATTATGTTAAAAACAGAAATCTGAACATTTTGACAAATTTTAGTGATCCGACTTCAAACACGATTTTCTCGGCTCACCCGTCTGCGACTTTAGGATCCTTTTGTTGTAGCGGGTCACATATATAAAACAAAAAAATTAAGTCCCCCCTTTTAAAAAGGAGCATAACTTTATAAAGGAGGGGTGTCCAGTAAAAAAATTTGGCAGGACCATTTTTCAACTATCTAGCTACCTTGTGTATGAAAATCAATATGTTCCAATATGCTAAGTCTGAGTGCACACTCATAAAAGGGAAAAATGTCACTTTTCAAAAGTCACAAGGGTCTTTTTGTAAGCTCTTCTACAAAGAATTTCATGAATTTTGTTTCTCGTGTACATTGAAAGAGAGTTTTTGATGTAATGCCAATCTTTAGACCCCCATCCACATATCCCAGCAGTTTTTATGGTTGAACAGGCATAAATTTAAGGTGTAAATTACTTTGTTTCGACCCCCCTTTTCTGGCTAAGATCAATATGTATGAAAACGCTGCAAATTGCAAATTTCCTTCAAAAATGATTTTTTTGTTGTTGAAAATAACCGTTAAAAATATCCAGATCCATGGGATAGTGTCTGATCATTGAAAACATGACAAAAATAGCACTTGAAACATGCATTTGAAACTGAATTTGCCAATTTTCTGCTAAATTTTCTCCCTAAAACAGAACACTTGTGACTTTTGAAAAGTGACATTTGCCCCTTTGATGTGTGCTCACTCATGCATAACTCAATGGATTTTTACACACAAGTGAGCCCATTAGTTGAAGAACATGACTGCCAAATTGCATTGCTGGAAACCCCCTTTTCAAGAAGTTGTGTTACTTTGAATAAAGGGGAACGTACTTTTTTTGTGGTATCTACTGTATACATATATACATACATATATATGTATATATATATATACATATATATATGTATGTATATATGTATACAGTAGATACATTCAATTTTTATTAAGTTTTCTGGATCAGAAATTATTTTCATTCGGCTGACTGAAAATAGATTTTATCATTAAACTTGGATCAATGAACCACTCAAAGGGCAGGGGAAGAATCAATGCTACTGCTATATGCTATGGTGGCAAAGTATAATAGCTTTAAAATATACCTTCGAGATATCTTCCTTTTGGCAGCTTGTAGGCCTCATTCGAGGAGAGGTCATGGGTCTTTGGTTTGCAACAGCAATAAGCCTTCTCTGGTAGTGTGGTTCAAGGCGAGACAAGATGAAGTGCACTAGTTGAGGGATGTTGAAGGCTTTTGTACTGTGGAGAATGTTGTCTTTCAGCACCCTCATCGCAGCTTCGACATAATTATTGGTGTTGTTTCCATGGACAAGAAGTGATGATCTCAATGACAGTCCCCACAGGGGTCGCCTCTCATACAGTGCATTCAGGTAGTCAAGGTACTTAGGAAATCTACAGACAATGAAATTAGAAGTTGAAGGAGGAAACTTACAAAAATTCACTGATGCATGTGTCTGTATATTTCTCAACGTCCCATTACTGGAATTTCATTCACTTTTCCTCAATTTTCAAGGCGTATGTGGTGTGTTTCACACTGCGTGGTTGGTAGCGATGGGTTCACAATTAATCAGTATCCAACATACTGATTGAGGTAAAGGCTATTACAGATTTTGTTGGAGTTAGCAGGAGACCTAGCAGGCAGTAGCTGTCTCCATGTTCACATTAGATCTACCAGGGTGTTGTTACAATTAATACATATGTGTGTATGTTACGCAGTACATATTGGCATACCAGTACAGATGCATGCACTAGCTGAATGTAGTACAGAATAACGAAGGCAGTGTACGGGTTAACACACAAGCTAGATGTGCTATAGCTATAAGAATGAAATAGGCAAGTGGCGATAATTCACAAAAGTATGTTAAAGTCGGATCATCTGAAAAGTGCTAGAATTTGTGACTGCTAAATCGCATGTTTCCACATAACAATACATAAATAGTTTCCTCAAGTTCGTCAACGTTCATCATGATTACATGCATGCATTGTAACAGCTGCAAACAATATAAAGAGTAAGAAGACCTTTGAAGATAAATTGGCACTGCCATGCCAATTTCAAGTACTTTGATTTGCAACAGTTTGCGTTTGCACAGCTTTGGTTGCAAATTTCACTTCATGCATGAATTTAGTCAATCTGACGTGGTTCTAGCTAACACATGATGGACCTCAGTCTTTATAGTCAGTTTTTATTGCATCGTAGTAAACATTTAACCTGAATTTCTGTGAAATCTAATTGAGAGGGTCACATTTTGTCACTACATTAATTTGCTGAAATTATATGAAAACAGACCTGTGACATTTGACCTGTTTAATCAAAACAATCCTAAATCCACTCAATTCATCATTTCATGCATGATTGATGGCATGTTATGCACCCTAGCTGGTTTCATTCAAATATCATCCGAGCATTTCCGCCTTTTTAAAATTTTAAAATTACCAATCCGGCCTGCTCTTCTTTAACTATATTGACTACTCTATTTATTTTGATCTTTCCATGGATTATTTTTTTTATTTAAGTATTGAGTCTACAATGTGTACATCAAACAGGCATACCTTAATGTGAGAGGGTCTTCAGTAGCATTTGAGAACACTGTGGCAGCTTCTACAGGGGTTGATGCATACATGATGCGCTTGATGTTCTGGAAGAGGGCTTGTCTGGCAGATTTAGGAATTCCATGTTTACTGTCCCACAGCCAGCGCCATGCAGCCTGGAGCACATGAAATGTGCACAGTAGCAGGGTGGAGGAGGGGTAGACATTCCCAAGTGCCATCCGCTCTGCTGTGCTGTCATCGCTCATGAAGACGATTGGCCCAGCTGCTCCTCGGCCGTTGAAGCAATCAGGCGGCATCACCTCAGAGAGGAGCTGCAAACCCTTCTCTATCACACTCTGCTGCTCAGATGATGTAATCATAACGCCCAGAGGTAGACCACCGGCACTGTTGTGTGTTAGGAGTATAAATACTCGACTACCGTGTCGATCAACATTACCTGCAAAATGAGTTTTGTAATAATTAAACCACCTGTAGGTAGTTTCCAAAGTATGGTTTGGTAATCCATAAAAAATAATAAATTTATCCTTAACTGGTTTAGTTTATAGAGCTTTATGAGCTCTTAAAGCCCTGTGAATTGTTTCTCCAAAACCAACTATTTTGGGGATTGCTTACAAAAAAATTTAATATATCGGGATGCCTGCCCCCAAGATTTTACCCAAGGAATGTGTTCAGAGCTCCCTCTAGTGGTTGCTTAATATTTTTCATTAACAGTAATCTTAAATGTGTTGATTATATTTTCTGTTGTCTTAAGTGAGAATGCTCCACTTTTCACATGATTGATAAAAATTAACTTCTTCAATAACACTTAAACTATACTGGGGCTATATCATCAAATGGTGATAGTAATAATTGAAAGCATCCGATCTCGCAAGAGGTATCAATTTTTCACAAGCATAAGACACACTTTTGACTGGTAATTAAGATTTTATTCTAACATAAAGATTTGTTTGTATGTGATGTGCTGATCAACCATATCCAAAAAGGTGGCATTTGCAGTGAATGCCTAATTTACAGTGATGAACATATGCATGCAATCACATACACTAGCTGGCAATGAAGCCCAAAATGCTACCCATGTTGTGTTTACATATCACATGATATAGACTCTTTCCTACCAAGTCCTCTTTGATGGCCCATTGACATCTTCAACATCCATAAAACACGTACAAAGTATATAATATATAATCAAAGTGGATGCATATGAATAGAGACTTCTATGCCATTACAATCGACTGGTGCTTGCTACACAATGTGATAGTCGTGTGACATTAGAGCACGATCAAAAGATGTATCTTTCTAGTATACTTATGTAGTATATACTTAAAAAAAAAAAACTTTGAACAAAATCATCTTCTGTTACAAGGTGTCTAGAATCATGAATATGAATGCCTCCTAAAAAGTTATATATCTTCCAAGTATTCTATACTGTGCCTTTTCCATTTACTTCTAATTTGTAAGCATATCATTATACAAATTTCAGTAGGCCTGCAGTACCTGTGGAATCTACGAACACCATCTCTCCACTCTGCCTTGTCGTATGCACCCTTCTCATCATTGGTGTGCAAATGGCTATGATGATGTGGTCATCCTCTTTGGCCATGGCTGCACACTTCATTCCCACCTCAGTGTTGTATGGGGCGATGACTCTATCTTCAATGGCGTCAATCATCCCTTGTACATCCCCTGCTTTATAATTTTGCTTAAAGATATGGTGGTACAGTCTGCAGAGTAGAAATAATCACAATTTGCAAAACTCATATATCATTAATTATTCCAAATTTCACAGGTAACCAATAATGGAAGATCATCATGAAGCATTTCAATATAACTTGTGTGCCAGACAGTTTCCTATTGAAGACCTATCAACTTCACTACAAGTGTAATAAAAACATTTACACTAAAAGTGATTTGATTTGACTTAAGTTCATTTAATTTTTAAAACAAGTATGAACTGATTGATTCTTTTCTCCTCTTAATCTTATTGCCATACGGTTTATTGGTATATAGTTGCTCTTGTTTGTTTCTTCTACCCTGGCAGCATGGGCGTAAATCCCGGGGGATGGGGGGGATATATCCCCCCCTGAAATGGAGGAGGGGGGGATGGCCTGTACAATCATCCCCCCCTGAATTTTGAGGGGAAAAAAATGGAGGAAGCAGAAATGTGATTGTATCAATTTTGGCATATTGCATGACGTTTGTACGCCGGCCTTCAGACAGGTAACAGAGCTGAACAGTATTCTATCTTGTAGGAAAATGTATAATTTTCTCAAGCGCTCGCTCGCTTCACTTGCTCCCGAAGAAAGTAAAATCGACATGCACTGTAAGGTGTGGCTCAGACGTTGACAACATCAAATAGTATAGGCCTACATGTAAACATGCTATGAAGCGAGTAACTGGGGACCATCTGCAAAATATGTACGAAAAGAAACAAAAAAAAACAATAACAAAAACTATATAGCCATAATTGAACCCCCTCCATTTCCTGAATCATTCCTGAGAAATAACAGTGACTGATGACTCAATCAGGATACATCTATGGGCATACCCAGGGAAGATCATTGGCGTCGAGTCTATGGGGGGGGGGGGGGTGGCAAAGGGGCATTTGCCCCACCCCTACGGAAGTGTTTAAGCAGACAAATCATTTATCCCCCAAGCAATTCCCGAGATGAGGACAAATCTCGAACTTTCTAAATGGAAAATTGTCCAAATATCGCCAGAACTATGCACCAGATCGTTGCATTGCAATCATAAACATGCAAAAGTTGCGCTATACAGGATCCCTTTCGATAAACTTTGTACACTTTTGACATTGACGTATATTTCCCTAATTTATCAAAGGGTGTGTAGCAGATCTTTCACTTAACAAAAGCACCCTCATTATGCAGAGGCGTCGATGGGGGGGGGGGGGGGGATGGTTCCCCCATAAAAGTGGGACAAACAAAAGCGAAAAATATAGCTACAAACGGCAGTTTTTTGAGCGTAAAATGTAAAAATTTTAAAGCTCGCTCGCTCCGCTTCCTCGCATTTAACCGCTATGCTGTTCTCCTAATGTTGCTGCCACTGACTAACAGCTGCAGTTGCGCCCGGTGCGCCCCCTTAATTTCCAAAGCGGGAAAAAAAAAAACAGCCACAAACGACAGTTTTGGGGACTGTAAAATGTCAAAATTTTTAAGTTCACTCGCTTCGCTCGCTCACATTTAATCATTATGCCATTCTCCTGATGTTGCTGCCAGTAATTGCCAGCAGTTTTCGCCCGGTGTGCCCCCCCCCTTAATTTCCAAAGCGAAAAAAAAAAAATACAGCGACAGACGGCAGTCTTTGGACTGTAAAATGTCAAAATTTTGAAGCTCGCTCGCTTCGCTCGCTCGCATTTGATCATTATTCCATTCTATTGATTTTGCTGCCAGTAATTGCCAGCAGTTTTCGCCCGGTGCGCCCCCCCTTAATTTCCAAAGCAAAAAGAAAAAAAAATATATATATATATATAACAGCCATAAAGGACAGTTTTGGGGACTGTAAAATATCAAAATTTTCATGCTCACTCGCTTCGCTCGCTCGCATTAAATCATTATTCCATTCTCCTGATGTTGCTGCCAGTAATTGCCGGCAGTTGCGCCCGGTGTGCCCCCCTTAATTTCCAAAGCGAAAAAAAAAAAAATACAGCGACAAACGGGAGTCTTTGGACTGTAAAATGTCAAAATTTTGAAGCTGGCTCGCCTCGCTCGCTCGCATTTGATTATTCTATTCTATTGATTTTGCTGCCAATAATTGCCAGCAGTTTTCGCCCGGTGCGCCCCCCTTAATTTCCAAAGCGAAAAATATAGCTACAAACGGCAGTTTTTGGACTTTATTTATTTATTTCATTTTGTTATGTTCTTGGTTACTTTAATTACCCATTATGTTTTTATGCAAATAATGCAGTATTTAGTACACACTTTTATTTCTTTACAGGGGCCTATAATTGACAAGCATTCCTTTTAAATAGGCTCCTTCCACATCTTAAACTTGTTATACTTAATGTGCATTATCATTAATATTGTTTGTAATCATTCTTTTGTACAGTGCAATTTATCTGCTTTTTTTTTCATTTGTTATATTATTGCAATATTAAGTTCATGCTATATCTATTTGTGGAAAATAAACGAAATGAAAAATGAAAAAAGAAAAAAAAAAGAACTAGTCATAAATCACTGGATATAAATATCCTAAATGACCTATGCTGGAACTTTGTAAAAATTAGAGTCATGTCAGGCAAACCAGATGAAAGTTTTCAGCCATTTTACTATATTAATGTTTTGTATTGGTTCATTTTGCATGAAATTATATTGCATTCAATCGTATTATTCATTTCATTTCCTACAACTTCAAGCCCTCTGATTTGAATCTTTGTCCACTGATAAGGAGACAAGTTTGACGAGAAAACATAAGTGACATAGGGACACATTTAACAATAGAAGCACTCATGCATAAAACCCAGTTCTCACAATTCATTAACAGTAACTTTAGATATGTTTGATTTTATTTCCCAGTACCTGGAGTGAAAATGCTTTAATTTTCGAAAGATTGATAAAACTTCAATAATATTAAACTCCCCTGGGGCTTTAATGTGCTCTTAAATTGCTTTTTATTTGGGTGCCAGATTTATTTGGAAGCAGAATTTACTTCCTTGAATCTTTGTCCACTAATAAGAAGACAAGTTGATGAGAAAACATAAGTGACACAGGGACACACTAAACAATATAGAATCAATCATGCATAAAATCCAGTTCTCACAATTCAATAGGCATTACAATAATTGCATGCATGACTGCATGTTTATGTGAATTTGGTACTCCGTTGTTGAAACGTTGATCTGGCATTTTTAGGGTCAATGCATGATGATGATTGTGATACTGGTGATCATAAGGGCAATGATAAGAATTGTTTACCTATAACAAAATTGGAGGTCGGGGCACACAGCTCTATCCGCAGACTTTGTGATGTAGCCCTCAGGGTCATCGACTTGCATATCACTATGCAGTGTTGTGAGGGCGGTTTGAGGAGAATGCCCCTGTTCAAACAGTTCTTGCAGTTTCTTCACTGCCTCCTCTCCAACATCCCTGTACTTGAGTGAGGCAGGGATGCTTGACGCATGATTGTGAGTCCAAGTGATACTCACTTCAGTTGGCCACTCCGGCATGTGGGTGTCTGAGCTCCTGTATGCAGAACAAAAAAAAAAAAAAAAAAGGTAATCATGTGTGCAGTGAATACAATAGGCTATGGTCAAATAGTCTATTCACTTGACAAGTTATTTCCAGGGTTAGCAAGGGTTTGCAAGTGTTGTGAATTTGGGATTCAGGTGATCTGGCCCCTCTTTTATAAAATTCTGGATCGGCACATGCTCATGCAGTCACTAAATGTAGTGCTTAAATTAGGTAAATAAGTAAAATATTGGTCACATAACCCAGAAGGCAAACTTAGAGAACTTGTAAGTTTGAGCAAGAAATTATTTCAATTGAAAAGAACTGTGAACATTTGACTGAAATCAGACCCTTCCACCCCCCCCCCAAAAAAAAAAAACCAACACAAAGAGGTTATAAAATGTTGAAGTCTCTATCACAAGAAAAAAAAAAAATTGAACAGTGCCTGTGAATATGCAAATGACTGAGTTGATGTCCTTGTCTAAAAATTTTCCCTTGGCTTTGTACATGAAAATGACACTTAAGAATTCTCTTGAATTTTGTGGTACCGGTACGTCAAACATATATATATATAGGTCTTAAATCTGTGGGTATACATTTGTATAAATTCAATGAACAATTGTGATGCCATGGCAGCAACACTCATTTTCATTGCATTTTTATGGAATTTCAAGCCTTAGCTTATTGTGATTAACCCCTGCAGCTTCCATGATAAAAAACAACAAAATAAAATAACTCTTATACACTCTTCTCAATGTCTAGTTTATGTATAGAAAAAAATATGTCATAATATTTTTTTTTTCTATATTCACTACCAAGTCGTGTAATTGTCATCTACACACACTATAACTTGACTATTCTACCCTACCCCTAGGGCCCTTGGGTACATTGTGAACAACTTTAATATATTTTCTTTTTTATTTCCTTATCTTTTATTCAAGTTTGATCAAATTTTCAGTGTTCTTGTCTATTCTTGCTCTTTGTTTGAAAATTTACTTGGAACTGGTTTATACTTGTCCTTTAAAGTCAAGACACCTGACTGCCTCTGGCTCATTAGATAGAACAGAATTACATTAATGAGTCATGTATTGAACATTGTATCTACTATCTAGACCATCTGTGATGACTATGCAATGCTAGAGTTTTACCTACCTACTCTGTCTTTTCCTCGAAAACTCTGTCTTTCTGATGGTCACTGTCATGGTAGATGTACAGTCAGTGTTTTTAGGATGAAACTTGGTATACCGTTTTGTCCTCTGCTGTCCATGTTGGCATCTGTATTGTTTCTTGAGAGTCAAAATAAAAAAAAAAGAAATGAATCTTATGCAATTTCAATTAAAAATGACTGAATAAAAAAGAGCATACTTTGTAGATGTTTTACAGGAATATAATTCAGGGTCGCACAAAATCATACTTACTGTCAACAATACAAGTATAGAAAGTTTGTTACAATGGTAAACATCACATTAGTTTTTGTCAATAACAAACACAATGATTTAAGATAGCTATTATTTGTAATAACTATTTGACATGTATTGTATTAATAACATTTAGAACCACAAACATCCTGTGCATTTTGTGCAAGACAGTTCAATTAACGACATGTACTTAATTTCTTCTTAGTTCTGGTTTGCTATCATTACGTCCCTTCAGTTTTAGCTAGGTTTTAAATGCTGCCACCCATTCTCATTTGATCTGTACTCTATTTTTGTCATCAAGTGTTCTTCATTCCGTTCTTATTCAGAGGTGTTCATTCATTGCATCAATACACATTAATATACAATATACTAGTAATCAATATAAATTTATAAAATGTTGGGGGGAGAGCCTTATTTCATTTTGATATTTGTAATTATAAAATGCAATTTGGTGCATACTTTTGGCAGTTTTTATCAACATGATCTAACACCTTTTTTTTTCTGAAATCTTGCTTTGCATATACAAAATTGAAATCAAGGAAGACTGGATTGACGTTGGCTCACTGTTGCTCCATTCCTCTCTGTTCAATTAAAGAATGGAAGAAATTGAAAATTAGTATGATTAGTGGGTGGTCCTACCTTGAAAATTACAGATCTTCCATGTGCTGGCATGGTTGTCTTTATCCTCCATGTTACTTTTGTCTTTTCTTGGAAAGTAAGCAGCCACTGCTGCCAGCTGTCAGGTGTTCTTGACTTCAGGCGAAATGTGGCTGAAAAGTTTGAGGCATTGTCATTGGCACTGAAGGAACAGACATGTACCGGGTCAACTGGAAACATTGCCTGTGCAAACAAACAATGGAAGAAACTTTCAGAAAGGGGCTTTTGCAATCAAATAATTGTAACTTGACAAATGAACATGCAAACTGATTCACATCGATCACTTTTTTTAAATGTTCCAGAATTTTCTTCGAGAATATTCAAACTTTATAGTGAAAGAATAAATAAATTCCCCCCCCCCCCCCGAAAAAGAAAGATAGGGTTCAAGTAAAATGAAAAGGGATGCTTCAATTCACTCAAATTTGAAAATATTTCAGGGATGGATTTTGTTTCTATCATTTCTACTCTAGCCAAAATCCCTTATTTTCCTTTCATTTCATCCCTTTAACTTTAAAGCCCAAACTTAGTTTTGGTTTTAAGGGAGAAGTTTATGAATCTTTTGAAAACTGGAGGATTCTCACTCCAGACACCAGAAAATTTACTGAAACACACCTAAAGTTACTGTTAACGACAGATTTGAGTAAACAATGAACGACCACTAGAAGGAGCTCTGTATATATTCCTATGGTAAAAATCTCTGACACTGTGTCGAGGGTGAAAGTCTCCCAGAGTAAACCTAGCGGCACGCCTCTGAACCATTTCAAGCTTCCTGATTTGGTCTTGGCAGTGAGGATCCCAGGCTGTTGATGCATATTCAAGGATAGGGCGGACATATGTCATATAGGCTTGTTCTTTTATTTTCTTGGGGCAGCCATGTAGGTTTCTCTGGAGGAATCCTCGTGTGCTGTTGGCCTTTTTACATGTGTTGTCTATATGTGTCTTCCAGCTTAGCTTTGAGTTGATATGTACTCCACAGGGATGCCAAGTTCAAAAAAATTTTATGAGTGAGATTTTCATGACTCGGCATCTCGGCATGCGAAAGTGCGCGCAAGCGAGGGTGTGGGAGGGGTTTCCCCCCCCCCCCCCTGTGGCCTCCCACGGTAGGGAGCTTTTTCAATTTTTAGCATTTAATGGTGCGATCAGGTGCATACTTAAGTGACTATTTTTTACTTATTTTGAAAGTCAAAAGGGAAATAAACCTTCAATTGCAACTATCACTTTAATCTTTTGAGCTATGCTCATTATTATAGGCCCAAGTTGCAGACTTCGCCCGATGCGTGAGAAAAATGGATGTGATGCGTGAGATCGTGAGATGGCCCCTAAATGCTTGAGTCTCATGCAGAATGTGTGAGACTTGGTAGCTCTGACTCCAAGGTACTTAGCATTGTCCACAACTGGAAGATTGACTCCATGAAGAGAATAAGAAGAATGGATGACATTTTTCACCTTGTTGGTCACTCTCAGGACTTCACACTTGGATGGATTGAGGGACATCTGCCACTTGGTTTCCCACCCTTGGATGTTGGTAAGGTCTTCAGGAGTCTGTCTGCATTCGTCTGTGAGCTAATGTGTCGGTAAAGGAGACAATCATCTGCAACACATTCGAAACTCAGACTGGACAAAACTTGGTAGATCGTTTATGTAGGTCAAGAAGAGGAGTGGGCCAAGTACTGTCCCCTGGGGCACACCAGAGGTGACAGTAGCTGGGTGTGAGTTGGTTCCTTCAAGCACAACCTGTTGTTTACGATCTTGAAGGAAAGCTCTGATCCAACGAAGAAGGTTCCCCTGGATACCATACAAGGCTAATTTCCTTAGGAGTCTTTCATGTGGTACTTTGTCAAACGCCTTGGAGAAGTCTAATAACACTGCATCTATCTGCTGTTTATATATTGTCAAGTCCCTTGGCGAGGTCATGGATGGTTAACAGTAGCTGGGATTCGCATGAGTGGTGCTTTCGAAATCCATGCTGCTTCTTGGATAGGATATTGTTAGATTCCAGGTGGTTGATAATCTCTGAGAACATGTATGTGCTCAAGTGTTTTGCACACAAGTGAGGTCAAAGAGATTGGTCTATAAATTGCATGCCTCATGCGATCATGGCGGTTGCCTTTCTTACAGATTGGTGTGATGAATGCAGATTTCCAGTCCACTGGAATCGCTCCCTGATGCAGAGTAGACTGGAATAGTAGTGTAAGGACAGGTGCAAGTTCTGTCGAACACTCCTTTAGGATGCGTCCAGGAAGGTTGTCAGGTCCTGATGCTTTGTGCGGGTTGATCTTAGATAGCAGTTTTTCCAACACCTGCAGATCTGATGTCAATACTGCAGATCGTTGGGTGTGGGTTGGCTTCGAGGTCAGGGATGTTGCTCATGTCTTCCTTTGTAAAAACAGAGGAGAACTGATCATTTAAGACGGCTGCCTTTGTTTCGCTGTCACAGCGAAGGACCATCTTTCAGAAGTGGAGATACTCCAGTGTTGTCACACCATCGCTTGTTCTTTATGTACCAAGTACCAGGTACGCCCAAAATCTCTTGCCTCCATTGGAACCTTCTCCACAGATTAGATCCGAGATATATGTCTGGTGGGCTCTGCGGCATTCCGTTTGCATGGTTTTCTTTAGTCCCTTGTATGAAAAGTGGTGTAAAGTTAGTCTGGGTTATTCTTATTCCCAGCAGCTCTTGATCTCCAGAATGCCCTTTTCTTCTTCCGGGAGAGACATTTCAATTCTGCTGTGATCCAAGGTTGGCTAAACCTGCATGATGAGGTTATCTTGGATGGGACATCTTTCTCGAGAAATGGCACCGGATCTTGTTTTTGATCTCCGTCCACTGGTTTTCGATAGGAGTATCTGCAAAGCTTCCCATTTGGCATTGTTTCTCTAATGTGATGGCAACCATATCTGGAATCTGCCTCACTTATTTTCATTTACTTATCATCATTATGGAAAATTATTCAACAAATCACCGTGCAAAATGAAATCAGTCAAAAACTATTCTACTAATAAAACTTACCCTTAACTGAGCAGGAATGGTGTCTAAACACATTGTTGACACATTTTTTTGCAACGAACCAGACAAGAACAAAACACAGGAACAAAACACAGCAATTACCATACCGTGTTGGCCTGGCTTTACTTTGTATCTGTGCGCTGGCGCTGCGCTGCATACTAGTAACCATAGACAATACATACGGTAAGCGCGCCGAGTATACGGGTTACGAACATGTGGCACACACAGAATGATGATCTGCTGCAGCTAGCTAGCTAGCTGTCTAGCAGTGGCGTACTTCAACCACCTAGAACGAAGCTTTGCCTTTAGCTTAGCGATAGAAGAAGCAGCAGTTGGCGTGTTATTATGTGAAATCGAACATGTCTAATATGCACGGCTATATAATACGAAGTGCCATGCTACCCAGATTGTAAGTAACATCTTTTCGTTAATTTTTAGAAATTGAACGATTTACTTACCATTATCTTGTTTATCATAGCCTATCTGACTGCAGTCCTATCTGGACATGAATGTTATCAGTATTGAAAAGGAAAAGGAACACAATTTCGTATGTACGGGACTATGCACCGGCATGTCGTGCGTGATGGCTGATGCAGCGAATATTAAAAGGATGATTAATATTATGCCGCTTAATATGCATCTTTTAACTGGGACCGTAATATTAAAACAGTCAGGACGTGGCCATGGTGACATGGGAGCTAAAAATCACTGTGGCTAGTCTGTAGAAATATGTCTGAATCTGTATTGATTGAAAGTTGGTAATGGTAGGTAGGCCTAGATCTAATTAAGTATGGCATGGCCCATACTAGCCCGACCAGGGAGGTGTTTCACAAAGCTGTTCTTAAAGTTAAGAAGGACTTAATTGCGACTGGTGATCAGTTCTTGTGCTGAGTTATTGAGATTCTGATAAGTATAGCACACAAGAACTGATCACCAGTCGCACTTAAGTCCTTCTTAACTTTAAGAACAGCTTTGTGAAACACCCCGCAGACGCTGTTACGCTATGCGAAAACAGCGTCTGACGAGCGCGGCATGCAGCCTCAAAGTGAGGAACCTCAACACAACTACAAAACTTAGGAAAATGTATACTTTTCTCCTTTAAACAGAATACTTTACTCACGTTAAATGCATGTTTCTATTACAGAAGAATAGTTCGCCACACTGAGTCCATGGAGACCACTTGCGATAAGTCCATGGAACAAATAAATGACACTTTCTGGCGCAATTCCTGACCGTCGGTACGTCGCGACGTACCATGTACAGCGACTGGGCTGTGTATAGTTAGGCCTGGCGTGAAAGATTGTGTACCGTGTGGACATGCTGGATATGATGATCAAGTTTGATAAGTTTCATTGCGTACATTTGAATACTGATAGCATCAGATGTAGAGTAAATATTGAAAAGTATACTCGTTGAGTTTGAGGTGACAAAAATGATGTTAAGTATCAAAATTCAAAGCTATCGTAATACGATTACGTCGCTCTCCTAGTGGTTGGTGGTCGCGCGCGTACAGCCCTGTCGCGACGTACCATGTACAGCGACTGGGCTGTGTATGGTCAGGCCCATACCATACATACTACATGTAGTATCATACATGGGCCCATGGCCATCCATGGGCACATTGGCAAGGATGGGTGCGTTTATCAACTCTTTATCTCGGCAGAAACAGGTTTTCCAAACGGCTTTCAGGGGATTTTTACGAGATGATAAATGCAAAGCTGTTTTGATTATGGGGTTCAGAAAGCCTTTTTGAAAGCCGCAAATTTGTTTTCAGAAACGGGTTTCCGAAACAGGTTTCCAGAAACCCTTTGAAGCAAGATAAACGCAAAGCTGTTTTGAAACGGCTTTGTACTGCAGTTACAGGAGGTCAGATGACCCCTTCTCCTCGAGTCAAATTGCGCAATGCAGCTGCGAAGTGACAAGGCCAGTTTTCGTGTTCGTGATGAGTTGATAAACACAACTATTTTGGAAGCTGTTTCTAAAGGGCATGGAAACAGCTTTTGAAAGGGCTTTGGAAACGGCTTTTGAAAGCCATTTCAAACAGGAGAAAGATGATAAACGCAGCCTATGACTGATATTTTTTTTATTGTTAAATTTACTTGATCCTTGACCTAAATCCAAGTCGAATAGACCTTATGCATTGACGTCATCACTCGCTTGACAACCTCTCGCGACGCCATCTTAGAGGGCAAGCGAAGTCCTTGACATCGCAGAGGCGTGCAGCTAGTTATGTGCTTTTCCTATGCTTTTCCTTTTCCTATCACGGATGTTGCAAATTTGGTCTCAAAAGTTGTGCGAGACTTGACCAAACAAAGTCAAGAAGCCTCGCGACAGATTTATAGCGGGGGGGGGGGGGGGGGTGGCGGATCCCCCCCCCCCCCGTCCTTATGTATGTATGTAATATATATGTGCGTACATGTAGGGTCTACATAGTAGGGTACCTAAGGGGGGGGGGGGGTCACCATGCACCCCCCAGGACTCCTCAAAACTTACTTGACTTTGTTTTGTTCAAGTCTCACGCAACTTTTGAGACCAAATTTGCAACTTCCTCGCATACTTTTGCGAAGTCACGCCCATTTTTGTAACGGAATGTCGTCCCAAAACGGGCACAATTTTGTGCTTTTGTGTACATTTCCTATGGAAAACAGGTGCTCTGTCATGAAAGTCATGAAAACCTGATTATTTTTACAATTAATCTCTTTCATTGATTAGTTTTGTGCTAATTATGGTAGAAAAGTGATCAGTGACAATTTCCAATAGAAAAACAAAGAAAAAACAAAAGTTGAAAAAGTTGAAAAACAAAGAAATACATAAGAAATTATGAAAAACAATAGAATACATTAAATTTCACCTAGAACAGCCACTTTTCGTTCCTGTTAACATCTTGATTATGTTTTGGTATGTCATGAGGATCCTGAAAATGTAAGTTTCGAGGAGTCCTGGGGGGGGGGGGGGTGCACGGTGACCCCCCCTTAGGTACCCGACTATTGGGACAACGTGTCCCATTTGTCCCTCATAATACCATTACGTGTATTTGGAATTCATACAAAACAAATAGACATATGTTATATTAAGATGAAAGTTGAATCAAACAATATTTATTTCCCAAATTCACAATTGATGTACTCTGAAAAGAAAATGCAAAGACCAATAAAGATAATGGAGATACAGCAGGACTAAGTTTATATTTGTTAACTACTGGGCATAATTTGTTCAGGAAACAATTCATTTTCAAACATGTTGTTCAAACTTGTTTTGTTGAAATAAAGATCATTTTAAAGTATGTTTGACTATTTTCATTACCAATGTGTCATTACGCCTTCCAACTTTGACATTTCTATAAGGATATCCCTCTTTACCCTCACCGTCCCATTTCTCCCTTGCCGTTGTCCCACTTTACCCAGGGGTGGGTCAACCTCTCCCCCAAAATAAGGTTTTTTTTTCTTTTCATTAACTGCAGAAATTGAGAACAGTGCCACCCCTAGCTTATGGCTCTTTATGTAACCTACCATATGAAACTTCACGCAAGCCCGAAAGGAAATGTAATCATCTCTTCTATAGCAAGATATAAGAAGAAAATCGGCAAACTTGAAATTATGTCCCACTTCTCCCCGCTCTCCCCTATCCAGCCAAGTGTAGTTATCATGTTGGTGACACTGGATTCTCTGGAGTACCAGGTAGTTCCCTGTCACAAATCAGGCTGCTCATCTCTGTAGCCAGGTGTACCATTTCTAACAATTTGGTGTTCTTGGCGCAGCAGTACTTAGGGGCCATGCTATAGTGGCATATTCAAGATGGGGTCGAACTAAGGTGTAATGCAGACATTTTTTTTTTTTTTACCATTTTAAATCTTGTGAAATTTAAAGCCCTTGTTCCCTTAGTCACAGCCTATTTGGTCTGTTTATCCCACTTCAGGTTGTTTTCTTTGTGGATCCATAAATATTGATAACTGTTGACCTCCCGGAGTTGTTGGCCAAGGAGTGTGTACTTGGTATATCCTGGGTCTCTTCTTCTGCACTCAGCAAAAAAAGAAAGTAAACACTTTTTCGAGATCATATTTTGTAAAGAAGATTTTGATGAAAATCAATGTATTATATACCATATTAAAGGTAATTTAATTGGCTATCAAGTTAGTAGGTTGATACAAAAGGAAATTTTACGCATGAGTGAACACATTCATTTTTGCCCTCCAAGACACAAAAGTAAAAATTGCAAAATTTGACAAGTTGTCTTTCATTTGGAAATGCCCTTCAAGATAACAATGACAAAAAGCCATTTTAAAACAATGAGAGACATAAATGAAATAGCATAAACAGGTTTTTGTTCTCTTTATCTCTTTATAACCTCAAACAGAAACAAAATGGGAAACTAAAGGAGGAAAATGAGAATTTCTTGTCAGCTTAAGTTTCAAACGACATGGGGATTAAAGGCATAAAGATAAATAAATAAACGGAATTTCTTTATTTTACTCTTTTTAGTAAGTAAGTAAAAGATTCATGAGATAAATTTAAGAACCAAAAATCATTTTCAATTCTCCTAATTTGAAAACAAATTGAAATTTCTACCGTTTTTATTAATATTTCTTTGTCTCTTATTCATTTGAATTCTGGCTTAACCCAAGATTCTTAATTTTTCTCCCTTATTTTTTGCCTTTATTGATATTTGGGCTTCAAAGATATTATACAATTTATAGAGATCAAAGGTTCATTTTTTGCAACTCAACTCATGTGTCTAATTGTGTTAAATTTGTCTTTTGTTCTTATTGTTATATGGAGGAGCACTTGTGCATGAATGACAACCCGTTCAATTTTGCAATTTTTGCTTTTGTGCCTTGGAAGAGAAAAACAAAGGTGTTCATTCATGCATAAAGTTTCCCATTTTATTGACCTACTAGGCTGATAGCCAATTAAATAACCTTCAATATGGTATATAATACATTAACTTTCAGCCAAATTTTTTATGAGAAATATAAACTTGAAGAAGTGTTTACTTTCTTTTTTTGCTGAGTGTAGAAATTCTCATGGCAGAGCGTTTTTACACGTTGCATTTCATACCCCATATATTGGCCTGCATGACAAAGTCAAGGTCTTGTTGCAGTGATATCTCATCCTAGGAGTTGGATATTGATCAGCAGAGTATTTGGTTACCAGCAAACAGCTGTGTTGTGCTAAGAACCACACCTGTGAGGTCGTTGATATACAAAATGTAAATATAAAATATTTCAGTAAGGAAGATCTAATATTATATAAGTCTGTGAGTGCAGACATTCAACGAGTAGGGCCTTGTTTAACAATGGAATACACATTTATGTAACAAGTGTTTTATATTTAACAAGCTTGTATGTTCAGCAATTGTTAACAACCTGGCTTGGTTAAACTTCGTACAGGTGAGGTATGAACTCTTGGCGAGTATGACTTCACATGTTTTTCAATGGTTTCATTTGTATTATGTGATATTGATATTTGTAATTGATTAAATGATGATGATGATGATGATGATCGGAATGATAATGATAATAATAATAACAATAACAATAATAATAATAGTAATACAAAATTTAGTAATAATAATATAATAATGATGATGATAATAAATTGCAGAACGGGGAATAGACGTTCAGCTGTCAGTTTAACCCATTGAGGACGGTTTGATTTTGCTACAACACGCATTTCCCATAGACGCTTGTCCGAGTATACTCGGGACTCGTCCTCAATAGGTTAAGGACTTGGTTTGATATATTATCCGGATCTGCAGCTCTTAAGATATGAAATTTTCTCAACAACTTTACAATGCCGCTTACTGTATTTGACTAACAATGGCACGGTGTCACTCATTTTTCGTGTGTTTGCCCATAGATCGCACAGTCCCGCGCTGTGGCGGCTGGATGTATTGAGAACCATGCAAACGGCAGCAAGGAGACAGGCAGAGGAGGATGCGGGAGATGGCGAGTCAATAAAGCCAGTTCCACCAAAGAAAAAAGTTGCCGCTACTTCTGCCAGCAACCTGCTTGACATGCTGGCTGGCCTGAGGGTAAGATGATTGAATTGATTGCTGTGACAGCTTAAACACATTGTCTGTTTACGCTGTGCTTGTAGTAGAATCTTTCATCAATGTATCGTACAAAACTAGTAAAAGTGCATATGAAACAAATAAATTCCACCTTAGTAAACCACCAAAGGAATACTGAAACCAGAAATATTTACATGAGTTTCGCGAGTAGTCTAAATTCTGCAAAAGTAAAATACATGCGACAGTTTCTGTCTACGTAAAGTATACTCTTTACTTTTTGCATGGTTGGCAATTTGCGAAAGTTTCATGCTGCGATAACGGCTGTCGGTGCCAATTTGCAAATGTTTCATGCCACGAATCATTCTGGTTTTACCTTATATACCAGTTGACATGGTCCCTTTAAACAATTTGCAACAGGTTCAGAAAAAGGAGGGCAGTGACTCAGACACTTCTGAGGCTCGTGCAGCAGAGAAACAAAAAGTGTCAGCCGCTGCAAACTTCCAGCGGATGGTGTCGCGGGCACAGAGGAGGCGAGAGAAGGAATCACAAAAGGATGACACGGGCGGAGAAACCGAGATCCAGAAATCACCGGGGTATGAGGCATTTCATGTCCATGAATTGCTGAATGTAGAAGAAGCATGCAGCCACTTCACCAAGCACAGAATAATGTTAATTTTGAATTTAAGAATAAATTAGTCTGTCTTGAATACATTAGTTTAGAATGTGCTACATTGAGAACTTTGTTGTATATACCGCATGTTTTTACATTTTCTAGCCCATCATATGCAAGAACTTTGATTATTAACCCGTCGAGGACGAGTCCTGAGTATACTCAGGCAAGCATCTATGGGAAATGCGTGTTGTAGCAAAATCAATCAGTCCTCAATGGGTTAAGTAAAACACAACATCATGAGTTGTTTCAATGTGGAATAACTTTTGTCTTTATTAGTTTACATTGTATATCTTATACACTGATGTCAATTCTCAGCCAAGTTGATGTCAAATTCTTACGTCCTTATTAGCAAAGTATCTTCCTCCTTGATTCTTGATAGATACACTGAATAGAGATGTTGGTATTTCTGTCAGTGAGAACACACTTGAGCGTGGAAATAATTACATTTTTTTTTTTATTTGTAATCAAAGAATATGTTACCCGTGGTACCCATTTATCATCCCCATGATCATGCCACAGCGAAAGCAAAAAACTCTTTGACGATGGACACTGCTAGTGACTTCGTGGTATGTGACCTTCTTCCCCAGGTTACAAGAACTCCAGGAGCTGACAGCAGAGGCGGCCAAGACTGTGGCTGAGGTCTACCCAGACAGGGAGCTGGTGGAATCCGAGCTGCTGAAGGAGCTGAGAAGGCATGACGAGGCAACGGCAGCGGGGGAGCGCGGGGAGACTGGCAACATCAGGTAAGGCTGGGCGCAACAAACTGACTCTCCAAATCATTTAAATTTCCTTTTGTGTCTGGACCCATAATGCTTGCAGCATTCGCAATTCCTGGGATGCGTGGACCCCAAATTGCTTGCAGATAAACCATTCATTTTTGTTTTTTGGCTGTTTAGATTCTCTCTCTGTTTAGCAGAGATTTACAATGTGTGCATATAATTTTCTTCATTGCCATACCAGACAGGCCCAGATTAAGCTCTTTCAAGCAGCTGAGTTGCAGTTGTAATTTGTGTTCTGAAAGTATATGCATGCACACAATTTCTAGACATTTGTTAGTGAGTCCATTGATTTACCCAGATATGACTTCATCGTTTGTAACTTTTGATTGTACTCAAGTGGCTTTTACAAAGTAGTTACTCTGAGAAACTTATTTACAGTTGATGCGACATTATGGTGATGCATTTATGAGGCAATTTGTGGCTTTGTTGATTACTTGTATGATAAGATATGCTGTTGAAAAGCAACATCATTATCTGGAAGAGCTTTAATTTTCCTAAGGGTTTGCATTCATGCACTTTCTATTTTTTTGTGTTTTTTTTTTTTGTCAGAAGATTGACATTACTTGCATGTAGAGAAGGTTTGGTCATTTGTTAAGTTTAATAGTGTTGTATGTTAATTAAGGTCATGTTTATTTGAGATACTGTTGATACCATGCTTTTTATCATATATAATTTCACCCCTCTTGACAGCACATACGGTTTTGACTGGCAGAATCTGCGAAGGATGCAGTCACATGTGTGCCTGCTCTGGGAGCACAATGAATCTTGTCGCAGCATGGAATCTTAAAATTCTGCCAAACTAGAGATTACAACTGATTACAGTGCCTATTCATGACATGTTCAAACGAAGGAAGACTTAGTTATATCAACAGCAAGAACTACACCTGCCCGAGTGTGTATGCCAATGATTTCTTCTGTCATGGCTCCTACTAAAACACTGATCAATTCAGTGCCTATTTATGTCAATGTAGGGGAATTTGTTAATCAGTAGCAAGAATGACACTGTATTGTCAATCATTTTACATCGTGTAACTCAAGTGCGACTCCTGTTCATGATCCTCCACTCTCGCCCTCCCTGCTTTCCCCCCTCTCTCGGCAGCTCGGTTCTCTCGGGCTTTCGTGTCCAGAAGCAGACAGTGCTGGAGAAGCACCGGAGCGGGCGGGACCTTCCCCAGGGGGGCAGCCAGAGGGCGGGGTCGGCCCAGTTCGATGCAGCCTTCTCGCACAGGGACCCCAGAAGGGCAATGGAGGAGGATACGGAAGATGGCGAGAGGAGGATGGGAAGGATGGAACCCCATCAGAGACAGCAGAAGTAAGAATGGGACACGCCCAAACTCGGACAACTGCTGCTTTTTTATCATTTGTGAGGCTCCAAATGAATCTGAAGCTGATGAGCAGATGCCTTAGCAGAGGCTGAAAATTTATTCAGCATATAAATGATTGAAGTATCAGTGCGACTGTTAACTTTTTTTGGGGGGGAGGGGGGTTGCATGCACATTTTCAAGCAGCACATCGATTTAAAAAAAAAATGTTTTAAACCAAGGTGAACAAAATTTATGAATCACACAGATTTTGTTTGACTTATTTCATGATTGCATGCTTGAGATAAAGAAAGAATGGTGACTACGATTACTCTTTCAGATTTCAAGAAATTTGAATTGAATACAGATCTTTTAGATCCAAAACACATATTTTCAGGTTGGCTGAAAAGTGAACCTGTTGGTTACTAGATTAATGAGTCTTGTTTTGAAGTGTTATATTCTGTCATGTGAAAATCACATAAACATGCATAAAGATCCCTTCATCTCTTAGAGGGAGTCAGCTACCAGATTGTGGTAATGTCTTTAGCCACAATGACACTGCTTTCTTATCTTCTTCCTCTGGGCTCTGTTTTCATCTGTTTTGCAGGAGGTCACTCTTTGATCGTCAGAAACTGAATATCTTCACTGCTGCATCTGAACTGGATCATGCAGTCGGTAAGTGCAGCATCTAGTCTGACAAAGACTGCATTTATCATCTTTCTCATACTTAAAACATGTTTCAGTGCCCACTATCAAAATGTATTTACAAAGGCCTTTTGGATCATATTTCTTGAGTTATTGTGTTTATCATGATGATCTCTATCATGAGTCAAGATGGAGGCCTTGTCACGGCGCAGCGCCATTGCGCAGTTTGACCTGAGGAGCTGAGATGTTTAGTTGGCAGTACAGTTGTAGTTTGCATTGCCATGTCTGAGCTATAAAGGCATTTCAAAACAACCTTGCATATATCATCTCCACAGACACACATTTTTGGCTCAAACGCATTTGAGATCACACTTTCTTTGGTGTTACAGAATGGCATTTCAAATTTTTTTTTTGTGTGTGTGGATTTTCCATGCTCTTTCTGGAATGTTAGTCCAACAATGTTATACAAGTGAGGGATAGTGTCAGTTAAAAATAGTGGAGGAAATCTTCATCATTCCAATATGATTGTGTCACTTCCTCATCAGGCGATCATCTGATCCATAGTTTTGTGTTTACAGTAAAGGCCCAAATTTTCGTGGTACATAAAAATGTGCAGAGAAAGTTGTAAAGATATTTTCGCGGGTTTTAGAATTTGCACTAACTAAAAGTCCAAAAGTGAATGTACCGCAAAAATTTCTGCATTAACAGGAGGTGATTATTATGCACTGTCCACATGCACAGAGTTGGCTGTATATCTTTAATGTGGGTGGCTGTGTCACAGCAGCGGATTGAATTTGCCAATTTTTTACACACGATGAGGTACGAACAGATGTTTACATTTATACTTCAGCCCATGTATGGTGTGCCTTAGAGCTGGAGATGTTCAAGATGCAGACCTAACAATTCAATAAAAATGCAGGGGTTACATTTCTCTCTTGAATGGACTTTGAAGTTGAGGAGTGTTCCAATGTTTGCGCTTCCAGAAACTGCATCAGAGACGTCCATCTGGGAAGTAGAACAGCAGAAGCAGTTGAAGGCGCTCTACTACTCCGCCGTGCGGAACGGCTTCGAGGAGGCCATGAAGCTGACCGAGGAGGGCAAGTTGTGGAAGTATCCCATCGACAATGAGCAAGGTGAGGGCGCTAGACCTTACTTTAAAGATAGAGTTCTATTGAAAAGTGAGATTACAGCCGTCACTTCATGATATAAAACTCATGGTCATACATTTTTTTTTCTACAGAGAAGCTCCATTTTTACGAACTCTGTAGCAAGAAGGTACCACTTTTACCAAGGTGAATTTAACAATCCTGATTTTCTGTTACTGTGTTTAGCTGGTCACTTCTTGTAGTAGATTTACAAAGAGGTACCAGCTGTAATGAGGTAATATCTCCGATCCGGCTGACCATGTTACAAAGGACTTTCCCTGTATCAATGTACATCATAATATGCCAACCGTGATAGAGATTTTATGTATTTCCTGGAAGAGACTCTGCAGGTAAAGTTGCATGTAATTAAAGATGTCAATAAAAGAAACAGTTCAAGTGAAAGCTTTAGGAAATCCCATTCAACCTGAAAGGGAAATCATGCATCATTCATCCCTGACATAACGAGGTAATATATATATATATATATATATATATATATATATATATATATATATATATATATATATATATATATATATATATATATATATATATATATATCATATATATATATATATATATATATATATATCATATATATATATGTATATCATATATATATATATATATATATATATATATATATATATATGTATATATATATATATCATATATATATATATATATATCATATATATAGATATATATATCTATCTATATATATATATATATATATATATATATATATATATATATAGATATATATATCTATATATATATATATATATATGTATGTAGATATATATATATATATATAGATATATATATCTATATATCTATATAGATATATATATCTATATGTATATATATATATATATATATATATATATATATATATATATATATATATATATATATATATATATAACAATATAACAAGGAACTTTCAGAGGTCCTAAGCAGCTTGTTATAATGGGCATCCCCTGTATCACTGTTCTCCTGTTCTTCTTATCACCAGGTCTGGAGGAGGAGCGAAAAGTGGGCTTCCACGAGCACGTGTTCCTGGACCACCTCCTGCAGGACTTCCCCCAGCGCGCCCAGGTCCTGGACTTCATGGAACTGGTCCTCATCGGCCTCGGCAAGAACCCGTTCCTCACCGTGGCCCAGAAGCACAATCACGTGGCGTGGTTCCGGGACTACTTCTGGAAGAAGGAGGAGGTCTTTGACCGGCTGGAGGCGGCAGACAAGGAAAAGGCCAACGTCTGAGACACTCTTACCTCATTTGATGTACAGGGCATTTAGAGGGCATTTAGAGTGCTCCAGGAGTGCTCCTGAGACCCTCTGAACTCTGTATGAACAGACAATCAGTCCCGGGAGCACTCTGAAATTATGGCCTTCTCGAGGCCAGGTTCAGGAGCGCTCCTGAAAAGCTCTACACCCTGTATAAACAGTCACCAACGTTTAGAGCATCCCAGAAGTGGAATGTGGTGCACACTGTGAATTTAGTTTCTATGCTACAAGTTCCTGCATACTCAAATGGTCTCCATGACAGTTATGCCAATCTCAGCTACTTCACATGTGGTCTCATTGAGCAGTGATTCTCTGTATGAACAGAAAAGAGGGGCATAAGTTGGAGCACTTCAGGGGTGCTTCTGGGCCCAACTTTGTGTATAAATTATGGGATATCCAACAAGTGGAATGATTATCACTCTGTGCAGTCACAGGATCAGCCTGGATTCCTATCCTCAGGAGGTTGTTTAGATGGACTAAACATTGGCTTCTGTCGCGTGAAACTCATGTTACAAGGCCCTCACTTTGGACTTGTGCAGTTGGATTCTGATGCCATTCTTCTCAGATATGATTAACCGTTACCTCCCCTCCCCCCCCCCCCCCCAGCCTTTTTAACACCTTGTAATTGGCACTAAATACACAGTAATACGCTTATATCATTGCTGGGGTGACAAAGATCTCAAATTTTAGTGAAAATGACTTTTTTTTTTTAATGGTCAGATAGTCAGTTAAGTGATGCCCTGTCCAAATCCTAGCTGTCTTATCCCCAAAATGATGCCCCCACAGCATGTCAAAGGAAAGGTTATCCCATTTGATATAGTGCTTTGGCTGCCACATTTTTTGCTCTGCTTGAACATTTGACATTTTGTAGATACGAGGGTCATGTTGCCCCAGCGATGATATTGCTCCTGTGTGGAGTATTTTCATGTTATTGTATGGACTCGGGAAGCAGCGGATAGTGTTTGCGCCAGCTCCTAGGCTTGGCTCAGTTGTGCCATTTACAATGAATCTTGTATTGGATGAATCTGTTGGGACTATTAAGATTACCAAAGTGTGATGTCATAGCCATTCATTGCCATGGAAACAGGTTCTAAACATCCTCACCTGGCCCAGTCTGTGAACACTATTGTTGCTAACTGTGCTCACTCATGGTACTTCCAATCCAAGGTATAACAAAAGACTGTGACATCATCACTTCTGTAAGGATAAAAGAGTAAGAGGAAAAACAAAAATCCTCTGTCCAAAGATCAGTGAGTTTAATCAAATTTCTAAGTATATGTAATATGCTATTCATGCTTTTGAAATTGTTGATCTAAATGTACCAGTACATTAACTCCTTGGTGTGTTTACCAAAAAAAATCAAAATACACTCTTTTGTGTATGCATATATACAGGTCATGCCATCACTGCATGCAGTTGTAATAAAGATCAGAGGAAAAATTGGAACACATCTCGACTTACAGTATTTGATTTTGATAAGTAGTACATGTACAGAGACTCCAACTCCAAGCACCTTCTGATCTGGAGATTCTCCCGCCCAAAACCCCTAGCAAACGGGAGACTCCAAGTTCATGTGTGTGCGAAGTTCCTAGCGTTCTAGATGCTCTCTGGTGCTATCTAAGGCTTATTTTTTTTTTCAACATACGATAGCAATAAGTAGGAAATCCTTTCCAACGGGAGACACAGAGCCAGGGCGGGAGAAATTAAATCTCACACGGGAGAACGGGAGATTTTGCAAAAATGGGTTTCCGGCGGGAGATCTCTCGTCGAAAATGGGAGGGTTGGAGTCTCTGCATGTACATTGTATCATAATATCATTTTATCCCCCCCCCCCTTGTGCTTTTCAGCTAACTGTAACAACACAAACTTGTGTCAAGTGACAATGATGGTTTGAAATGATGGTAGCAGGGATGATGATTGACACAAAACATTGATGATAGGTAAATGATGATGATGATTGCAGTGGTGATGTATACTCTGAATGCACAATGATAACAACACTGGCAATGATGGCCATGATGAATGATGAATGGTGATTGTGATCGTGATGATGCTATATGATGTTAAATAAATAAATGATTGATTGATTGATTGATTGATTGATTGATTGATTGATATGATTGATTGATCGATCGATCGATCGATCGATCGATTTTTAAATCTGCAAAATAAAGATAATATGTACATTACTTCTTATTGAATAATACAAAGAAATTACAGTATCACAAGAGTACACGAAACTGCGGCTGGATGGCCCTACTCAGCTCCGCCCACATGGTGGAGCTGTTCTACCGAGGGGTCCAGAAGAAAACACACTCGGTACATCCGATATCAACATACAAATTTATATTGAACATAACACTACACAGAATCAAATCAAAAGTATACCAAATCAAAGTAACATCCATTATTACTCTTCAGTTATTCTATGATGTTGATTGTGATAGAGATGATGGATGATGACGTTGATGCTGATGGTAATGATGATGATGAATAATAATTGATGATGGTGATGATGGTGATGCTGATGGTAATGATGTTGATGATGAATGATGATGATGATGATGATGATGATGATGATGATGATGATGGATGACAATGTTGGTGGTGATGTTGATGGTGATGGTGCTGTTGATGGGGTGGTGACAGATCATGAGGTTGATGGAAGATGGTGCCGATGATAATGTCGATTGTAGTGATGACAATGACAGTTGTGAAAATGATGCCGAACTTTTTGTGATCCTCATAGTGATGCTGATGATGTATGTGAAGAGGATTAGACAAGTATTAAAGTTATAACATATGTCATGCCGGGGACGTAACTTTAAACACCGTTAATCACATTAAGATAAGTAATGTTTTATTTGTTTGTTTGTTTGTTTTAGGGATGGGAATGTATTTTTGTGTTGCCAGTACCCTTTGGAATATTGATGATTATACATGCACTTCCACAGGCTTGAAGACTAAGTGACGACCTCGAGTCGTGCTGGTTGCAGAGCCGTCTCCGCAAAGTCTCCCCAAGCCTCCTGAATACCTATTTGCTTGTTCTCCAAGGAGTCGCGGATCAATCGAACATGTTCGATTATTTTTTTTTTTTTCGACTTCAAGTCTTCAGGTGGTCTCGGAGATGTCTCCGCAACGTCTCCTTACTTGCGGCCATGTCGCGGAGACTAATTTTGTCTTCGACGGACGTCTCCGCGATCTTGCGGAGACTCATCGGCGACCCATCCAGGCGGGTGAAGAAGTTGTCACCTTGTTTGAAGACGTCTCGGACGTTGCCCTGGAGTCGCCTTCTTGGGGAGAGCGCAAGTCATTTTTATTTTTCTCTCTCGGGTGGCAGCAGTCGCGGCGACGCCTCTTATGATAGTGAGATGATAGTGAGATAGACATGGCTCACTGAATCTTGTTGTTTTTGTTTTTTTCAAATTAGTTTTCTTTTTTCGGGGGGAGGGGGTGCTGCGGACTGATGGCGGGTCAAGGGGCATAGTCCGTCATCGTCATACGGTATTTTATTTGCAATACATCGTTACATTCATGGACAACAATACCAATTTGAACATTTTCGCAACATTCGATTGTCAAAATAATCTTCCTGACAGAATCAGGGATTCACCTCACGCTCACCTTACACGGTTAGTTTGCACTAAGTGCCGGGACTAATTATCCATGAATCGCTTAACGACAGAACCTTGGCTGTATCAACAGAGAAACAAACTTTGCATCAGGGAACGCGGCCTTACCGACTGTAAATATTATCGTGGTTACGAGTGACATTGCAGGAGCAAGTGATGAGGGCACGAAAACAAGGAGGGAAAATAATTGTCTGACGCGATCGCTGTGTTGGCCTTTTGGTCGGCGGTTGTGCGAAAGTGATGAGCGCGCATATAGCCCTTGTGCTGCCGATACCTCATAAAGTGCCAATGCCATTTTTTTAAGGAGTTTTTTTTTAATGTATTTTCAGACGTGTGTAACAAGTGAGCAGAAAACAAAATAAAACAAGTCTCGAAACGCCAAGTACGAACACAAAATTTGCTAAAAAAAATCTATAGACATATTATTCTTATGCGCTGCAAAAGCTTCTGATGTACTTGGTGATAATAAAGAGTTAAATGGAAAGATGTGTTTTAGGTTGTAATTTAAAGACTGCTACAGTTGGGGATTTCCTGACTTCTAGTGGTAGATCATTCCAGGGTTTGGGAGCTGCACAGGCAAATGCTCTGTCTCCCAATGTCACTTTTGTTTTACGTGTTGGAATTTGTAAGAGAAGAGTGTCTTTGAAACTGCGCAAGTTATGAGTGTGTTTGTGAGATTTAAACACTAATAATTCAGATATGCAACTGGGGGCTTGACCGATGAGTAACTTATATACAATCAACGAAATCTACTAGTAAGTGATTGCGGTGGTGGATTCTGATTTCGCGTGCATGACACGACCTCAATATGTGACGAAGTTTAATACTTGATAGCTTAAAGGGATCGTACAGTTCTGGTTGAGACCTAATTTCAGGTTTCTAACATTTTTAGGTGAGATAATGAGAAATCTCATATGAAATATGAAAGACCATGCAATTTCATGAGGAATTCAACGTTTATTTGATAAAAATTGGTTTTGAAATGGCTGAGATATCCAAAAAGAACGATTCTAATAAAGTGTGGGACCCACACTTTGTAACGATCGCTTTGTTTTACTTTGTTTTTGGATGTTTCAGTTATTCCAAACCCGATTTTCATCAAATAAACTTTGAATTCCTCTTAAAATGGTATGCTCTGTGCTATATCATAAGTGTTTTCTTGGTATCTTGCAAAAATTCGAAAGCCTATTTCTCATCTCAACCAAAACTGTACTATCCCTTTAATCTAACATAATTGACAGTTAAATCTGTTTAGGATTGTTCGACGATTTAGAACATAAACTTTGAGGACCTATTATGTTGAATGTTCCATGGACGGGAGGTTTGATGCGTGTTTTGGTTGCTTTTGTTGGTTGTTCGTGTTTTACATTTTCTGTTGTTGACTATGTTTGACTGTTTGTGTGGATGTTTTTGTTTTTGTTTTTCTTTGACGGGGACAGGTAGGGGGAAGTCCTCCAAATATTCTCAAGGTTTTTTGTATACTGCCACACCTTTTTGGACATAGCGCCAACATCTGCGGAAAGTGCATCAATCAAAACAAGTCAGGACACTCTCCAAGCACCTCTGCTGACGAAGTGCAAATTAACCATTGGCAAAAAGTGCAATTGCGTTGGCAAAGTTTCTGCAACAGCCTTGGCGTTAAATTTTCGCCTTCTGACTCTCATAACCTGTTCATTAACCAGTGGACTCTCGAATAGATTCTCGATTTATGAAATTGTCATAAACAGAGAAAAAGTAAGGAATAGATAGAATGGAAACATCTATGCTTGAAAACAATGGGACTATTAAAAGCATACATTTAACTTTTTCTGCTATGTGCCAGGAACTTTTGACAGAGCGTACAAAGGTCTAAGCCAAGTGGCACTCACAGCACGCAAATAGAGCTTGGAATATTGCAAGGACACTTTCCGTTTTGTTGTCGATATTCCGAAATGAGAAATATAGTGAGTACACGAGCAATGGACTCACTAAGTACAGATATAGATACGAACGGGACATGTAATGTTTTAGTGTTATCAGGACTGGGCAGACTGCCTTATTTTGGTTTAAATTTTTGGAGATTTGAAACGAGGTATGTGCATGCATGTATGCTTGGGGGGAGTGGGGTGAGGGTGAGGATTCAGCCATTTTTATAGAAGCTGTCGGTTTTAAAAGATTGCAGCGGCAAGGAGATGTGTCTGTATGCTCAGAAGACACATTTCCGTCAACTAGGTATTTCATTTATGGCAAGTTAAAAAAACAGAGACATAGATTATCATATCACGATGCATAATAAATGCGATGAGATTTCCAACAGCTCTAGTAGGTAATATACATGTACCATGCTATGTCGAGGTTTTCTTAATCGCACAAAGTTATCATTTTTTTAATCTCTCCACGGTAATACCCTCCTCAGTTTACAATTATTTCTTTGTACAGCTTAACTGCCCAATCGTTAATCGTCAAGACTGTTATTCAATACACATCTGAGTCAAATTATTTTTTTAAACCGTCTATTGAAAAAAGAAACTTTCAAATTTGTTAGTGCGCACTTTTGTTTGTTTGTTTGTTTTTTTCATTTACGGATTAACGACCCTTCGAAATAACAAGTCTTATCTTATTTTTGGACAAACGAATCTTACGGGAATAACGAATATCCGGAATAACGCCACGAATTTTTCGGATTGACAAACACCTAGGTATTCGGAATTTGTATGTTTTGGAAGAACGAACCTTCGGAATATTGATCATCATCCGTCGACAGTGAGTCAACATACTGACTGAGGATGCATGGTTCGAACACAGAGTACCACTTTCACGAATATTGCATAAAGTGATGAGATCTTCCATCTATCCTTTTTCAAGCATTTCATGTATGTGTCGAGATGTGTGCATATATATATATATATGATTATGATTATTTTGTTTGTTTGATTTTATGTGCGTGTGCAAGCATATTGCAATCTACCGGCTAGACATCCATCGTCCAAGGCCTACTCTATACAAAACCTACGTGACGCGCAAGGAATTTCAAATTTCCAACTCATTAGCCAGAAACTATAGAATAGAAATAAGATGTAATAGAGAAAATCAGCAACAGAAACAAAGAGGACCAAGGGGTATTTCCCCGAAACAGCCCGAAGGCACTATCGTTATTAATGTTACTTTTTCTTTCTTTTCTTTTTTTTTTTCGTGGGGGTGTGCTGTACGCAGGATGTTTGCAACATGTCTGCAGTATGTTTTACAGGAACTAACCTCGTCTGGTTTTCACTATAGATACTATCCTACAATACCTTGAGTATGTTACAAGGGCGCCGGGAAGCGGTTGAAGCTTCCCTCACGCTAGCTTCGTTCTTTCTCAACGCCTCTTCTTCATATCAAAACATACGCAACGTATGCTTTATGGAAAGGAAAATCTTGTCCCTCGAAAGGAAGTGGATTAAAGACAAACATTATGCACCTAAAAGAATAGCGAGTAAATCACCGTGTCTTCCGAAATTTTGGGGAACGGCTGACGCCGGACGCGCGGCAGGCTGGGCAGTGTGTTCGCTCTAGGATAAAGGATGTGATGTCTGGTTTTTTTTTTTCGCTGCGCTGTTTCGTTCAATGTCAAATTCATGTGTATCCGGCGCGGCGGTGGCATTGTCATTAATGTCCATGTGGAAAGATTGAAAGGAGAAGCATATAGGGCCTACGTAGATATCCGTTCATTTTCCCCTTTCCCCATACAAACAACAAAAACCCCAAGCTCACCCCGTCCACTCAAGGAACTTACTGTTTCGTGGAAATTGACCTCGGGCCTCTCGTCTCTTCGAGGAAATGAAAATTACAATAATAGCGTTTTAAGCATAATATTCTCGTGATTGTCATCCATTTTATGCATTGAAATGAAAGTGATTATTGATAAATGGCACTTTAGTTGACTGGCGCCAATGGCCTTCTGAATAATTCAATGGGACTGTCTGGATTCAACCTGTTGTCATTATTAAAGTGTTCCCTTTTTGTAGCCCAAATGGCAGTTGCCAACGTCAACAGTATAAAAATCATGTCTTGATATATTCACATTATTAGGTAATGATGCGACATAAAAGCACGTATGTTCAAACGTTTTATACTCACTAACTCATGAGAAAGCTAGAGAGAGCGGGGGGGGGGGGGAGGAGGGTCGGGAGAGAGGGAGAGAAAAAAATCAACAATGTTCATGTCACGCGTATCCGTTCCGATGCACGTGTATTATAACAATGCTGTTTTGATATTTTTTCTACACGTTTTACAAATTCAACAAGGAACATACATCTAATTCTAATACAGCGTAATAATAGTAATGATAATGATAATAATAATAATAATAATAATAATAATAATAATAATAATAATAATAATGATAATAATAATGATAATAATGATGATAATAATAATAATAATAATAATAATAATAATAATAATAATAATGATAATAATTTTTCTATTATTCTTCAATTCATTTTATCTATCTATACTTGATATAACCTGCATACATAAAACATGTGACAATAATATGACAAGTACAACATGACAATGTGACAAAACAAACAAACAAGCAAACAAACAATCAAAGTTATCAAGTGAAGGGGTTAATGAGAAGGCAATGGGCCTTATTTAAAACTAACCCCTGGAAAGTAAGTAAAGTGTTTTTGTCTCTTCTTTCTATAAGCTGTAACTGACAAAAAAGGTCAGCAAACGAACGCATACTCACGATCATTTAAACCACTATTTGCCATTTGCAGATGAAAAAAAAAAAGCTCCCGCATTAGTGCTTCAAAATAGTTCTAAAATGTGAGTTAGGGATAAAAACAGCCAACGTAAAAATGCTAATGTATCATCATTGTTAAATATCATAATATACGCAGTGTGAACAATAGTTTTATTAAAATCGTTTCTAGAATAAACCGTATACATTTATCGTTTATTGAGAAAATTGGCGATATCTCCTTATATTTGTGGTTTTATTGCGAAATTCTTATATCGTAAGATGGTTTGTGATACGACTGAACTTTCCACATGCATCAAAATAATGTAATAACTCGAACATTTGTTTGCAATCACTGCTCCCAATAGTAAACAGTGGTATTAAAGCAATATTTTTCTTCAGAATGTAAACGGAGCTCGGTAAGCATGGTAATAACGATGGCGACGATGCTCCAAAGTTTGAATAAAGAATATACGCCAATACCGTATAATAATAACAATAACATCAACAAAGAAGTGATTCAGAACTTTAACATTATCTGTTTTGATGGCTACCCCTTCAACGTTTACTACCACTGGTTCAAATGATCATAGCGGTACTCTATCATGATATCCAAAGTGATGGATGATGATAATGCTTGTCGTAACAAAGGTGATACTAACAATAACTGACAGTATTGATATTGAAAATGATTCTAATAATTATTATGAGAGTAATAAAGAAAGTTGAAAAGAAATTATTTTACATACTTTTTCTAAAATAATAGGGTAGATAGCAGATTAAGAGGTTTTTCAGTGTCTGCACTCATACTCCTGCCCTCAAAGTCACTTTAAATTCCTATCTTCTTGTACCCGTTCGTATTGTTGGCATTAGCTCCAGTTTCGTGGAATAGCGTCTAAAAGGATAGCAATAATATGTCCTTTTCACCTATCTAGATACACGGACTTCTTTCGCTTTCTCTTTCATGCACAGTTTCGAATGACATTCAATTTTATGCCAAATGATAATGAGAGTGGAATGTCTGTCTGTGGTTAGAACCTTTTTCCTGAAACATAGTATGAAAATGGCACCTATTCCAAGGTGACATAAGAAAAAAAAATCCTAATAAACAAAACCAAACTAAATGTTTCCAGTAATCATTTATAGTATCCTGAGGTCTTGTGATGCTGCGCATGCTCGGTACAATCGATCATTGTCATGTCGACAATGCTCCCGGGTGGAGGAGGAAATCTCTTCGGCAGAGGGTAGCGATAAGTGGGTGGAGCTTAGACAGCTGCTTCCCTGTAATACTGCCCTCTCTGGTGACAGGGAGGCATTTATAGTGTGTAAATATTCCGTCCGTTTTGCTTTCCAATGAGGTAACACCAGGGGGGTGTTTCATCAACGTTTGTCGGTGCAGACAAATTGAATCACCATAGTAACAGTCAGTGACCAGAGCATCTCAGCCAATCAAAACCAAGGATTTTGCTGAAATTGGTCAGCGCCGACAGTTGTCAGCGCTGACAAGTGTTGATGAAACACCCCCCAGGATCGTCAACTGCCTAATTGTCATTGATTGTCTGTCTCTGCGCAGCGAAACTTCCTAGGTCTGTCTTAGATTTGCGTATACATGCAGAATTGTATCAACCATGGAGCTACATCTTCATGTATCAGCATTTAAACTTTTTGTTCAAATAAAAATCGAGCGCAGAAACTAAAAGTCCTTCAAGTTTCACTATGCAGAACTGAGGGAAGAAAAGCACAAACAATAACTGATAATCCTTCAGGTTTCATTACGCAGAATTATACTGGGTGAAAAAAAGCAGAAACAACATCTGAGGTAATGAATATCATTATTTGGCTATAGTTTCAACGCATCACTAGGGTTGGATTTGTTCGATTTCTGAGAGAGAGAGGAAAAGAAAATTGGCAGCAATCATCTGACCGAGACTTGATTTCTCTTTAAACACTCTCTCTCAAAAGACTCAGAAATGGAAACGTAATCACTCGCATATTGTAGAAGCTGGCGTTGATAACTATAAGTATGATAAATATGACAACGATAATGATGTAGATGATAATGGCATGATATTGATAACAAGGGTAATAATGACGATGTTAACAATAACAACAAAAATCATAACAAAACTGTCATTGATGATAACGATGGTTATGATGCAAGCAATAATGATATTGATAATGATGACTACATAAAAAATAAAGTCTGAAATGAATGATTGATGTCGTCGTACTTACAATTAGAACTTGCAATAATATCTAATCATTACATTTTATGCTGTTTAAATCATAACTTCGCCAAACTTAAATCCTAGACACAGCAATCGTAAGGCCTGCCCACACTTCTCAGTACCAGGACTGATAAATTTGATTTGATTTGATTTGATTTATTTCTGCTTAATTCCGTTACATCAGATATGATTATGTACATGACATTTATGACAAACAGTATATCGACACATAGTTTTTAGTACAATTATACAAGACAAATACAAACAGCTTATGGAACTTAAACAGAAGGGTCTCCAAAATAAGCCGAGGCTTGACGGTATGGAGACTATGCTTACCTACTCTGGATAGAATAGGGAATAGAGAAAGAGAGAAATAGGGAAGGGTAGGGGGAAGAGGGAAAGTTACAGAGTGTATGTGTACCACTCCAACTACTTTACAATAATAGTAATGATGATAAATACAATATGATAATGATATTAAAGTTTACACGTTCAGTTGCCTTTGCCGGAGTAATGACCGAATATGCACTATGAAAATAATAATGTGTGAATACAAAGTATCCTATACATATTGTTATCTGATATGGAATGATGCCGTCCTTGATTCCATTAAGGAGCCTCTTTCTATTTTTTTTTTAAATACATTTAGAGAAACCAGGAAAAAAAACTGCAGCCAAGTGGAGGAGCTACCCCCTCCCACCCACCTCCCACCCCACCCCCCCCCAATCGATGTAACTGGTTTACAAGGACGCACCACTTAGTCTTCAAAGCAAACTGTTTATCTTGTTAATATATTTCAGTCTTTCCTTTTTCATTAGTAGTATTTTCCGGACAATGTGTTTTTTATACTCCGCTCCAACGTACCTCTCCCCCCCCCCCCTCTTGGAAATAATCATAACCCTGACCTGCGTCTATTTGGGAACAATGTTTTCAAGATGCCAGGTCAACTCCACAAGCTGAATTCACCGATTGTTTCACGTGGTGTCAGGTAAAAGTGCATAGATGCTGATAGGTTTTCCCTTGGGATGATAAAGTCTGCTCCTTATTCAAGAAATTAGTTGCAAATTGCGGAAGGGTCTTACCTGAATTCATGTCAGAAAATCTAATACAGACAGAGGTATATACAAGTTCAGCAATAAGAATGTCAAGACTCTCTCTCTCACTTTGGGCAAAAATAAAGGAAAAGAAGAATTAAAGAAAATATTAAACGACGAGAACTGACGCTGACACAGGAACGCGGAGTGCAGCTTTAAGACCCGAGAGTTCACTTGAGGACAGTGAGCAGATTGGCCCCATGTTGAAACCACAACAGGCTCGGGCAAGGTCATCCCGGTATCACGTGACTTGAGTCCTCTCGCAGCCGCAGGGCGTCGCCACGTGCCGCGCGTAGGGTTCAAGAACGTGAGATGTTGAAGTCAGCTAGGATGGATCGGTAACTCGGTTAACAAGGGGTGCAGGAGAGGGTGGGGGAGGGAAGGGAGGTGGGAACATTGAGGAGGACAGGGAGGGACAGAGGGAATGAGGTTGGGGTAAAAATAAGGGTGGGTAGGAGGGTGTGGCACCATGTAAGCCTTCGCATGGAATGAAATGAGGGCATATTTTATTATTCTACAACGTTTAAACTTTATATCTTGTCATTGGGACAAACATTTGATGCTGATGTTTGATTTTGAAAGCTATCATTTTGCTTTACGGGGCACGGAAAATAAATAGTAACACGTCCATTGTAACGAGAATATGACAAGGCCTATGCTTATGGATATTTCGTAATACACTAAATTTTGTTCTACATGTATATTTCACGTGGGTTGTCCGGTTTCTTCTATTATAAACAGTGAACTACCTAAATGGTAATTGATATTTAAGAAAAAAAAATGCAAATAAAATTTGAATAAATTTAATTGCAAAGTAATTTCCCCTGTGATCGAAAGTATAGAAAGAGGAAGACAGAAAGGAGAAAAGACGGAGAAGAAAAAAGAAACTATTACTACTATGAACCAGAAAAAAAAAATGGTTTACGACCTCAATGAGGTCGATATGTAACGAGAAAGTTTCGTTAATAATAATTCATTGCTGATTATTATGGCCGTATAGCTCGAGTGCAAGTTACGAGTTCGAAACTCACGAGCCATCTCGCCCACGACCTCAACACTAGGTAAGTAAGGCCCATGAGTCCGACACTAGGCAAAAAAGGCCCACGTCTGCGACACTCACGGGGCTTATGTACGCAGTGGGCCGTATGACTCGTGGGTGTCGGGCTCGCATAGGATGACCCCGATAGCAAAGCTCTAGTGAACATTTTAATAGAAAAGCGCTGTATATTTTATATCTTTGTCTGTTTTAGAAGGGGGTGGAGATCTCTTTGTTACTTTTACGACTTCGTTGCTATAACTGATTGGCATAACTAACGTGCTGAGCTTGTTTGTAGAATGAGGAAAGCACCACAGAGTCAAACCCAAGAATCCTTATTTCCAGGGTAAATTTCCAATATATTATGCACTTGAGGACAGAATCTTTCGGTCCAAACACAAAAGAATCATTTATATCATCTCACGTTTCACTTATTTGTAATCTCTTGCCCGAACCAGATTCTCTTGGATTCTTCTATGAAAAGTTCTTTTTATCAATACCATTACATTAGGCGTTTTCACATCAGCCTGATGTTTCGAAATAGCGCGCTATTTTCTGACTTGGGAAATTATCCCGATAGCGAAATAGCGCGCTATTTGATAATGTGAACACAAATTAGCGCGCTTATTGTATCGCTCTGATCGAGAAAATTTCTCGAGTCCAACTCGGGACATTTCTGAAATAGTGGGATAGTAGCGCGCTATTTGATAATGTGAAAACAACTCGAGAAATTAGCGCGATGCATCCCATCATGCCTAGCGTGTGTGACCCGATCGATCGAGGCAAACTGCACACAAATCATGAGGAATTTTTTGAGAGGACACACACATTGCTGATGCTGTTTGCACATACTCAGCTGTCGAATTAGCTCGAAAAAAAAAATCGGGCTAATTCTCTTCGGGCTGATGTGGATAAGAAATGAAATAGCGCGCTAATTCGCAATCGCGAAAAATATCTTGAGCTTGGATTTTTATCGGGCTGATGTGAAAACGCCTAATGTGACTCTCTCTCTCTCAATAGGTGGGTCTTCATCAGCTTGAGCTTGAAGAATATCTCGCTAATGGGGGATCAGAGAAATAAGCCCGAAGTCAGCTGAAATGTACAATCGCGTCTTCACCAGCTTGAGCTTCAGGCACAGTCAGGTTTATAAGCTCAATGCTCCCACCCGACTGCCTACATTCCTGCGTGGTGTGCAACGCATGCAGTGCCAATGTTTAAGCTCGAGCTGATGAAGACGCGTTAAGATTAGCCCGCTATTCTGCAACTTAGCTGGCTATTCTGCAAATAAGTCCAACATTTCTTTGGCTTACTTTCCGATAGGAATAGCCGGCTATTTCGGTCTTCATTGCAAAATTAGCGGGCTATTTTCTGATCGGGCTAATTCTTTGGATCAGAAATAGCCGGCTATTCTTCAAGCTTGAGCTGATGAAGACCCACCTAATACCTCTTGTTCCTTTCGTATTCTCCTTCTGATTTGGAACTTTATTTGTCGATTCCATCTCCCAGTCCTTTCTCTCTCTGCATCCCTTATTTTTCCTTTCTATTTTAATCCACGTCTATCTGATTAGCGGCTGGTTGCAACCTGACAGCCTCAGCCACACGACGTAGGAACCAGCTCGAGTTATTCTCCAGTATCATTATAATTACCAGCACCACCACCACCACCACCACCACCATCATAATCACCGGCATCATCATCATCATTATGATTATCGTCTTCATCGTCATCATTATTATCATCATCATCCTCATCACTATCATCATTACGATCATCATCATTGTCATCATCATCATCATTATCATCATTGCCATCATCATCGTTGTCGTTACATCCTCATATCATCATCATCATCATCATCATCATCATCCTCAATCATCATCACCATCATCATCATCATCATCATCATCAAAATCATCATCACCATCATCATCATCATCCTCCTCATTATCATCATCATCATCCTCATCATCATCGTCATCCTCATCATCATTATCACCATCATCATTGTCATAATCGTGGTCGTTCGCATTCCTCCTGCCTATCTGAACTTTCCCTTTCTTCTCCATTTCACACACACACACACACACACACACACACACACACACACACACACTCTCTCTCTCTCTCTCTCTCTCTCTCTCTCTCACTCATAACACATCACAAACATGTAATATTTATCTTGAAAAATGTCATTGTATGGATTCATAGTTTTTCCCGGCCCTCCCGCTCTCTCTTTCTCACTTCACATCTCCGTCATCGGCTGGCTGCACTCAGGCATCCTCAGCCACACATAGGGCCCAGCTCGAGGTATTCTCCAACCTCATCGTATCACCACCCTGCACCACCATCATCATCACCATTATTATCATCGTCATCATCACGCTCCATCATCATTATGATTATTATAATCATCATCATCACGCACCATCATCGTCATCATCATCACTATCATCATCGTCGTCATCATCATCATCATCATCACCATCATTATCATCATAATCATCATCATCGTCATCATCGTCGTCATCATCATCAGCAGCAGCAGCATCATCATTTCTCTCGTGTCCTCAAGTTCCTGTTCTTGTTTTCCGAGCACGCAAGCCTATCACTCCTCCTTCATGCCTATCCGACCTTACCCTTTAAAGCTGCGTTTCTCTTTCCCCCGTAAAGACACACACTTTTTTGTTTTTCAATGATATTTTATTGATTTCATTCAAATCATTCATAAATCAACCCATTCTGGGTGTAACATGAACATAAAAACGGTACAAATGCCATTCAAAAGACAAATCCATTACCAACTTATACTGCCAATCATCTCCCTTCAACATAACAACTCGATTATAAATCAATCCTACTGACCATTTCTTCACGAGAAAGTATTGACATGTACAAAAAAAACTCTCTCTCTCTCTCTATCTCGTAAACACACACACACACACACTCACACACACACACACACACACACACACTCTCTCTCTCTCTCTCTCTCTCTCTCACTAATTGCACATGACAGACATGTATTTCATCGTGACAAATGTATCGTTATATGGATTCATATTTTCTCAGGTCCTTCTGCTCTCTATAAGCTCTGTCTCACTTCACATCTCTCTTCTAATCGACTGGCTACACCATGACATCCTCGGCCACGCACAGGATCCAGCTCTAGCCAGAGCTGTTCTCCAATCTTATCAAAATTAATGATAACCGCCGCCACCACCACCATCTTCACCCCCACCACCATCATCATAATTATTATTCTCATTATCACCACGATTCATCATCATCATCATCATCATCATCATCATCATCATCATCATCATCATCATCATCATCATCATTCCTGTTCTTGTTTTCCGAGCACGCGCGCGCTAGAATTCCTTCCTCCTGCTTATCCGACCTTTTCCTTTCTGCTGCGTTTTTCTTTCCCCGCACACACACGCACACGCACACACACACACACACACACCTCTCTCTCTCTCTCTCTCTCACTAAAATTACACATCACAAACACGCATTCCATCGTGACAAATATATCATCATATGGATTCAGATTTTCTCAGGCCCTTCTTGCTCTCTAAGCTCTAAAAATGGAAATAAAGTTTGAATTGAACCGAGTTGATTTGTCTTACTTCACATCTCTCTCTCTCTCCCTCATGATCGGCAAATCACAACCACCACCACCTCCATTATCATCCTCATCACCACCACTACCACCACCATCATCATCATCATCATCATCATCATCATCATCATCATCATCATCATCATCATCATTATCCTTCTCCTCCTCCTTATTCCAGTGTTTTCTCACGCTCCCTCCTCTCCCAATTCCCCTCCCCTACTCCTACTTCCTCCCTCCCCCCACCCCCCCCCCCCTCTCCATCTCCTCCCCTACCATCTCTCCCTGTTCTGTCTCCTGTTTCTCTAACGGCTGCCCTCGGAGACAGACAGCCGTGCTGGACCAGCCGACGGACCGACTGCTACTGACACGACTGCTGCGACACGAAGTCGAGACGGTCGATGGTGTTTCCTTGACGTTGTCGACCGAAGGCCTTCCATCCCTGGAAGAGATGAGCCGTGAAAAAAAAATAAAAATCCAACCCAACTCATTACGGCAATCGCACCATACAACAACAATCTGTATAATGAGTGTGCAAATGAACACGTCTGTTTGCAAAACGTCATCACGATTAACTATACACTGCAGTAAATCGACGAAATGTGAAATAGAATTAATTTGGTTGATTGATCAATCTGATATTGTTCATAAAAACAAACTAGCTATAAAGACAATATATGACGAATGACTATGGCCGAGAAATATTATGCCTAATATTATGACTAAAGATATCAACAGAAATATTCATCACACATACACAGGCATAATGATGCCCGTACGAATACGACCAATCATGTCACTATCGTGTCATTACATGTAGGATGACGTCATAATTATGAAAAATATAATACGAAAAGTTTGGGTCGACAGGAACGCCTCATGAGTATTTCAAATCAATTTCTCTCACAAGATATGGAAGCAGTTTCTTAATATATCGGCATGAATATGTCAGCCATAGGTACAACTATCACACAAACAAGATCCACGATCTAAGGGCAACTTCATAGACATTCTTTATCGTTCTTCCAGTAAAAGCTCTGAGCAAGAGCAAGGTCACGTGATTAAGAAGCCTGTCGTTATTGAGTTGTCTTTTCTGGGAGTGTAAGGGGGGGGGGGGGGTTGCAAAAGACGCCAAGATCGATAACGAGCAGTCATACGTCTTTATATTCAGTGTTTAATATTATCCCTCAGGGTTTCACTTATGTGTCTCTTGATTTCAATTTTGTTTTGCGAAAAAGAAAAGAAACATCGTAACCTTGAGGCACTCTCTTCAGAAGATCATTGGTAAGTTCCTTTATAGATGATTGTGTTCCCAAAATAAATCGTCCACTCAAAGAGACCGAAGAATATAAGGGAAATTACAGATGTTTCAGTTTAGGGAGAGTGTGTGAGGGAAGGAAAGAGAGAGAGAGAAAAAAAAAACAAAAGAGAAGGAGAGAGGGTCATATGAGTAACGTCACAAAATGGACGAGACATTAGGGAGCATTTGGGCGGCGTCTAGTCCTGCAGCAATCAATAATCTTCGCACGCCAAGTTCAATGTCGTTCCCTGACCTCCCTTCCCATCGCATGGGCTTCGCGTCTAGGCCGCTGCGGCCCCGCCGCATTCCAGTGGCCTTGCGTCGCCCAGAAGGTGGTCTCCGATCCAGTCACACTTTTCCCTTCTCTTTCTTTCTCTCTTTAATTTGCTCTATGTTTCTCTCTTTCTATATCTATATACAAAAAAGAAAAAAAAAAAGGAAAAGTGTGCTCTCTTTTCCCCATATCTCTCTCCCTCTCTCTCTTGATTTATCTCACCAGACCAATCTCACTTTTTTAACGTTTTAATTGAAGAAAATGCGCAACATTCAACAAAACAAAACAATGCATTCACCATAATTTTGGTCCAGTGTGGAGAGAAAACAATGTCAATAGCCTGCTCTAGCTGGCAGAATATCTAAAACGAGTTTAGATTATTCAAAATATAATGAGAACGTTGATCAACTTCTAATCTGGAAAAAATGAAAAAAAAAATGAATGAACTTCTAATCTCAGTCTGTGGCTAAGGTACAGATTTATGGTCGTTTTGGCGTGTTACTGGATGTTATTGTTACATTGTGTATCTATTACAATGATGATTACATGAATTCATATTCACACTATTTCTTTCAAACATAATTATTTTCCTTGACAATGTAGGCGCCCATATAATTGACTGGGGAAATTACACTATTGTTTTCTTTCTTTAAAACTGCCATTTGTTCTTCCCTTTTATCTCTTGTTTTATTTCTGTGTTCATGGTCTACTTTCCTTTGCTCCGAGCATTTTGTAAACAGCAGACACTCTATAGATTGGACAAAGAATAGAAGAGATTTGCCTCCAATCTTTAACACCAACCATGATGGATCGTTCGTTCATTATTTCGCCTGAGCTTGATTTCTGATGCTTTTTTGCTTATACTTCTTTTTCGGAAGGTATGCAAGGATCTCACCAGTCTCATATGAAAAAAAAAAAAATATTTTTGGATAAAGAGGAATCAATGCAATTGGAACAGACTGGAAGAAGTTACAGGAAAATCTGAAACAAGTTACAGGAAAATCTGAAACACATTTTTTTTTTTCTACAACAATGGCCTTCTCCTTGGAGCTCAAAATACTAGTAGCCATCTTGCGGTCACATTATCCCGACGCCATTTTGCGCATTGAGTATGTTTCCTTGGATGCGGCTTGTTCCCAACAGACAGGAAATGCACAGTGTATGTGCGAAATATGTTACGAGTCGTACATAGTTACACATACTTCTGTGTGTGTGCGTGTGTGTGTGTGTGTGTGTGTGTGTGTGTGTGCGTGTGTGTGTATGTGTGTGTGTCTGTCTGTCTGTCTGTCTGTGTTTTGATTGATTGAACGAAATTTGAATAAAGAATTATCAAAAAAGTGTCTGTCTGTCTTTCTGTCTGTGTGTGTGTGTGTGTGTGTGTGTCGTGTATGTATCACATGCTATATACACACAATCATTCGATTTTTCTTAAATTACATTTTCCCACCATAATGTTATTCTTGTTGGCTTAATTTAGTAAAATCAAAGGAATAATAGATGATTGGTGTTGAGGTCTCAACAATAATGATCCAGAATGTGAAGGTTACGACATTTTACCAATGAAATATCAAGGTTCGTTATTCTGGGGGTTGACATTTTTTTTTCATTTTTGGATATCGTGAACTTTTTGTCATTTTCGGATTAACTTACCTTTTGAATAACAATCCTTATTTCATTTTCGGAATCACGAACCTTCGAAATGACGAACCTTCGGAGTAACGCCACAAAATGTTGGGATTAACAAATCATGCTTCACTTTCGGATTAACGGACACCTAGACGTATATGAGGAATTTGTGTGTCTTGGAAAAACGAACCTTCGGCGTAACGAACCTTATTTCATATTTGGATTACGAACCTACGGAATAACACGAATATCACCCGAATGGTGTAGGCCTACATTATTGTGTGAGACCATGACTATTGGAGGCGTTTGTGAGACAACTCCGTGTGTGCCAGAGCTAACAACAGAGGGCGCTTTCCAGCCTTCCTTTCTGAAGGTGTACATAATGTCGTGTAACCTTGTTTGTCTCACTTTTCCATTTGATTGTTCTTGTAATCATTTAGCGATGTTTTTCTAACCTTCACACCGTAATATCCTAAATTATTTGTGTCCCATGCGGCTTAATTACTCGGCGTCTGCTTGTTTAATGTGAGTTCAGTTCCCCCCCCCCCCCACCCCAATAGAGAGCGGGAGAGAGAGAAGAAGAAGAAGAAGAGAGAGAGAGAGAGAGAGAGAGAGAGGGAGAGACGCACACTCACATGGGTAGAGCAGAGAAAAATAGCATGATTTTCATTAATGCATGTGAGGGATAAATGCAATACGGATGGATGTGGAGTTTGACGGTTAAAAGATTTAGAATCATCGCAAGTGATAATGATTGACGCAATCAATCAATCAGTCAATCAGTCAATCAATCAATCAATCAATCAATCAATCAATCAATCAATCAATCAATCAATCAATCAATCAATCAATCAATCACATATGTTTATCGCCACGTCAACTTTCTACAATTTTGCACTATGCACCATTATTGCGCATTTATTTCCCCACTCGGTATAGTCTGGGTGAACGGTGACTTGATAATCTATGATCGTATCGCGTAATGTGTATTTCTGAGGCCAGATTTCCTCGTCAAGCCTCTGCTTATGATAATGGTCTCCTGCATTTCTATTACACTTTCGTAAATGTGATTTTTTTTTTGTTATAGATTTGGTTAATTTTTGCGTCAAATGACACCTGTTCGTCTTTTTTTTTATCATCATGAAGAAAAATAGTGCTGTACATTAAAGTCAATCATTTGCCTGTTTCCATGTAGGCCTATTTCTATTGCTCACATATTGCTCAATCCGGTATTAAGTTCACCAGCGATTGAACTTGTGATACATTAATTTAGTATGGAAAAAGGAATGCACAAATAAGATAAAATGAAATGAATTAAGATTAAAAAATAAATAAATAAGATAAAAACCAAAATACAATGAAATAAAATATAAATCCCTAATCTTGATTGTCGTTTTTCCTCTTTTTCGTCCGTTCAGTCCCCTTTCCTTTCTTTAAGCTGGTGAGCAGCATTTGCGTAGAACAGTTACATGCAGTGAAATAAATCGGAACGTGGCTAAAATTGGGCAGATGAATATCGGTCAGGCTGACAGCGAAAAATGAACCAAGTGGAAAATGACTGCAGTGATTCTACATGAATTTATGCACCATCTAAACCGAAAATTAATAAAGAAACATATAAGTTATCAACCTCTACTTTTTTGTTTCTTGCTTCGCCCCTGGTTATCGCAGCCTCTAAACATCGTTTCATTAAATACCTTGACATTGTTTTCATGTCGTAAAGGAGGTTGAATATAAACTCGACAGGCAAAATCATCCTTGATCGTAATTGGCGGTGAAGCCAGCGGGACATCGGAGCACTCCCACCAAAAAAGAACATCTGACTCACTCTGAAACAAGAAGCGGGTCCCTCCCATATTATATTCTGCCTGTCCTATGCGGTTCGAGTTCCGCTCTGGAATTCTGCAGAATAACAGTGTGAAATCATAGCCCTATTTTAGCCGTCTCGCGCGCCGCCGAGCTGCTGCAGCCGACCGACCTTGACTGCGATGCACTTTTCCGCGCTTCTCGAAAAGTTCACGGCCACAAGTCGTCACGTCATCGTCAAATTTTAGACGGTTACAGCAACGGCAGAGGGAGAGCCAAGACAACAAAGTAAGAATAAAGAGTGAGGGAAAAAAAAGATGATGATAACGTTTCTGATGACAGATAACAACGAGGTCTTTTCTGTAATGTAGGCGAGCGCTTTTCCGTCTAAGAGATAAGTGCGGGATCCGTATAGCATTGCAAAGAAGGTCTACGGGCTCAGGCAGTGGGAGCACCTGAGCCTCGGTTCAAATTCTGGAAGACGCACTGAAAGTCTTCATTTACCGAAACCTGTGAAGAAGTGCTCATTCACACTGATTCTCCCCCATAAATAATACACGTATTACAAAGACGATCTTAATTTGGTAAGCCCTGTATGTGCATAATCTTGATTTAGGGTCACATGTCTTAAAGACATTATTTGTAATTATTGTAACGTTGGGTTACAATACATAAAGTTACTATGGCAATGTTCAGAGCTGATTGGCTTTTGCAAAACTGCTGTTTCGGTAACTGCGATTATTGAGCATTGGCATTGTTGTTGATGAAAGGGACATTCCAAACAATTTGTAATAATAGTTTCACATCCCGTGGCACATGAATCGACAGTACATTGTATAGATTTGTGGAATTTACTATGGTTCTTGAGCAGATAAACCAATACATATACTCTGAAAAATGAAATGAAATGAAATGAAATGAAATGAAATTCATTTACCAAACAAACAAACATCGTCAACAAAGTCACAACAATGAATAGTTGAAATATAGTTTGGCAAAAAAAGAACTGGCAATAGCGTGCAGGCTAGTCGAGGCCAGTCCTTTTATTGATATAGATTATAATATAACGTAACGCTCAAATACCCCAAATCAAACAAAATGCACTGAACAAGGATAATGACGTAAGAGGCTTCACATTCCAGTAATGCAGCAATGTGATTCCATAACAATGCCACTTGCTAAACGAGTCCCCCTCTGTAGAATTTGTGCATACTTTCTTCTTTTGTTCTGCTTCCTTGAGCACCCACTCATGCATTCTTATGTGAAGCTGCTATGTCACCATCCTCGTTCACTGCGATTCGTAATGCATTTTGAAAACGTTCTTATTCCTCATCACAATCACTGTAAATTCTGTAACTTAATGTAGCCCCCTCCCACACAGTGTAACCAATTTATAGATGCTTCAACGCAGGAATCTACAAGTCATCTATCTCATTGAAGTGCATCGTGGGACCTGGCAAAGGACTGTTCCCAGGATATCGAAGGTGGCGCTCAACATTTTGGGCGACAAATTGGCAGACTCGGTGAGTAACAAGCCAAAGAAGTACGACGAGTAGATGATGTTTTGCGACAGAGAACGAGCGTCCACTCCTTGACCTCTCTGACCTGTCTTCCCGACCAATATCCTGACTTGGAGAATCACTAACAGAAAACAAAGAACTAAAACAAATAGTTAAGTGAACAAAAAAAAAAAGAAGAATTTGAATGAACAGATAAAGCATGCAATAATAATGTTTTATGCAACTAACACAGTAAAGAAGAAGAAGATGATGATGGTGACGACGACGACGACGACGACGACGATGATGATGATGAAGTAGCAGTGATTATAAAGAGCTAAGCCTGATCAGTTTGAAGACCAGCCATGATAATAAAGAGTAAAAGAAGTTGGTAAGCGCACAGCAGCCTACAGCATCCATGGATCTAAGTACCTCCATGCAATATTCTGTATGGAGGGATTAAGTATTGCCTCCACTGCTATCATTAGCCACGTCAGTTAGAACAGTGCTGAAGAGCCCTCTGGTAAAGTATTATCAATATTTCAACTAAAAAGTATATTTCAATTTCAATTTCAATTTCAATTTCAATTTCAATTTATTTCGCAAATTTCCCCCCAAGAATACAATGCACAAACGAAAATACAATAACACCGCATTTTGGTTAAATAACATTTTCTAAGGAGATCTAATGTTCAAACAAATTACTAAATCATTTAGAAGCACAATACAGTAAATTGTTGCATTTTCACTTTTATGTCACAATAAACATACGTAATGTTTGACGAATTAACATCCCATTCCTGATAGAACAACAACAACAACAACAACAAAAAAACACTATTCTCAAGAATGGTCTATCTACTTTTCTGTTCGACAGAGCACCATAGCCCCAAGACAGTCGTCTTCTTGAAGAAACACAATCCATTCCATTTTCAATTTGATCTGTAAGAAAAGAGCAAAATCGGTTCTGCATGTATATATCAAATTATATTGCCTTACGGTCAACTAAATTCAAGGTTTTACATGTTCGTATGAGACATCGATATTGGCCACAGAAACTTACTCAGATTAATATAAGGTGATGATGTTATCCTTGAACGAATCTATCTTTGACCTGCCCTGGATTCTTCATGTAGTGTCTATTTTCATTTGAATGAATTCATTTCAAAGATATTGCATCCTTCAGATCTTCATGAATAGTGTCTGTGCGGTAACATTGTATTTTCGTACTTTAAAACAAGTACTGGTAACATCATGCTTTTATATCATTGGCATCATATCAATAATGATAAAATGTTCCTACAAAGATTAATTTTGTATCATACGTTATAATTGCATAATTTATCAGTGTTATTGTTTGGTGTGTTGTTGTTGTTGTTGTTGTTGTTGTTGTTGTTTGCGGGTGATCCACGACCGATACAAGCTCTGCCTAGCAGTGGATCATTTTTTTCCATCACTGTATCTATTTGGGTTTTTTTTTATAAGTGAAAATTTTATCAAAGAAATGTAATATCATCGAGATTCGTACCCTTTGTTTTTTGGTTAGATTACAAAGTATGCATTGTTTACTTGTTACATTATCATCCGTACGTATATATTTTGTCTTATAATTTATGATTTTCCTTCTTTTAAGTGGTTTAACAGTGACATGTGAAATGTATCACTTTGTATTATGGATCTCCTTTTGTTGATGGAGGAAATAAAGTATAATGATCATCAAATTAAAGGGAGGAGTCGGCTATGGACACATGCTAAGTCATCGACCAAAACATGACCTTTTTCATTACAGCTGACGTACAGACCAGTGGTAGAGTTGTTATACTATGACTTCATCGTCTCCAGCGGTTTGCCTATATATATGTGCAAAAAGTTACAACCGATATCAGTTTTTCGTGAAAAGAAAGTTTTCATTCAATCATTCTACTTGTTCTATGCCAAAAGTCGAACGCAACTCTGATCCCCACTGTGGTATATCACATTAGGTGTTGTTATTCTGGTTGGTAATACACTGTTGACATGATTAATGCAACTGTGATGTTAAATTGTTCGTGGAGTGGCATTGTTTCACCTTAAAATCCCCTCGCTAACATTTGCAATCAAATAACAATCAATGTTACGTAATGTTGAATATACAAAATGTGAACAATTATGATTTATTAAAAACCATTTCTTAAATACGCCGTCATCGCGACGGTTTAAAGAGAAAATTAGTGATGACATCTCTTTACATCTGAGGCTTTATTGCGAAATTTTTGTACGGTAGGATGTTTTATAACACAGCTGAACTATACATATGCATCAAATGTGATAATTCGAACATTCATTTTTGCTGCTTTTGAAATCACTGCTCGTAATGTTAAATAGTGAAGCCTTTGCTCTAATGGAGAACGGAAGAAGCTTTTTGTGGCTCGGTTCGCGGTTGGTGTTTCTTCTAGTTGTCTAGAGTCTTCACGAGGTCCCCTGACTAACCTGTCGGGTGTAATGGGGTGTGTAATTATTCTGGTTTCCTTCGCATGCTGGGATGGGTTGACGTTTCAATCAAGAGTACATTAAACCCTGAAACAGCCGCAGGAAAGAAAAAATGAAATCAAGACAGTCCTTATTATATGACCTATCGGTAATGAGGGATGAAATGAAACCAGCAACCATACGTGTATCAGGGGTAAGTCAAGACACGCAGGAGGCAACAGCAACTTATAATTTTTTACATGTTTTCCATCTCTTTTGGATGTAAATCTATCTATCTATCTATCTATCTATCTATCTATCTATCTATCTATCTATCTATCTATATCTATCTATCCATCTATCTATCTATCTATCTATCTATCTATCTATCTATCTATCTATCTATCTATCTATCTATCTGTCTATCTACATCTATCTATCTATCTACCTATCTATCTATCTATCTATCTATCTATCTATCTATCTATCTATCGATCTATCTATCGATCTATCTATCTATCTATCTATCTATCTATCTATCTATCTTTTAATCCAATCTTTTAATCCATGTATAAATCTAGGCTCTAATCATTGTCATTATGATTATATTGAATATGTGCATTCTTTTATTTTTAAATCTTTCATTTTGTATTATCCTTATCTTCGTTTTTTACTCTTTGTCGATGAATATGACACAAAGCCTTTTGATGTTGATTATTCGTTTCTGTTCACCTGTGCTGACACACGCAAACGTGCCAGCATGACCGACAACAAAGGGATAGCAACAACATACATGTAAGCTGTAGCTGTTGCATTTCCATAATATCAGTACGGGTTTATAATAGAATGCAGTAGTTATACTGCATGCATTTATAAATGTTATTCATAGTTAGTATAGCTGCACTGATGGTACACTACCCCCGAGTGCATCATCAAGAATTATATAGCGATGATTATGTTGATGATGCAGTACTAAAGTAGCTACAGATAAAGCTGCACTACAGGAACGGAACTAGATTTTTCTCTATTTTTATTTACTTATTTTTTGTGTGACTAGTTTGAATATTATCTTGGCAAAAGAGGGAAAAGGGTGTAATTCGTGTGGAAGCAAATGAACAAAGGTGGAAGCAAAGCCAAATGTAGAAACAATTGCAGCACGATGTATTTCCATGGGTATTACAAAGCAACGCTACCAGTAATGATACGGAAGTGAAACCATTGCGTGTCTTTCTGAGCGATAAATCTGCAGCTCCTAGATAATTCATTGCTGCAAAACCTTTGTTTGTTTGTTTTGTTTTCTGGTTTTTGTCAAACCATGAAGAACAAACAGACAAACGGCCTCGCGAGAGTCCTTGGGTGACAAGCGCTACAATATGGCATGCAAGGAGGTTTATTCGTGACATGAAGCTCTGAGTGCTGAGCAAAATTTGAAATCTGTTCATATCCATCGCGCTGTAATGTTTGCGTGCTGACAAACATTTTCACTGGGACTGCCAAAATGCATCATCAGTTGACTAAATCATAGCGTGTCTGGAGGACATGTTGCGGATAGAAAAGAAACTGACGTGCAGAATGTGCAGCTTGCCGTCCAGGAGGTAATACGCACCACCGTCACAGGCTAAATTGTCTGTCTCTCTCTTAAAAAAAAAAAACAAACAAACAAACAAACAAAACAGTTTGACTAAAACGCGAAGGATTTATGTGTTGAATAAATTCATGTCATCCATTGTTAAAGAGGGACAGGGCGAGCGTGTGTATGGTCTTCACAAATTGATGAATTCGTTTGCTACGGCTGACCGCTTGAGAAGTCCTAGTCTATTCCGGCTCCGATGTTTACGCGTTATGTTTTGCCACAAGAAAACAAGCACTCGTTGTCATGACAAAATAGGTTCTCATTAAGTGGCTTATCAGGGCAAGAGAGAGAGAGAGAGAGAGAGAGAGAGGAGGGGGGAGACGGAGAGATGGATGGAGAAGCAGAGAGAAGGGAAAAAAGAGGGAGGGAGAGCCGGAGAGGGGGAGAGAGTAGGGGAGACGGGGTACTGATCAACCAAGGTCATATCATTTCGCTGCTTCCCCGGGACTCGGAGTTTGGTCACGTATGAAGGTCATCTTGCATTCATTTTGTCCCTCCACAACTCGGCGGAGATTCAGAGGAGGAGATTTTCGATTTCGACACAATGTTGGACGCGAATCATTCCGAGTTAATTAGCGGTGAGGTCGCCGAATCAGCGCGGCGTCCTTGCTGCGACGGCCGCAATGATACGGCGGGTAGGTAAAAGAGCAGGCCAGCCATTGCAGGGGGAGCTCTTGGGAAGAAAACGAGCAAAGAAAAGAGAAGAAAGCAAGCAAGGAAACGAAATTATCCAGGCTATCTGCGGTGATTTTTGCACTTTAATCACTTAGCAGTCACGCACCCATATGATGAAAACGACAGTCTTAAAAAGTGAAATAAGACCGGACTGAATAAAAAAGAATTTGTAATCTGAAATTTGAGTGCATGTAACCTGCAGCATACACCAATGTTTACCTCATCTCCCGCTGTGTGTCAGTCTAAATCCCTGTCTATCTGTCTATTTATCTATTTATTTGTCTATCTATCTATCTGCTATCTACACTATCTATTTACCTACCTACCTACATATCTATCTGTCTATTTATCTATATATTTGTCTATCTATCTATCTATCTATCTATCTATCTATCTATCTACCTACCTATCTATCTATCTACCTACCTACCTACCTACCTATCTGTCTATTTATCTATATATTTGTCTATCTATCTATCTATCTATCTATCTATCTATCTATCTATTTATCTACCATGCTTTCTAACTCAATCCTCACTTATCGTTCTCTTAATACTAAAAGCATTATCAGCTATGATAAACCTCCTGCTTCCATTACGTGTAGTCGAAAATCATTTAGTTTAATTGTTCGTCTTTCTCCCACTGACATCCGTTCAATACTGTCGAAGCTATTGGCCGCTCACATCGTATAAAGAAAACACAATCTGATGGTATCTGAGGTATTAAATAAAGAAACAACAAAGGAAAAGATTAGACTGAAAGTAACTGAATTTCATAAAAACCAAAGATCGGAAAGTGCGCTTTCCAATTTTTGATCCCACGATCGTAAAATAGCCTGGCACAACGATCGTTTTACATACAGCTGTCTACTTCTGTCCAGGGAGGTAGGGTTAGACACATCTCCTCGATCTGTCTAAACTTTTCTGTGCTGGGGACTTTGGAAAGTTTGTACAAGGCTAAGGGGGTTTTTGTGCCAATCGGCGTCCATCAGTACACGAAGGGTTAAAGGGATGATGCAGTATTGGTGGAGAAGAGGAATGGGCTTTTGATTTTTTTGCGAGATACCAAGAAACCTCTTATTGAAAAGTACAGAGTATACCATTCTAAGAAGAATTCAAAGCTTATTTGATGAAAATCGGTTTTGGAATGGCTGAGATATCCCCAAACAAATTAAAGCAAAGCGATCGTAATAAAAGTGGGTTCCACCTTTTATGAGGATTGCTCTGTTTTGGGTATCCCAGCCATTTCAAAACAAATTTTCATCAAATAAATGTTGAATACCTCTTGGAATTACATGCTCTGTCATATTTCACAGGAGGTTTCTCATTATCTCACCCAAAAATATTAAAACCCTGACATTAGATCTCAACCAAAACTATCAGCGATCCCTTTAAAGAAGAGCTCCAATTCTTGTTCAAGGTGACCTTATATAAGAATCAATAGAGGGGTCTTCGTGTAATTGAAGGGAAAACAAGAAAATCTAGAGTTTGCCCTTTTTTAATATCGCTTCGTAGACGAGATTGTATTGGTCGTATTCCCATGGGCGTGGCTTTATTTCAGCATCGGCTTCAAACGCGTTGGAAGTGTGGACGATAATTCGTTCCGCGTTGTGTGTACCCTTCTCTACCATGAACTAAATAAAGAAATGACACCGCAGGAATCAACTATTCAAGAACTCATTGCTAGGAGGTAGAAGAATAAAATTATCTCCCCTCCCCTCAGATAATAATAATTCATTTTTTTTTAATTCAATTTAATTCAATTCAATTTATTTCCATAAACAAAAAGTAATACTTAATACGAAGTGTAATAACGAAGTAAATAATAAGGCATGATAACGAGAAAGAAATAAATAGAGAAATGTTGAGTTGACAAAAAAAAACAAACACGCAAAGTTAAGATAGCTTTATCATAAGAATATGCAGACCATGTAATGATTGGTTTTCAATGGCAGTTCACAGCGTCACCGACAATATCACTTTGATTAGGGTTCGGTTTCAATGCAACTGCTGATAAAACGATATTGGCATAGAGATATTCCAAACTTTGATGGTCGACCCAACTCTTAGATGAACGAAAGATTATTTTAACTGAAAAGTTGTACCCTTGACTATGGGCGAGACGTAGGCCCTAAATTGAGCACATCAATTTACTTCTTCCGCGTCTTCCGAGGTGAAAATATCACGGCAATTGAGTGGTTATAATTTTTTTTTTCGTGTTGTAATTCACAAGAATAATTTCCATCCTTGCTGTCATCATATTTCCCTCAAGTCTACTTAACACGACCTTGACATCGCGCGCACGCGCTTTAGGAAAGCCACTGTAGCGGAGTGGAAGCGGACCCTGATAACTTCTTCATAGGCAAACGATTCGACGTTCAAAGGCATCTGCGTGCCTAGCAATGCTCTCTAAAATGGAGATTGTATATCTAAAGAAAGGAAAGTGATAAATTATTTAATACATTTTGATAATAAAAATGATCGCAATCAGTCGTTTAGAGATCGAGCTATCTAGAACTGCTTATTTTTGGAGTGTGTGGTGTGTTGTCTTTGTTTATTTGTGTTAGACAGAATGCAACTCCTTTGTTCGTGGGAATTATTCAGGGATGTTGTTTTGATAGAATTATATTATCAGTATTTTTTGGGAGATAATGAGAAACCTCTTATGAAATATGAAATAGCATGTAATTCCAGTGAGAGGGATTCAACGGTTATTTGATGAAAATTGGTTTTGAAATGGCTGAGATATCCAAAACAAATAAAACAAATAACAAATAACTCTAGTTTGAGTTTTGGGTCTACACGCACGACTTCGGAACAGCGGATGGTCTCGGCAGAAGACTTGTCCGACCACTCTGTCGGACAAATTTGCTTTCGGCCAATCAAATGCAAGGATTTCAGTAGCTTTTAACAGTTTGTCAGACAAATTATCTGACAAAAAGCTTCATGACATGCCCCCTGATTGTTGATAACTAACGACTCTCTGTACAGACAAGGTTCCGTTTGATACAATCACTGGACCCTAGGCTTGTGAACTCCTGAACTCACCATCAAATACGGGGATTACCTTGAGTGCTTTGTAAACGGGTTAAAATGTTTTCGGTATAATGAGTAATGAGTGGCCGACTAGGTATTATAGAATCTTATTATTTTGTATGCTCTCCAAGGTAACTCTCAAGCATCAACTATATATTCTGTCATGTAGAAATCCTTGAATAAAGAATTACAGCATATTGTTATTTTAATTTTGTCGTGAGCCCAAAGTGTGCAGGGTATGCTACAAAAGGCAGGGACAGCGTGATAATTTCTTGCCTTCTCGAACCATTTCGGGTCAGAAAAGGCGAAGTAAATGACTCATTGTAGAGAGAGCTCGAGATGACGAGATTTCGACAATGTGCCGTCATGATAAGCAAATTCAAGAGTATTCATCATCATCATCATCACCATCATCATTTCCTTCTTCTTCTTCTTCTTCCTCCTCCTCTTCCTCTTCTTCTCTTCTTCCTCTTCCTCCTCCTCCTCCTCCTCCTTCTTCTCCTCCTTCTTCTTCTTCTTCAACTACCGAACTGCTCTAATTTAGTTGTGGTTTTGACCTACACAGCTATTTAAATCTGTTAACACTATAACCATTTCTGTTTTTCAACAGATTATCAAACCTTGAATTATAGAAACTCGTGGGTATACACTTTTTGTCGTCAGAGCAATATCGTGAGAGTATATATTAAGGGGGAAATAATCTCACATTTGTTTATGCTAGTTTTACATCTGAGGAAATTACCACTCTCTACTTGATGTAAATATCTTAATATCTGCTCAATAATGGAGCCTTTAAAGAAAATAGATGAAATGACAGCAATCTCGTAAATATATTTGGATCCTTTAAAAATACATAATAACAAGAAATTATAAGTTTTAGAATGAGAATAGAAATATGAAACAAATGCAAAGTAAATAGATAAAAAAAACAGGTAGGATCTTCATTCTCTTTGAAAAGAAATAAACCTCCATGTACAGATATTTTTCTTTTGAATTTGGAATTCAACATTTTAAGCATTATAAAACCTTAGTTTCTAATATGCACATGTTGAAATTCTTTTTAATGTGTTTTTCCCCTAGAAAGACACACTTTAAAAAGGTAGTTGTAACTGAGTTACTATTGTATGAGATAAAGCCCACCTGTGTGGATATGATATCAATGATAATAATAATCATATATCTATTTCCAAGGCTTTGTACGTGTATTCTTCTGGGCTGCAAGAACTCCCGATATGCTTAACAATGATGAATAGCTAAATGGGGGAAAATGTGTTTTAATTAAGTCTTGATTGTACGACTGCTACTGTTGGAGATTTCCTGATTTCTTCTGATACGTTATTCCACAGCTAAATATGCTCGGTATCCTATGTTGATCGGCAATTAGGGAGCATAAAATTTCGTAATAAGAGAAACCAGCAACGAGAAAAAAATGTCCGTCTGTGTGTATGCTGGTGAAATTGCACCTGTGCGTTTGTCCTGTGCGTTCATTTTGTGTGTATACGCGTGTGTACCCGCGTGTGTGTGTTAAAGAGAGAGAGAGAGAGGGAGAGAGGGAGAGTGGCCAGTATGCAGTGACCGTGATGTAATGGGCAGCTTGACCTGAAAGAACACTAATTAATCGCCGAGGACACTCGCTGCGTGTGTGTGTTTTTTTTTCTCTCTTCCATCACAAGAGGTCACTTTTCTGGAGAAGCTGCTTTTGGCCAGCAGGCCAGGTCACTTCACCTGCGTGGCCTGGAGACCGTTAGGATAACGGAGGAAGCCAGGAAAGAAAATACAAAAACAAAAAAACAACAACAAAGAAGATAAGGAAAAAAAAAGCGTCGAGCTTGGCCTCAAAATTTGGAGCGCAATACACGCCCGCTGGGAGCGGAGCGACCTCGAGAGCCAATGCATCCTTGCGGGCGAATTAGCGAGAAGAACGTGGCAACAACAATAACAAATGGAGCCTCGCGTTTTAAATGCGGCCCATTTTGATGCCGACACATCAGGGTCATCATTTTCTTGCTTTAAAACATTTCCTGTGTCGTGTGCGAGTTTGAGAGGACAAAAGTGACCTTCGCACAGGTCACTCGGGTAGAGGAGGTTGCAAAACAAACACCGCTATCAATACAATTCACCTTTTTATGATTATGGCTGGATCTTACTAGTACAGCTGCGTCCTGTGTGAAGAAGTAGAAATCGTACATCCAATATAAGTAAATCAATGAAACACATAGGACAGCACCTAGCAATTCTATCATACTTGAATTTATTTAGATTAACATAGATTATGGCAACAATGCAAACATCTCTGTTACATGATATAACTATCTTATTTGAAAAATTGCAAGAAATTTTGACAATGATCCCATCGAAAGAGAACATAGATTTTGTACAAAAAAATCCACAAGTTTTCTCTGGGAAGACTGTTAGCTGTCATTTGCTCAATCTTGCATGATACAAGTCGTCATTTTTCTTACGTGTATCTCACAAGATTTGAAGATGGAGATGTAATATTATTAGTCAGCAGTGCTATTCTATTGGAAACCCACAAAGACGCGATCCCTGTACTGTGTAAATGTATCACCTTCCTCCAGGCTTCATCAAGTTATCATCTCCACTCTCACGTAATTTTCGTGTGGCATCACATCTCACAGCGTTTACGCACACACACAAACACACACACACACACACACACACACACACACTTGTATAGATAGAGGAAAATACACACATAAACCATTTATAAGCAAACATATGTATTCATTAGTGAAATAAAGTCCTTTACCATTAGATTCGTATTGCCCTTATGCAGGTGCCAATTTTATGCTTTGAGACTCGTTTTAGAGACTATTGAAAATAAGTACATGTATGTGTGTGTGTGTGTGTGTGTGGGTGTGTCCGTGTGTGGTGACTGTGTATCGAGACAAGGGCAGAGAATAAGAGGGAGAGGCAGAATAAAGCTCATCGAGAGACCTTGATGGACGATGGAGTATCGAGTAGGGTGTGAGAGAAAGAGAAAGGGGGTGGGGAGGGGAAGAGAGCACTTGCCTTATAGCATCAATAAGGGACTGCTGATCGACAGATAACTGGTAATACGTACCGGAATGACTGCTGGTGAGTTCAATGTCGAAGAGAAAAATAGCTTCGACAGTCCAAATAAATTCATTTGCTTGGAAGTGATCTCAAATCATTAAAAATATATGCGCATGATAAATATATATATACATATATATGTATATATATATATATATATATATATATATATATATATACATATATATATATAATATATACATATGTATATATATATGTACATATATATATATAAGTATATCTATATATATATATAATGCACTTACATATTTTCATTTGTGTTGATGATGTGCTAGACACATTCTAAAATACATAATTTTTGCATTCGAGTTAAAGTGAAATTTAACAATTTGACAATCATCAATTCATATCTCGATTGCGTTAGATACGTGTTCGATAATCCAGAAAACCTTATTTTTCGAAATCTCAACTATCTAATATTTACTACAGGTATCTATAAATTTCTGCATCCCTCAAGATCTATCACATCTTTGGAAAGTTAAAATGAAGTACCCTTAGTACCTTGCTTGAGTGACTATACACGTACACAGAGCGTCTGAAGAAGATGTGAAGTTACTCTGACGAGGGTGTGATTTATATTGTGACCCTGAATACAATGTACGTGAGTCACGTTTGTTTATATATATATATATATATGTGTGTGTGTGTGTGTGTGTGTGTGTGTGTGTGTGTGTGTGTGTGTGTAAAACATATATCATATTCCTATTATTCATATCATATTCATAAAGTGCTTCTTTTGTGTGGTTTCGTGATATTCTTTCTTTGACATCTTTCTTCCAATGTTATCCATTTATAAGATGTTTCAGATGAAATTGAAGGTTCATTTTGCGATACTAGACCCTCTTTGAGGCCGGAACTTTGTAATGAGTTGTCTTTATGTTGCTTGAAAATCAAACATTTGCTCTTGTGACAATTTTCCCATAAAATATGTATCTGTACGCTATTAGGCCAAACATAAATTCTACTCCCAGAAAACATGGATAATCTCTGCAGCAGCTCGTAGAAAGCTAAACTGAAAGCTAATCCTCACACGAAACTAAAACTAAAACGCTATCACAACCCTAATCCTAACCTTAAGTCCTTGGGGAATTAAAAAAGAAAGAAAGATAAGACCAGAGCAATTGTCGCAGGAGCAAAAATGTCGTGTTACTACGCTCGACAGAGTATTCAACTGTTCAGGTTTGTTTTAATCACCCATTGAGCCTAATATCGTACGGTTCGGCCAATCAGTGGCATGCAACTTGAATTTTTGCGGCTAACTCTCCGAGGCACATACAGTTCAGTTCAATTCAATTCAATTCAATTCAATTCAATTCAATTCAATTCAATTCAATTCAACTCAATTCAATTCAATTCATTTCAATTCAAGCATTCAGTAAGAACATACGTATATACATGCAAACAAAAATATGCATGTAATTATATCGGAAAATATACATATATATTAAAAAGACATCGAAAGGTCATGGAACCCAGTGAAGCTGGGCTTGTATCGATGGGGCCCAGTAACGAAATCATATTCTGACACAAATCATACTTTATATTATGCAAAAATTTTAAAAGTTTTACACATCAGACATACCCACCCACTCACACACAAGCACTTTTCGACAGTTTACAGCTAAGCGCAAATCATAAATAGACAGGTTATAACTAAAAATATAGTTAAAATTGCATAAACATCAGAGACATGGTTAATATTCGTCGTCGTATAAGGCTCCCGTCAAACACAGAAAAGTAGCCACAGCTGGGGGGGGGGGGGCATTTCATGAAGCGTTTTGTCCGCGACAACTTTGTCGGACGAATTTGCTCTCAGCCAATCAGATGCAAGGATTTCAGTAGTTTATAACAGTTTGTCAGAAAAAAAAATATCTGACGAAATGCTTTATGAAATGCCCCGCGGAAGTATCAACGTAGCAAGATCGAAAGTCAATTCAAAAGTGACGCCACAAAATAGTCATCAGCACTGTTTCCAACTGAGAGAAGACATGAGCCTGAGAGTCGTTTTTTTTTTCTCTCTCTCTCTCTCCTCATTCCGTTTCCACCATCTCTTTTGTTATGCGGGAACAACATCAGTATTTGCATAAGGGTGCTGTCATGAATATGCATATATGCAAATTAGTGTATTCATAAATTCGTTGGAGGCGATTCCTCCTAAACGGGGTGATGCAGTCTTATACTGGTTCAAAGAAATAATGCGTGTGTGACTGTTATTGATTACCACCATCTTCTCCTTGATGTATATAATGATATACTTTCTTGAAACTAGGTTACTATCAGCATTAGAAAGCAAAAGATAACCTGGACCATCTGCTGCTCTTGAGCTAACTTCTGTTTGCTATGGCTTCTGGGGTATTTGAATTTGATCGAAAATGGAACGCATTGTGACTTCTTTTTGCTCGCAGTACAAATATATATGATGTCATACCCAAACTTGATATTTCACTCTTTATGACTCATAGTCAATGCTTATGGAAAATGAGTGAAGCACCCATAAATATTCATTCTTAGTGTTCTAGCTGTTGAAATATATTCCGTTTACATCGAACGCATAAAAAAACCCATATGAATAATGCCCATAATTGCAAACGACTGATTGGAATGATTTGTATTCAGCCTTTAGCTCTCTGCCTGCGACATTGATTCCCTGTCCATATAGGTGTGTGTGTGTGTGAGTGTGTGTGTGTGTGTGTGTGTGTGTGTGTGTGTGTGAAATTTGTGCACATTTCACTCATTGGCGCAGGAAGGGGTAACGATTGTGCAGCAATTGCGCCATCGCTCACTGCGTGGCTAAACGATTCGCAGACGGTCATCAACAACGTAAAAATGTTGAAACAAACAAACAAACAAACAAACAAACAAACAAACAAACAAACATACAAGCCTTGGACAACTCATTAGGTCAAGGCTCACCCCATGTAAAAATTACAAAAGCAAGAACAACAAAAAACAACAAAGCACATTTTTTTTTCTGTCTTTGTCCGCCTTTTTTGTCTGTTTTGTTTTTGCTATCTGCATTGGTTTTCAATCGGAATCAATTTGATGATTATCGCAATAAGAATTCACTTTCAACGAGATGAAACTCGAATTATGATAAAACTACAACTCCACACGGATACGAAAATATTATAATTATATGTAGGTGGTCAGTCATTCTATATTAGGAGATTGTGAGTGACAGAAAGTAATATTAACGATGTCTAAAAACATATAGAATGTGGTCAGTACTTCTATAAAGGGTTGTAAGAGCTAGAAAATAGATTAATGATTGAAAAAAAAATTGGAGGCCGTTGGGTTGTACCTTATGAGAAAAATACTATATGCGTATATGTCATGGACTGTGAAGGTAATATAAAGCTTTGCAAAGGGCGGAGGTTACCCTTTTTCTAATCAACGCAATATGCGGGGGAGGTATATTCTCATTGAGAGGGACCATTAGTAGAAGAAAGATGGTAATGGAGAAATAGCAATGACAGTAGGGAAAACCGATACAACGTCTGCAAAGGGAAGCGGAAGTATCACTATTCACTTTATAAGCTGTAAAATGCTGCAGCTGGGGCAACGAACGGGCCAGACCGGCAACATGATCACTCTTTCGATAACTGCAGAAGTTAGACACCATTGGAGGGCCGTGAAGTTCATGACTCTCAAAAAAAAAAAAAAAAAAAAAAAATCCAGGAAGTGTCATTTGCACTTACGAACAATTATAGCCACGTTTACTGATTATTGAACCGAAACCTATATGGTAGCTTGATCTTGGATGTAACTCCCCCACCCCTCTCTATCCCCTTGGATGAATTTTGTCGGTTGCCTACTTGAGTGAACAGCTGCCTCTGGTGTTCCGAAAGGGTGACCAGTTGATAATGAAATTCCTTCTAACATCACGATGTTCAACAGTTGTTCAAAGAATTGTATTTCCAGTGTTCAACAATACTTAAGATTCAGCATACAATAATGTTGTTTATCAACTATCATTATTTATTATTGTTCTTCAAAACGCAAACGCTGGCGATCGAGGTCCATAAGTGGGGCCTTTATAACCAAGGAGGTGATCTCCCTGGTATTACACGCGCCTCGTGTCGTTCTCTCGACATCACGCCGAAATGTAACGCTGCAAGTTATCGAAAATCATCTGTTTTTTTTTATAGGTATATACAATATTTACCCGAAAGAGAACGCTGCTTTCAACAGTAATTGTTGAGGCCTAATAGTCAAGTGAGCTCAGCTCAAGCTCTTTCGAGTTTCTCGATATTAAGTTTTTGTGGAGTTGTTAAGAAATCGGTCGAAGCTTTCGTGTCCTTTAGAATTCAACCATTATTTTACTCTCGCTCGCTCACAAGTAGGGAATGAAATCGGAGTTCTCTCCAAGGACACGTGTCTTTTCCCTTTAAAAATCTTCTTCGCTATCACTTACCTAGACGACAGCGTGACTTTGAAAACGAGGATGTATCAGAGATCTTCACAAGGTCACAAACCCTGAGGGAAAAATATATATATAATGTGTGTGTGTGTGTGTGTGTGTGTGTGTGTGTGTGTCTGTCTGTCTGTGTGTGTGTCTGTCTGTTGGTGTGTGTGTGTGTTTTGAGGAAAATAGAGTGTTGAAAACGAGATCTTCGACAAAGGTTCATACACATTGCTGAACTCTCTGTAGAAATGCCCACTAAAATCGTTTTGTAGTGATATGATATCATAAAGCGAATTTATCATCGACATGGGCATGATGGGGACACAAAATGCAGTATTGAGATCACACGTGGACTTTCAAAATGATACTGAAAGGAAGATCTGCTGCTTGAAAACACAGTCCCGTAGAAATAGGAATAATAAATATAGAGAAAAAACAACAACAACAACAGCCAAAAACAAAACAAAACCCCAAATAACAGCAACTTACAACTAACTTTTTTTTTTTTTTTTTTTCAGCCAGCCCTCTTTCTTCCCATGCATGCCAGGGAATTTCACCCTGACTCGTCATGTACTGGTGCGTGACGTCCTTGAACTCTGCATGCCCCGGACATCAAACCACGGGAGATTGCCCATGCTCTTCAAACGTGTATTGAAGTGAATATATTATTATCATCATTGTTGTTATTATCAACACCACAACAAATAGAGAAAGAAGGAAGTCGCGATGCTCACAATAGTGAACTTTACATCATGTAACAATTTTCGATTTGTTTGTCGCCCATCAACATTGAGTTTTATCATAATTATTATATGATGGTTCCAGTGTGCTTTTATCGAGATAGTAATTCCTATAAGTTATAATGATGCAAGTTGTCTTTCAAGATCTGTTTCAGACTTGTGGCTTTCAGACTTGTGGCTTTTTATCTTTATCTTTATCTTTATCTTCTGTAAAATGCCCATGTATTAACCCAAATTATGATAATCAGGGCACCGTTTCCACAGGGAGGTTCTCACCTCACCGGTTTCAAGAAAGTTGCCAGCCCCGGCAATTTCACTTTTAATTGTGGGGCAATTCATTTGTATGGGGTCCCATTTTTCTCTCTTCTTTCTTTCTTTGAAACAACAACAACAACAATTTCACTAAAGTTCTTGGCTTTGATCGGCTTAGAAGCTCTGGTCATTGAGTTTTACTTTGGTAATCGTCAGAGACTGACAACTTGTCAGGGCTGATAACTTTCATGAAACGGTGTCCAGAGTTTGATAAAATTATAGAAGGAGGAGGAGGGGCAGTGGTACATATAGGAACAGTGGTGTCCTATCATAAGTTTTACCCCTGTAGGAAAAGAGAACGGACATGGATAATTGTCTATCAAACGATTACTCAATTGGAAGTACGACTATCTGAGACGTAAATACTGCACACAATCTAAAATACGACTACTGAGTACTTGTTCCTCGAATTGCTCTTTTCCAAAACATGGGTGCCCTAAAGGGTGCAACTTTTTTGCTATATGATTATGCCAACAAGGCAGTTGAGGAGGAACTTCCGAATGATATAATAATAAAGTCAAACAACACAGCAATGACACATGACTCGTTATAAAAGTTTTGGTTGTCGTGTTTCCCCAAGTTTTGTTGTTCTTATAAGCATAGATAGACCAAGCTTTTACTTAAAAGGAAATAAAACTGAGCCATAAATTTTGGTCAAGTTATTTTAGGTATAAAATATCGAAGCAATGATAACAATAACCGTGTCACAATGTAAGCACTATGAAGTGTATAGCATATCAAAGATCAGAAATGGAGACCAACAGTATACTGCCATAGTCGATGGAGCTCCCAAATCACAAATTTGTACTTCCGCCAATACATCTGTCGCAATATACACTGTCTCGTTTCTCACACAGTCAAATTAATTTTGTACATTTCACCAAAACAAAATCCAATGTACCATACTTAACTGATCGTATATGACTGTTTTGAACATAATTATCTTGTCATGAGTAAATGTCAAACAGCTGGATATATTTTTGGGTAATAATGCTGCCTGCAGTTTCAAAGAGAATTGGAACAAGTTTCGGAACAAGGTTTAAAGTATAGAGAACAGAGAAAGTCATAAATAATCGTAAAGAGTATCTGACGTGTCTGATGGAGTTGTCAGGTTCATTTCAGCGGTTTGACAGAAACGTCACATCTATAAACGTAGGCCTACCTATATAGCAATCTATCTGTCTATCTATCTATCTATCTATCTATCTATCTATCTATCTATCTATATATCAGTCTATCTATCCACCTATTTACCTATCTATCTGTCCATTTATTTATTTGTCTACTTATCAATCATATATAAAGTTATCTATACCTTTCCATCAATCTAATTTGGTATCTATTGTAGAATACTACCTATATTTCTATCTACCTACATACCTACCTACCTGACCATCTATCTATCTCTATCTATCTATCTCAATTCATCTATTTGTCCATACCTTTCTATCTCTTTCCCTGTGTGTAAAGATTAAAGATTAACGAAGGTTAATATAATATATAATAATATAAATTAGTTTAGTAATGTTTCCTGACGCAATCGTTCGTTTGACTATAATGTTATGTAATATAAAACAGACATTGTATAGTTTTGTTTTGCGTCTTTGCCTTGTGTCATACTGTTTAACACAGGCTACAGCCTATGCGTTGCATATAACAGTTATTGGTATCAATTTTCATAATTACAAGATGATCATTACGTGAGAAAATTCCCTAAATTCCAGCGGGAATGGTTGGCTTGACCAGTGGTAAGGGAATCTGTCCACTATCCAGTGACCGTCCTGCAGACATAAGCAGACAGAAGGTAAGATTAGCTGATTTTCACAATTTCACATCATGTGTATAGTACATAAATCGACAGCTCCATGTTTGTTATCTTTGGCATATAGGAGGCTCACATATACTTGAAAAAATGTAGCAATGTAATTCCATTTCAATACATCTTGCTTAACAAGTTCTGATTTCATTACAATACCTCTTGCTTAACAAGTTCACCTACGTAGAATCCATGCATGCGTCATGGATTCTTCTTTTGTTCTGCTTCCTTGAGCTCCCACCCATGCATTCTTATGATGAAGCTGCCATGTCATCACCTTTGTTCACTGTAATTTGTTACAGATTTTGCAAGCATTCTTATTCCTCATCCCAATCAATATAAATTCAGAAACTCTGTACCCAGTATAACCAATTTATTTGTAGTTGTTCAAATGTTAAAGTCTGAATATCATCCGGAGTTCTTCTTTAAATGGAAGAAGCCATATGAAGTCAAGGTGGTTTGCTATATCAAAGGCATGATTTACCATTTTGCAGATGAAACAAAAACCCAGAATCAGTGCTTTGAAATAGTGGTAAAATGTGAATTAGGGATAGAAACAACCACTGTGAAAATTTGAATCAGTAAAACTGATGTTAAATATTGTTAAATATACAAAATGCGAACAATAGTTTTAATAAAGAATGTTTCCAGACTAAACCGTCTACAGTTACGGTTTATTGAGACAAAAATATTGACATCTCCTTATATTTTAGGCTTTATTGCAAAAATTTTACAAGGGAGGGTTTTGTGGTACAACAGACCTACACATATGCATAAAAGGCGATATCTTGAACATTTTTCAAATCACTGCTCCCAAAGGTAAATGGACCTTTAATTGTGCACCTATACCGGTAAAGGCGTTGATATGTTTTTAGGTCGTATCAATAACTTTCAATTCTGAAACTCTGTACCCAGTCGGCCTTTGATAAATTTATTTATATTTGTTCATATGTCAAAGCCTGAATAACATCTCGAGTTCTCCTGGAATTGGAATTAGCCACTTGAAATCACATTGGTTTGACAACACTGTTTGATATATTATTGTGCACCTACCGGACGCGTTGATATGTTTTCCGGTCATATCAATCATTATTAATTCTGAAACTCTGTACCCAGCATAACCAATTGAATTATAGTTGCTCAAATGTTAAAGTCTAAATATCATTCGGAGTTTTCCTTTTTTGTTTTCTTTTTTTTTCTTTTTTTACTGAAAGGAGCCATTTGAAGCTACATCGGTCTGATATGATATGCATACCGGTGGCGTTGATATGTTTTCAGGTCATATAAAATACACACCTAATCATTTCCTGTGGTAATATTCAATTCAATTCAATTCAATTCAATTCAATTCAATTATTTAATTTTCCATTTTTCATTCTTTTTTACAACAAAACACAACACAGAATAAATCAGGAATCGTATCATAAGGCATGTATTCGACTGTGTGAAATATAAGTGATAGTTTACTGATATCAATATTGATTCATTGTCGATGATCATTATCAGAAAGTTTTAAATGATGGTGTTAATTTAAACATCATATGATAAAACATTCAATTCAGTCATATTTTCATGGAAAAAAAAACACCTACACCCAGTAGTGATTGTCATAAAGGTGTACTGCGTTTCAAAATACGCATGCCCATGTAAAATCCACTTGGCTATCCTAAGACGATGCAATAATAAAACTGAAAAAATAAATAAATAAAAAAATTGCACGTACAAAACGCAATGAAAATGTTGCAAACAAGCATCATGCGTATCATTCCATTTTTTTTTTTTATGATATAAAGTAACCATAATTCCGGTCACATGATTGTGAATTTGTAGCAGAATATCATGAGCGATCATAAACTTCAGCCCCGAAGCGAAGACTTATTTTGCGCGGGAGAGGCCCCCATATATCCTGCCAGAATACCTCGGCGTCACATTTGGGGATGCGTTCGAAAATTAGGCCGCCGAAGGTCGCAGACCCAGATGCATGATTAGATAAAAATGTAAATAGGCAGGGCCTAGATTTTATGCATGGGGCTTCGGTATTGAGCTATATGGGTCCTTCGTAATACGGCGACATGAAACTTGTAATACGCATTCCGTGAGTTGTCATGGTCGTGTCACGAAATATCTATCAACTTTGGCCTCTTTTATTGATTTGTTGTGGTTTTTTTTTTTTGGTTCGTTCTTTCTTCCTTTCTTATCCGCGGCGAATGCATCTGTTTGTCTGTCTATCTGTTTGCCTGTCGTCTGTCTTTTCCGCCGTTCCCGTTATCATCTATTCATGTTTTCCTTTTACGTGACCTCCCTCTCTCGCTTGCTTTTGGCATTGAAACAATTCAGCTTGGGTGAGGCGGACAAAATATCCACACGGTAATTGGCTTGTTTGTGCGTTGCATCCGTTTTTGGAACTCCCTTTATATATTATATAAATCTTTGAAACACGAAATCTTGACAGGAATATATAGCATTATACAGCAGGTCGACTTAGATCAGTTTTTTTTTTTTTTTTTTTTTTTTTTTTTTGCATGCCATTCTAATGTCTCTGGACTTGAGGATTTCTTTTTTTTTTTTTTAAGTCGATTTCTGCTCGGCCTTTTAATCCTCATTAACCCCCAAATCCAGCTTCAGCGCTCTTTAATCCATAGTAAAATTCACTTTGATCATTAGATTATAGATCAATGATGCTGAGAATGCATGCTTTTCTTTTCGATTTCAGGTGTAAAAGATTTTTTTTTTTTAATTCTTGTAAAGATCTGTTTGGTGGCCAGTGGGCGATTCTGAAGGGTGCATGTGACATTATCCGCTTAGCTAGTAAATTAGCGGACATCAAAAGTGGTTGAGGTTAAAAATCATTGCTTGCCTGAAAACAGACGACCTTTCTTACGCTGTACATGTCCGGCTGTGATGGAACTTTACCCTGCCTGTTTGCTTGATCTCTTCCTCTCATTAAAATTAATTTGAACTCTTATTTTTTTTTTCTCTCTCTCTCAAGCTCATGCACGCCATAAATAGACATGCAGTATCATGATTTCGATATAGCTTTGACGTAGGTAAGAAGACTCTGAATCACAACACAAAGCCGGGACACTAGTCCCCGGAAGAAGAGTAGCAGATTCATCTCGGGGAATACATTTCTCTTTTTAATAATCTGTTGGAACTACAGAATTGAGTACTTTCAATTAAATAGCATATCTCCTCTAAAAAGAAAGAAAAAAAAGTGCAGTTATGACGTCATGTCTCGATTCAATGTCGCTAGCAAAGTTTCACTTTGAATTTCATTTTGTTTTATATTTTCTCAATCACGTGGAAATGACATCATTATTACAAAATCAATCATTTTAGAGCAGAAAATACACAAGATATAAAATCACAAATACACATAAAATATAAAATACAAAATAAAATTATATTTTATGTGTATTTTATATAAAATATAAAATACACATAAAATATAAAGTTTAGATTCTAAGATATAAAATCATAAATACACAAGATATAAAATCTCACATATATGAGATTTTAGGTTTTAATCTCATATATATGTGTGTGTGTGTGTGTGTGTGTGTGTGTGTGTGTCTGTGTGTGTGTGTGTGTGTGTGTGTGTGTGTGTGTGTGTGTGTCTGTGTGGGTGTAGTAAGTACGTGTTTATAGGTTCATCGCATCTTACTGTATTTAAGTGGAGGAGACCTTTATCGACAAGCGATCCTCTTGACTGGGCATGCTGGGGGTAACAACCTCTGGACAAAATATGGCTTCTCATACAATTCTCCCTCACCTTTAGCTGAAAGAACAAAACACTTAAACAGATAAACAACTTCCAAATAGGCCTATTTTCAAAATGACAAGACAGAAACGAATTTGATGGACAGGAAGAAGGTATATTATGCCTGAATGGGGAAAGGTTGAGAGAAGAGAAGCGATAATATATAGTGTTTAGGAGTTGGAGCTGACACAAGAAGAAACAACAAAAAAGAAGAAAACCTTGCTAACTAATACCCAAGAATTTGTAATGAAAAAAAAAAAGAGAGAAAATGTACACTAAACCGATGATTATGATTTGTCGTAGGAATTGGATAACCAGGTGGACAAAATGTCTAATTCCAGTGATACATTGCGAGAAGATTTGTTTATTTATATATTGGTTTAAAGCATAGTACAGAGGAATCGGGGTAAAATCGTCAAGACAATGAAATTCATGTTGTCATAATATGTTGTCATTTTTGAGCTATGATAAGTTTAGAATTTTCTAAATGATTCTCGGTATACATGACGGGCAGGATATGAATAGATGTTAAAGTTCGAAATAAACGTATCCTTAGATATTATAGGGAGCTGATAATATAAGTATGATCAACATGAATATTGGGGTTTGCCATGTATATGTATTAGAGATTCTAAGAGTAATTAAGTCATGAAAAAAGCCCCGCCCACTACCAACTCCCTCCGACCGCTCCCAGTTTAATCCCACCATAGGGTGTAAACCAGGGACTTTCCCTGTTAATTGGTATCTGTCCATCTTTGTATCTCTTGATCTCCCCTAACCCCGCCGAGGCCAAAGTCCCAATTTCGTGACAGCATAACCCTCGTGTGTACCGTTCATTGCCTAGCTTTGACAATATGTGATAAAAATCCTCATCAGACTCAACATAATATCGTAGCCTCGATCGACAGTTAGTACGTGAATCCACCGGGGATAATTACCCAATGAAGCATGAATCAGACGAGCTATTAAACATTAAAAGCCAGCTGCTGAAACGCACGCAATCATGATTCGAAGTGCCAGCACTGTTTAATGCATGCGTATCGTGTGTGCCGATAAAATATATATTTTTTTCTCTCTCTATCTCTCTTTCACACACGAATACATTCACTTTCAGCACAAGAAAAATAATTCAACATTTAGAATCTAATATTCATAATTGTATTTGTTTTTATTATAATGCTATTTTCATTTTAAGTCGTTTTTTTCCCCCGAAACCTCTGCCACTACAATCGCTTAATGTTTCTCCATCTGTAAATGCCAACTTGAACTTCATGTCGAATTTTAGCTGTTATTGAGTTGTGTTGTTTTTTGTTTTGTACATTTATATAATGTTCTTCCAGAAGCTATGTTCGAACAAAATGTGAGGAAAATTATTGAAAACACGGCCAGGGAGTATATAGCGTAACATTCAATGACCATGGTATCACGTTTGTACAAGATTTTTTTTTTTTTTGGGGGGGGGGGGGGGGTAATAACTTTACAGGCAGGCAAGGGTTACGTGAGGAAATATTCTGAAACCTTGGAGTTACACATCCATAACTTCCTCGTAGCAAATGGCCGTGTGGACTAAATGCGTAATTACTCATGTGTACATGCGTTACCTTTACAGAGTGTTGAGACATTATTTCCACTGCTTTGCCAGCTTTTTCTTTTAACCGATAATTCGATTTCCTTGTCAGAATTGTGCCTGAGTTCGCTCCATGGTATAGTGTATCGCACGAACAAGCCGAAATAAGCTACCTTCACTTTCAGACTAAACATTGGGTATATATCACATCTGAACTAAATAAGTAAATAAATGAATCAATCAATCAATCAATCAATCAATCAATAGATAAATGAATAAATAAAGTAACAAAAAATAACAAATAAGAATTTAAAAATGACACTCTATTAATGGGTTGCATTTATCTTCATCTCTAAATTCTTCAAAGGAAAATTTATATTTTCCGTTCTTACAAAATTACGTTTTTGTTTCGCGAGTAAATCCTCGCGAATAGTTGTTCTACTCCTTCTGTCAGGAAAGGGATGCCATCTCATCAAATATTACTACGTGTAATGTATTTTAATGTGACAGCCCCTGGGAGGTGGAACACGTCATGAAAGTGAAAATGCAACAATTTTCTGTATTTTATTTCTAAATGATATATTGATTTTGTTTGAATGTCTTCCTTAGAGATAAAAAAAATAATGATAAAAATGATAATTGCAATGATAATACTAATGGTAGCAGGCCTAATACTGATTTGATAGATATTTTGTCTCAAACTTAGCAGCACCTATTTTATTTCATATTTATTGTTACTATTGTTATTATTGATATTTCATTATTATTATTATTATTATTATTATTATTATTATTATTATTATTATTATTATTATTATTATTATTATTACTATTACTATTATATCCACTACTACTACTACTATCATTATTATCATTTTATTATTATGATTGTGGTTATTATGATTATTATTGTTATTATTATATTATGCATATCATCATTAATTATTACCATAAGACCCAGCACTGTCCTCCGGGTGGAAGGGTGGAGTCTAACACTGCGAGGCCATGACGAGTTGTATGGGTGGAACGCCTTGTCCGCAAAGGGTCATGGTCCTTTCATGCATGGAAATGTAATTTCTGACAAGAGCGACACCACCGCACGGAGATCAGTCAATCAAAAAGGGTCATCTTTGCATAACGATGAAGATTTGCGGAAACCTTTTATACCTTGCTCGACACTCCCTTTTATCTTTTATAAATATCGAGTCTCTACGCTTGGACGCCGGTACTCCTTGGTCGATTCACTTAAAGGACAAGTTCACCTTCATTAACATAAGGATTGAGAGAATGTAGCAATATTAGTAGAACACATCATTGAAAGTTTGAGGAAAATCGGACAATCCGTTCAAAAGTTATGAATTTTTGAAGTTTTTGTGCAGTCACCGCTGGATGAGAAGACTACTGCAGTGTATGATGTCACATGCGTACAACAATATAAGGAAAATAAAAAGAGAATTTCACAAAATTTCATCTTTTGAAAAAAGTACACATTCCCTTGACTTGTTACTGACTTTATTATGTTATGGGTAATATTATTCCCATTGCCTTTAGAAAGAGGCAAGTCAAGTGCTCTTTTATCATGCGAAAAAAGTGAAAATATGTTGATTTTTAAAAGATATTTTCTTTATACTGTTGTACTCATATGACATCACGAGCCTTAGTAGTCTCCTCATCCAGCGGTTCCAAAAAAAAAAAAAAAAAAAATTAAAAATTCATAACTTTTGCATCCATTGTCCGATTTTCCTCAAACTTTCAATGATGTGTTCTACTAATATTGCTGCATTCTCTCAATCCTTATGTTAATGAAGGTTAACTTGTCCTTTAACAAAGCTCAGGTGAGGCAAGTTTGGCAGTGCTGTGTACTGTCTATTTTTCAGTGCAGCATATCGCAATTGAAAAAGGGGACGGCATTGGGGGAAATGAGTTCGAACGAGCCACAAAGGGCACAATTACAAGCCCTGTTAAGATGAGGCGAAAAAGAAACAAGACAAGAAGGACAGTAGACTGTCAGAGACTCCAACTCTCCCGTTTTCGACGGGAGATCTCCCGCCGAAAACCCATTTTTGCAAAATCTCCCGCTTATGATTTAATTTCTCCCGCCCTGGCTCTGTGTCTCCCGTTGGAAAGGATTTCTTATTTATTGCTATCGTATGTTGAAAAAATATGCCTTAGATAACACTAGAGAGCATCTAGAACCTGGGAATTTCGCGCTTCGCACACATCAACTTGGAATCTCCCGTTTGCTAGGGGTTTCAGGCGGGAGAATCTCCAGATCAGAAGGTGCTTTGGGTTGGAGTCTCTGGACTGTCCGGGGATCACAGTTAGCCCTTTCTGTGCCAATGCGTCAAAATGTGCATGAATTTCACATAGTAGACCATTTTTATTTGATGAAAATAAGCAGATGATTGAATTGAATTGAAATGAATATTGAAATGGAAATGGAAATGAATTAAACGGACAAGTTAGAGTTTCGGTTGAGATGTTGTTTGTGGTTTCCAACGTTTTTTGATGATGATCCTCATTTTTTTTTTGAGATAATGAAAAAAACCCCTGTATGAAATATGAAAGAGCATTGATATGATTTTAAGAGGAATTCAAAGTTTATATGATGAAAATTAGTTTTGAAATGGCTGAGCTATCCAGATCAAAACGATCCTAACAAAAGGTGGAACCCACCTTTTATCAGGATTTCTTTGTCTTATTTTGTGTTTGGATATCTCAGATATTTCAAAAACCGATTTTCATCAAACAAACTTTGAATTCCTCTCAGAATTGTATGCTTTTTAACATTTTCATGAAGTGGTTTCTACGTATCTCTCAAAAAGTTAAAAGATAAATTTTCCGCCTCCACCAATATCTACTATACCTTAAAAGTCAAATGTAATGACACGTGACTCGCAAGGAAAAGAGGGGGAGGGGGTGGTGTCGATAGATGCTATGATGGACCGATACCATCATGAGATGGGAGATGGGGAGTCCTTGTTTGCAACCATGCAACCTCAGTTTGTCTTAATTGAGGTTTCTTTGTCACCGAACGCGAGGCGAGGATAGGCCAAACAGAACAAGGTTTGGCGGGAAAATTGGCGCGCAGTCCTTCGAACCTGACGCACGTCCTACCGTTTGGCATTTCCATTATTTTCTTATTTTCTTGTCCACTGGCTGATAGCTTACTTACACAAGACATGGCATGAAAGTCACGTGAAAGACTGATTGGATGGTTACAGCTCGTTATTCCGAAGGTTCGTTATTCCGAAGGCTCTTCAGTCCGAAGATTCGTTATTCCGAAGGTTCGTTATTCCGAATTTCATTTTCGGATTAACAAATCTTCGGAATAACGAACCTTCGGAATAACGCCACATAATGTTCGGATTAACGAACCCTTTTTCATTTTCGGATTAACGAACCTCTAGGTATAGGGAATTTGTGTGTTTCGGATTAAAGAACCTTCGGAATAACGAACCTTCGGAATAACGAACAGCACCCGATTGGATGACGGACGACCCCTCCCCCCCCCCCCCCAAAAAAAAGGGTTACATTGTTGTGAGATATTTTTCAGAATTTGCCATGGACCTCGATTTCATGTGATGGGAGACACCTCATGGGCTACTCCAGATTCTACCAATTCAACCCTTGGATATTGTTAAAATGAATGAATTTAATAGAAAAAGAACGAAGCGAAATCTCCTAAGATCAGCTACCATCACGTTTTATTGACATGTTTTGTCTACATGGAACATTGCACTAGATTTCCTTTTGAAATTAATTCAAGAAAACAGAAATTATAGAAATATATTGTGATAGGACATGCAAATGCTAGGGAATGCTACTATCAAGAAGAGAACTGTAGATTCGACAGTCTGCTGAGGTGCTTTAACTCTCTATCGGATGTGCAGATAGACACACACACACACACACACACACACACACACAAACACACACACACACACACACAAACACACACACACACACACACGCACACAAAAAAAACATGGGGATAATAAAATATTCCAAATTACCTGATTATCCCGACACTTGGCGCGCTTGTCGTTTAAGCACATTCTATACATTGTATATACACTAGCTCCCAAAAACGGAATGCTTAATCCAACATGTTGAATGTTAAATTTGACATTTCTTTAACGAAAGTTTGTAGGAGTGACAACATTTAGAATGTTGAATTTATATACCATTTCATTTTTGTAACTTACTGATTAAGAGTATAAGTGCTGGTATCAATCAATGTTACAAAGACTTGTGTGGGTTTATCACGTGCCTCATGAACGGAAATGAAATATAAAAGGAAAACGTGACGTGAGACAAAAAAAAAGAACAAAAGTACATTAAGCTCTGCTAAACATTCCTTTCCTATTATACTTGCATGCCTCCGACCTTCAGACGTACAAAGGCGAACCCAAGCTCCTTCAGAAAATGTCAAATGTGTTGACTCAAACTCATATTTTGACTTTTTGCTTTTTGTGGCTTCTGCGATGAAAGGACGTGGGAGGTGCTATCAACCTTCTTTTATTGCACGCAATATACACGCGACTGAGTCAATGTATGACTTCTTTTATTAGCCTTTTGGGCAAAAAGAAAAAATAAAATGAAATATGTAACTTTGTACATGATGAGAAATGTAGAAACAAACGAAAAATTGATGAACTCACTCAACAGAAATTTGCCTCGTATTCATATTGCGTCGAGCATTTTGGGAAATAAGATTGCATTATAGCGTTGACACTCGAAGTCGAAGGCAACGAGTAGTATTTATTGCACGCAATAAATATGGTATACCATGGAGCTAACATGGGCATACTAGAGACCAAGTTCAAATGTATGGTGTTCACGATGTATGATATGATATGATATGATATGATATGATATGATATGATATGATATGATATGATATGATATGATATGATATGATATGATATGATATGATATGATATGATAAATGGTATGTTATGATATGATGTGATATAATATGATATGATATGATATGATATGATATGATATGATATGATATCACAGAAATGACACCTACAGAGTCCTACAGAGTCGTCAGAAGACAACGTAAAATTCTCATTGTGGTTTTGTAATCTGTTAAGATTTCCGAGAACATCCTTTGTCTATCCTAATGCTGTGGTTAATGCGTGTCTGGACGTGTATCTGCATATACTTTTTATATCTGTTACCTCTCGTTCTTTTTCTCTTATAAGAGGGTGTTATTATAAGGAAAAGGAAGCAAGTGCTACTTCATTTTTCTGACGATCTTCACATATCGTCTACATTTTCCCGCAAGCAAATTTGCCTCCCTACTAAAGAATATAAGAAAGAGAGGAAGAGAGCGAGAGACGGAGAGAGAGAGAGAGAGAGAGAGAGAGAGAGAGAAGGGAGAGAGAAGAGAGAAAGAGAAAAAAAATATACGTGATTGTGACAATTTCATAATTCACTCCATAACGACCTTTCCGATCAAATTAGTGTCATTAGCAGCGAAAGCAGGATGTTTGTGTTGTCTGCTTCAGGAGGAAATATTTCGTGTCACGGGTTTAAAGAGAAATTCTCATTGTCGCCATGAGCAATGTCTGAAATAATAAACTAGTTTGAGAGATCTCCGAGACGGGATATCGAAATGAGTCATATTCAATCTACGAAAATATATATTCATTTACCTATTATACATAATTATATTATTTATATAAATATGAATATATTCATCTCTAAAGACATATATCTATATATTATACAAACATATACATATTTTTATATATTCACATATATATTCATTTCTAAGATATATGTTTACATATTACAATGTTTATATGTTTGTTTGTGTGTATATAATATATAAATGTATATCATCTCGATATCTATTAAATTATCCTTGATTCACGCAAGAGTAATGTATTATAGCCTGCTATGGCCAGAGAATGACGTGGAATAATGTATTTTGTGTGTGTGTGTGTGTGTGTGTGTGTGTGTGTGTGTGTGTGTGTGTGTGTGTATGTGTTCTTCTCAAGAGAAAATATTATAATAGAGCCATGCTCAAAATATATTGCAGATGATTCATTCCATATCTTTTCAAAGAACCTTTGAAGCTTGCCATATTATATATAGAGAAAAACAGAACTCTCTATTAAGTATCTATTAAACAAATTCATATACACTTTGGAGTACATTATCTGTAACGCTGAAACAAAGTCAGTCTATGAATGTTTTTCAAAGAAATTTCAAATCAGTTTAGTTAGGGATAATCAATTAATCAATAGCGTGTCTGATATGTAATAAGTCTGTTATGTCAGAGTTTTATGTATCTATGTAATGCTTCATGTTTATACAAATGTTTTAGCGGGGATTAGCCTATTATTATTATTATCATTATTATTTATTCGGCAATTCAACAAATTTGCAAGCGGACACAGAATACAAAAAGAAAATCGTATCACATGATATAAAGATTGTGGTGATTCCAAGTGTATGCACCCAGAATCAAATACAAGCAGCGCAACAGGTACACAGAGCACAATAAAAGGGAGCAGGGAGGTGACAGTCACCTCCCTGAAGGGAGAGACTATCAGTTACTTTTAGATCATTAAACCACGTGGATTTAAGGCAGTGTGTGGGATATCATGATATTGGCAGCGCTTTAAACGTTTGCCTTTTCATTGTTTGTCAGCAATGTGTGATTCTATACGCTTTGGTTTACCATGTACTGATGATATTATTTGACTGATTTCAGTATCATTCACAACCTGAACGATTTCCCGCAGAATCTATTATTTGGCTGCGCTCCGTGTCTGCGTAAGAAAATGATCATCCGTTGAATCACTTTCAAGCGGCACTACACAGACTTTTCATCGGCGTTTAGTCCATCACAATCAGACTCTCATCACACGTTCCTCTGAATGTATCGATCACCTAAACGAGAACGGTATACTTGCTTACCCGTCAACGATGCGAAACAGAAAAGTTGGCCTGGTTACACCGTTGACTAGGCAAATTTTAAAAGCAAATGTGATGCAAAATGAGAACATGACTGGCTAAAAAATCTTGTTTCATTATTATACTCATGACGCAAGTCATCCTTGTTGACCTAAAACCTAGCAGAAGACGCGACTAGCAATAAATTGCCCACGTAACGACTGACCTTCATAGCCGAATAATTACTCCAAGCAGATATCTACAGCGAATTCTCCCCGGCTCGGCCCGGGTAGGACTCAAGGCCGACCTCGACTATGAATAGCCGCGCACTAGAGTTTGTTTGCGCAAAAGGAACGATTAGAAAAAAAAAAAAAAAAGAAATACCGAAAATGACATACGGTTGTAGTCTTTTTTTCTGGCAAGCAAGATATTTCTTTAGATTCCTTTCTTTTCATGGTCAGACAAGCGAACAAGAAAATCGCACTTACGACGACGGATTTGCAAAACTAAACAACATCTCCGATAAAATAGGAACAAAATATGTAGGCCTAGCAAAAACCTCGACAGAAAATAGATAGTAAATCATGATAACCATTTCCCATTGTGTAAGCCAAACAAATTGGTTGAAGACATACATAGGCCCAATTTACAAATGGATTGCGATGAATAGAAGAACTGGTTGTGTTTTATAGAGGCATCGATAAGGATAGGGAAAAAAAAGAAGAGATAAACTAAAGAGAGTGGCATGTGCGTGTTTGTGTGCGTTATGTGTGTGAGAGAGGGAGAACAATAGACAGGCGATAGAGGAAAAAATGATGTATGAGAGTTGTTGACGATAGAATAGTCGCGATAAACATGAAGACTAAGAACCGATACAACAGGGACAGAAAATAAAGTTGTTAGTCAGAGAGATCCCTCCAAAAATATTAGCGAAAGTATTGATATTCAAAACTGTAATCAGCATTTATATTCAATTCAATTATAGTTTATTTTCGTCCAACACAAGGATATACAGCACTAATAAATCAATACTAATAAATACTAATAAATTCAATACCTCAACTTTGGAATCAGCTCCCCAATGATATCAGAGAATGTTCATCATTAGATCAGTTCAAGTCTTTATTGAAGTCTCATTTCTTTGTAAAGTAACCATTGCTCTGTAAATTGTTTAATGATGTGTTTTAAGTTGATATATGTAATTTTCTACTTTGTATTGTGTGTTCTTACACACGTATAATCTGTCTTTTCTCATTTCTAAAAGCGCTTAGAGACTTGAATGTAATTTGCGCTCTATAAAAATGGTTTATTATTATTATTAAATCATCATGTCACAAATCATATTACGTTAACAATACAGCATGTAATAAGTCAGCATGTCACAAATCACATTACTTTAACAATTTGTATTAAATACGATTCGTATAAAACCTATACAAGGTGAGTCATAAGAGTTTATTATAAATTATGCTTACATATCAATTGAATACTAAGACAAGCAAGCCATACTTTCCAAGGATGGCATAAAAGTAACTGCGCGTACGATGAAGAAACACAAAGTGATCCTCAGAAAAGCAAAGCTTTTATAACGTGGATCACTCATATGTACATTTAACATATAACATATATATATGTTTTTTCTCTCTAGGTATATATCATAGATTTATTATATCTATTATGTATATATATATGTATGTATGTATATATATATATATATATATATATATATATATATATATATATATATATACATATACATATATATATATATATATATACACATATAGATATAGATAGAGGGAGAGAGAGAGAGAGAGAGAGAGAGAAAGAGAGACTACAAAAAGACGGGTCGTCTTACGTGATAGATTTTCACCTCTACTGTACTGGAAAGGATTCTGACAGTCTGTGAAGAGGTGTTTCATCTCCAGTCATGCCAGTGAGATTTTGAGGCATCTCACCATTTGCAAGTATATACTACAACCTTCCCCTCAAAGATCCGACAGCGAGGATCTTAAAAAAATATGATATAGATAAAGAAGGGGTCAGTGCAATATAGTGCTAACCCACACCTTTGTCAAAATTGAGTTACATGCATTTTCATAATCCTTATCCTTCACTCTAACCTCTGTGAAAATATCATATTTGAATTCAACCAGTAAGATGGTAAAAAATGCATGTATTCATGTTTTATTAATGTACAATGTATGGACTTTCCAAACATTCAACAGCGATTATCTCAATATGACTATTGTGTGGGTTAGCACTATATTGCACTGACCCCTTTATACACTGTATAGTCCCTGGTTTCCCGCGAAGGGAAACCATCATCGCCATCAGAATGCTTCATTTGCTAACAATCGGGTCAAATAGATATCAAGCCCCCCCCCCCATCAAAAAATAATAAATAAATAAAAACTAAATAAACAAACAAAAAGAAGCCAACAACGGCACATTAAAAAATATTCTGAACACAAAGAGAGAAAAAAAAACCCAGAGGAAAATGAATTATAATAAATGTATAAATGCAAAGATTTTTTTTTTCGTTAGTTATTTGTATACTCTTGTATTAATACCAATTGTTTATACGTTTGTCAGCATAAGTGGTGCGTGGCCTGTTTAGGTTTAGTTTGTGTTTTCCAAGGAGGTATCGTACCTTGTTAGTGTGACTATGTGAAGAGATGTGTTTTTTTTTATAGTGCAGAGATTTAGCTCAGGTTTTAGTTGAATATTGAAATTGATAAAGACAGAGGATTATATCCAGTGGATAAGACCCCAATCTTTTTAAAGACATAATTTACCGTTTGCAGATGAAACAAAATCCCTAGGTTGAGTGCTTCAAAATAGTTGAAATATTTATGTTAGGGATAAAAAAAGTAAAAATGTTAATCATTGTAATTAATGTTAAGTATTGTTAAATACATGTACACAAAATGCGAAGAATATCTATTATAAAATTGTTTCTAGACTAAACCGTCTACAGTTATGATTTAGTAAGAAGAATAGTGATGTCTCCTGATATTTTAGGCTTTATTGCGAAATTCTAATATGGTAGCATGTTTTGTGATACAATTGGCCTTCCCATATGCATCAAATGTGATAATTCGAACATTTTTTTTTAAATCACTGTTCCCAATTGTAAACAACACCTTTAATATTCTTCTTTTTCGTCTATATTATGTTCTAATCGCATTCGGAATACAGCAGAGTTCTTGAAAACAAATCATTTGACATTTTAATTACCATTACAATAATGGTATTCCGTATTATATAACTCCCCTTCTCCTCCATTCCTTCACCCTCACTCTTAAAGGGATGGTATAGTTTTGGTGGAGATGGGGAATCAGATTTTAACTTTTTTTTGCGAGATTATTAGAAACCACGTAAACTAATGAAATATAAAAGATCATGCGAATCTAAGAGGAATTCTAAGTTTACTTGACGAAAAGCGGTTGTGCAATATGACTGAGATATCAATAAACAAACAAACTCCAATAAACTACAAAGTGATCCTAAAACAGATGGGTCCCACCTTCTATTAGGATTTCTTTGGTTTGGATATCTCAGTCATTTCAAAATCAATTTTCGCCCAAAAAAACCTATAAATTCCTCTTAGAATTACATGATATTTAGTCATTCATATAAGTGTTTTCTAACTATCTCGCAAAAAGTTAAAATCTCATCCCATCTCAACCAAAACTATACCATCCCTTTAATCTCTTTTAGAATGATATAATTACAGTTAATACAACCTGAGCTGAATGATTGCTGTGTAGTTACTCTCAAAGCGTCTGTCTATACACCTGCCAATCTGTCTCCGGGTGTTAAATCTCGCCAAACTAATCAGTACGCATGCATAGCTAACCTGTTAGCAAATTAATTGCCAGAAAGGGCAAAGAAAACGACACAGGATGAGAGAGTTAAAACACGTCATAATTATAATGGAGTTAGCGGTGAAGAAATGGAAAAAGGACTGATTTTCTACGGAAATCGTTTACAAAGAAGAGGAATATAGTGGTCTAATCATGAGACCGAAATGAGTTTTACGAACACAAATGAAATTTGTATATATATATATATATATATATAATATATGAATATATATATATATATAAGATATGTATATATTATATATATATATATATATATATATATATATATATATATATATATATATATATATAATTTCACAATTTAATGTACATGAATATACGTATGAGTATTATAGGCTTGGAAAAGTTTCCATTCTATTTCCGTATTTTTCTGTAATTCTTGTTTGTTATTATTTCTTATATTATCATAACATGTGTGTGTGTGTGTTAAAACATACTTAGTATTAAAAAAAAAAATATTACGTCATTAACAATAGCCGCAGAGACGGCCATGATAACTCTTTTTTTTTTCCTGCGATGGGTCTCTTCAAGGAATCGATTCCTCGCTTCATTCATCTATTACACTAACTTGTCTCACTCCTAATAAGAAGTTTGCCCTTGTGATAATAGCTACCGCTTCCCCAATGATTACAAAGAATTTGAAAGTATACTTATCTACAACAGGTTTTGTGGTCAATCTTAGTATCTCTATGCAACCAATCTCTCGTCCGGAAGACTGAGAACACATTACAGACAGCAGAAAATAATGCTAAAGGAAAGATATATATACTTTAACTAATAACGGCCAGTTAAATTCTTTGAAAAGAGAAAATCAGAAACAAAAGTCGAAAGATATTTGAAGAAATAACGCGTCCCCCTCCCCAGCGCATAGATTTACTTATGTTTGTTTGTTTGTTAGTTGTTTTTTTTTTGGTTTTTTGTTTGGTTTTTAAGCAGAGAAAGAAGAAAAATTTCCTAACGTCAAGGTTACTCTTCAAGTTCAAGTTCAAGTTGATGTATTTCATTTCCAACAAAATAATTAGGAATACAATGACATTTTCGCATTACTCTATAAGACACTAGTTTGCGTGGAAAATAATCCTTCCAAATTATGAGAATTTAATTTACAAAGTACGATCTAGATGTACGTTAAAATTTTCTGTTTTTGAACAGTTATGTAAATATTTCTTTATAATACTGCAAATAACATTTGCGTACCAGCATTGACCAGCAGGAAAAAAATACGTTTAAAAAGGGTCTTTGAATATTTTCTTAGGTGATAAAGAAATATTTCCAGCAGTCAGACTCATCAAACATAATCAACATTATAAAATCGTCAGATTCAAATACATAGAATTTTGATGATTTGCAATGTGACTATATTGATACATAATTGTATGAGAGTGTTATGCGGAGTTTGGGTTTCAATCCCCTTGTTATGCATTTCCGTTACCTCCACGTTATAAAATGATGTCTTGAAAATGATGTAGAAATTCATTTCTTTGCTCTTTTGTTGTTTATCACCTAAAATTATTTCCTAGCAGTGTAGACGGACTCATTGCAAGAACCAAGTTTAAAACGGGTAGCATCATACATCACACCGAAAAAGGAGAATTATATCCCTTTTTACGCATCCCGTCTTTACAAATTCATGAAACTATTAAGAGGACACCTATAGAATACTCAGTATTCATATTCATATGTACAGTAATTATGATCTATCTATACTTTGATCTAATGAGAACAAAATGTAAACCAGTCTGGTGAAGGTGGGGAGCGTGAATACAGCTTTATCTAGAAAATATTTACAATTTGTGTTTCAAGCAACCTGATGTCAAAGTTGCATTTGATTCTTCCTTCCAGGGTATTCTGCAATGTTTAATTTCACTGACTTCGCAGAAAATTATCTATATAATCGTAGACAATCGTAGACATCCGACAGAAAGTAACTGAGACATAAGCTTGTCAATTTATCAATTTATCATGGCACCCTCTCACAGTTTGTGTACAGTTACCTGCAATAACTGTGAAAAAAAAAACTGAAAAAAAAAAACCGAAACAGAATGAAACAGGATGTCATGTCCGCCCGTGCGATGTAGTTGAACTTGGCGTCATCATCGAAAGTGAATAGACACAAACCCAAACACGCACGCACGTAGTATACGCGCGAGCGGAGAGCAAAGCACGTACAAACCCATTCGTGCGCACATTATTCGGCCATGAAACAATCTTTGACAGCAGTAATTTGCCGTGGACCCATCCAGACAGCGCAGCATCCCAGCGTTGATGTGTTTATAACGACGCGCTAACGATTTTAATCGGCCTTCGCATCAGATGTACTATACGGATCTTTAAAACAACAACAACAAAACCTTGGTAAACAAAAAGCCAAGCGACGTCACGTGACCCCGTACGAAAAGGACCAATAACATGAAGCCAAGAAGGGGATTTTTCTGTGGAGGAACAAAACGAAAGTATATCATATATAGGCCTATGCATTTTGTTAACTTGAAGACTTCAATGATTTGATTTGTTGCGAGTCCACCCAATAATTGCGGTTGCTATGGCAGTAGCAAAGAACAGTCACTCAGCCATATAAGCTCTTTAAGTCGTTGCTGTTGTAACTGCAACTATAGGCTATGAGTATCAAGGTCAACAAACAGCTTCAGCTCCCGTTGAACAGTCTGCGCATCACATGCCAGAATAAAGCAGAATATAAAGAATAACTGCAATGTCATGACATTGTGACCACAAATTGCATAACAGAGATGACGACTTTTGAGAGATACAGGTTTTATTTGCTTTAGGCTATCACATAACGTGTCAGTATTTTGTGATATTTGCGAAAAATTGTTAAGACATCACGGCATCAATGCATCTCTTATGATGACATATGTGACCGTGCACCGCAAAACAAACAAAAAGTCGCACCCCTTGATTTCACGTGAGGACTCAAAAAAGGTGAAATGGGTCAACCAAGTCAATTCATATTTTCTGAAAGAACGATCCTTCTTCTGTATTATGCTTTAGTTTGGGATCGCAACATGAATGGGAAAGTGTGTTTTCTGTAGTTTTTTTTTTTTACAACCTTTTTTTTTTGGGAGGGGGGGGGAGAGTAGAATGATCACGTATGTCTTAGAGGTCCCTTTCATTTCTTGAAATCCTTTGTACACTCTTCGCTTTCAAGTCTAATAACTTTTGAAAGGATAATGTTACTGCTTTGAAAAGTGGCATTAATAATGGACAGAGTGTGTTAATAAAACATGATCAATTTCAGCTTAATCTGATAATCTCTTCATTGTCGTTGCTTCGGTGGTTTACATCCTGTGTTTTGTCTCTTTCATCTCGCAGCTAGCTCGGCTTGATAAAGATTAAGTGCTTGAATAGGCCCTGTACTTCAGAGCCTCTTTTCTCAGTTCACACTTTTGCAGAGTGTGTGCTTTCTTTCCAGTATTTAGATATGTTAGGGAAGTCCATTTGAATTGGGTTATACCTCATTTTAAAGCTTAGAGTCTGCTCTTTTAGATCTGCCCTTAACTAAAAATTCATGTCTGGAGACTTTTTGTTGGTTTTGTGATGCAGGGTCACATATGGTTGAGAACCAGTACTGCGACAAAGTGTGAAAATGACATGAAGTTCCACAACGTCCCTTCGTATGTACCCAATCTTAATGAATATCATATCGTTCTATTCTATTTTACTCATTATAGACAACTTCGAGTGGAATTGTATACTGGAAGTATACAACTCAACGAAAAGATTAAGATTTTTTCATGTCGTTTTCTTACCATTCTCTTTGATAACTGAATTTAAAGGCATAATTTACCATTTGCGGATGAAACAAAAAGTCAGCTTTAGTGCTTCAAAATAGTTCTAAAATGTGAGTTAGGGATAGAAACAACCAATGTAAAAATTTGAATCAGTATAATTAGTGTTAAGTATTGTTAAACACACAAAATGTGAACAATAGTTATAATAAAAATGTTTCTCGACTAAACCGTCTACGGCTATGATTTAGTGAGAAAAAAAAAAGTGGTATCTCCATATATTCAAGGTTTTATAGCAAAATCTTTACATAGTAGGATGTTTTGTGATACAACTGACCTACACATATGCATCAAATGTGATATCTTGAACATGTTTTTAAATCACTGCTCCCAATGGTAAACAGTACATTTAAGACCCGTACCTGTGTACAAAACCTCCTTTCTTTCAGTGACGACACAATACAGGTCCGGCTTTGATTTATAACCTTGGTTTTTGTGTCTGTATTTCATGTAACATGATTTTTTTTTTTTCGGGGGGGGGGTGAGTTATGGCATTAGATAGGTGAGAATGAACAGAAATGTCGGGAATGGATTATTTTCTATCAACGATTTAAATAACATAGTACATCTGTGCAGTTGGTTATATTTCAAGTTTAAGCTCAAGTATATTTCTTTCATCTCCGACATAACCGATAGTATCTGCATACACTGTGAATAAAAGGAGAGAGATACTTACAAATCATACAATACTTTATAGAAGTTTACAGTTGCACATCTAGAAAAGTGCAAAGTCATATCAAATCACATCGCATTGGATCAAATCAAATCAAATCAAACTTAGGCCAAATCAATTTCCCTGTTGTTTCCCCGACAATCGGTAAGTAACTCGCGATAGATTTTCCTCCCTTTCACGGAACGTGTATATCGCAGAGTAGTAATAGCGGTATTTGGAAAATAATTATCGTTTTTAATATGCCGTCTCAAGGCTACACGGGGTAATTCACGGTTATGCAGAGGACGACATTATATTAAGGTTACCATGCAATCAGGCGCAGGTTGTAGCAGACCACTGGATATACTGTAAACAAATCAATACCCAGTGTCGTCTCTCGTACATCAAATTGTCCTTCCAAATGATTTTAACCAAACTACCCAGCCCTTATTCTTCACTCTGTATCTCACGCACAAATAATATTACACGCTCCTTTTATCTCTGTCGTTTTATTTTGCTTTCTCTCGAAATATACAGTATTTGAAGGCGAGGAGTAACATCAAGTTAAAGTTATGCAATCTTATTCATAGATGTGAGTCATAGATATAGATTCAAACATGTGCAGAACTTTCACCACAATACTATGAAAAAGAACATGAAAGTATACATTTCTCTCCGCCTTCTCTACCATTCCATAATTCACTATTTATGGAAAGCTCCTTTCCAAAAGGTGCTAAATCAAATTTCCATTAAAAAAGGTAACTTTTTGAAAGAAATGTATACATTTTTAGTAGTACCACACAATAAACTCTTCAGAAGTATTGAAATTATTGTGGGGAAATGGAGCAATCAGGCAATGGAAAATTAATTTTGGTGCTAAATCCATAAAAATGTGCTCTATCGTGTCATTAAAAACAAGTAAAAAACAGGCAAAAAACAGTAAAGACTGGGTGATGTGTATAAGGCCAACGTAGGAGGCAGGGGAAAACAATTTAAAATGAAACACTAAACGTACTATGCATTAAAAAATAATAAATGACATCAAATCTCGATGTACTGCTATGAGGTTGATTTACACGTTTTCTTCTATCTTATCACTACTGCTCATATATTCCTGTTTCTTTCGGTTTCGGTTTGGTTTGTGATGTGTTTCTAGGAAAGAGACTTACGCGATGTATTGTTTTCTTTATCAGGCAGTCACTTACATCAGGCGATATTCAAATATTCGGTGATCCGAAAATGAAATAAGGTTCGTCAATCCGAAAACTAACATAAGGTGCGTAATGACGAACCTCTATATTTCATATTCGGATCAACGTACCTTCGGAATAATAAATCTTCGGAATAACTGTAAGCGAATGTTGGGGGGGGGGGGGGGCAGCCGGCAGAGAGGGGGAGAAAAAACTATATACTCAAGTATGCCGTACTGTGAATAGAATTTCTCTCCTGTTTTTTTTTTTTCTTTTTTTTTGTGCTTTTTAAGGGTGGGATATTTTGTGTTTCTTAGTTACTCTCTTTTATTTGGTATTATCAGATTCAGGGTTACAGGGCAGCATAAAAGCAGAATCCACTTCAAACGAGATGTTTTTTTTTTTTGTTTTTTTTTTTTCTCGTCTCTCTCAATTTTCTCGGTAAGGTCATGTTGCCACAAAGAAGATGGACGAAAGACAGGGGGAGAGTTTAGGGGGAGTCCCCACCACATCCCGGCGGGTAAACCCCCTCTTGTGCTCCGCGTATCAACGGCCTGTCAATTGCGTGGATAATAATCCATCAAGAATCAACTGGGGAACAATTTGGGGTGGAGTGACGTAGGACAAATGAGAAAATACGCATTGTCATATCTTTTTTCTTTTTAAATAAAATCTCGAAATATCGAATTAAGCAGACACGATACTGAGTCATGTCTAGCTACGCAAGGGCCCTCATTACTATCCAACATTAGATATGCGAATTCGTCATGATTGATAATGTATCCTGTATGAGAACCAGTGTCAACTGCTAAGCGTCACGCTTACTATGTATGGCTTTTCCTGATGCGTTGGATTACTCATCCGATCACATAATCGTTTTACTCTGACATGACTTTGCAGTTGGTTTGATTGATTTGGTCATCTTTTCTATATACGATTTGGGCGATCACAAATAAATCGGTTTGGATTTGATTTGAAATGGTATGATTATGGTCTGATCAATCTCGATTGGATGAGATCATATGAAATTTGAAATACATTATTGGTTCACGTAACGCGGTCTAACATCAGTTCATTTTCTGCTTCTTTCTATCTATCTATCCATCCATCCATCCATCCATCTATCTATCTATCTATCTATCTATCTATCTATCTATCTATCTATCTACATCTATCTATCTATCTATCTATCCATCCATCTATCTATCGAACTATCTTTCTATGAATGTATGTGTGTATGTATGTATAAAGCTATCTACACCAATCTATATCTATCTGTCTATCTATCTGTCTATCTATCTGTCTATCTATCTATCTATCTATCTATCTATCTATCTATCTATCTATCTATCTATCTATCTATCTATCTATCTATCTTTTGTTTTCTTTTTTCTGTTCGATCTCGAGCCATAAAGGCAGTGGCCTGGAAAATTCACTTGTGAAGTTTAGACTGACGTCTCCAGTGGTTAGGGGAAAAAACGTGTGGCCGCTTTGTTGAATACCACTCGCTGGTGTATACTGAGTTATCGAACAAACGACTGATCATTATTCAGAGTCTTCTTGCACTGACACATTTATTATATTCAAGTTGCAGTTCAAATTATCTGTCTCATCTCAAAACAAAATGTAATTGCCATGGAACGTTTGAATACACATAATGACACGAAATCGGTAGAATAAAGTAATAAGAAACGAACAAACAAACTGTGAACTGAGATACAATGATGTTGTAACTTTTATTATGACAAATCCCGAAACAAAGTTGTTGAAAATGAAGAGGACTGCCAAAATTCAGGGCTTGTTGTAGTTTGCAGTCCCGTCATGAGAAATAACTAATTGCAAAACTGACAAAACTGGGCAAAATGCCTATAAGAAAAAAAGAAAGAAACGAAGTATACACACACACATCATGCACACACTCACACACAAACACGAGGCATCTCTCTTTATTGTAAGAGAAAAGGATAAAAAGTAGATAAGCTTGGAAGGAATGACAGAAACACACATTCTCACAAATAAACGCATGAATGAGGGATTCCATACTGTACGGACTATGCACATTCCAACATTATCATGCTTACGTGCACACACACTTAAACCACATAAAAGAAAAATACAGTCACATATTTTGTCCCGTTTCCCTCGGGAATATGACATGCGTGATATAGTGACGTAGACATGTAAGTAATTATCACTGATCATTCTGGTGTGTATGGGTCTGCGTGCATGTGTGTGTTTTTATGTATTTTGCATGAGCCCCAATCCCAAGCAAAATCTGTTTATGAAGGCGGTCTCCTTTATTGTTTTTTCCTTCTTTTAGGATAAAATCATGCAATATTTATCGCTATTTTCCTGCATAACATGGCATGTTATTCAAGAAAAGGGCTCAACGGGGTCAATCGGGTAAAGAAATGATAATGCCTATACTGATTTGTATTCTATACTCTCCTCGTATATATTATGTATCTCTTTCATATATGGTGCCATGTAGGAAGAAAAAAAAAGAGGAAAATAGAAATAAAAACCAAACAAACGAATCATGAACTGGGAGAGCATTCCATACAACCTGGAAATAATCCCTAGCTCTTCAAAGCTCTAACTATATCTGCAATCTGCGCCGGAATTTCAGACGAGTTGTATTAGACTAGTCATGTATAGAATTTCTTGGAAATTGGCAAAAGAGAACTATTTTCAGCAAACAGTACTTTCATACCATCATCAAGTGGTCTCTGTAAGAACGTAGTAGAAATATTCAGTATTTATGTTAGTCTTCCTCAAATGATGAAATGTTAAGCGTTAAAAGGAGTTGAAAGTAAATACCCTCGGGGCTGTAATGATGCAGAGCAGAATTTCCTGAAACACTTGTACTTATCAAAATATTGATTTGGTGTAATGCGGGAAATATTGCAGCACCATGCATGTTTCCCCGGAATGCATGTCAACTCCAATATGTAATGGCTAACATTGTTTGTTTTGCTATTTCGCTCAGAAACAGGTACTAGCACTCATGATAATAAACAAATCATCAAGCTTATTACGTTACATACTCTGTAAGTAACTCTCAATTTCTCTTTCCCGGAATGCATGTCTCCAATGAAAACTAGTATATTATTGTCTGTATACTGTGCTATTTTCACTCAGAATCAGACAGGCTCACTCATGAGAATAAACACAAATCATTAAGGAGTTATTGCGTTGCATTTCTGTGAGTGCATTTCTACGCATCTGAAAACATAAAAATCAACATTTCGTCGGTTACACTTGTTTATGCCTCGTCAGTAAATAGCCTGTAACGATATCTCTCTGCATATTATGGAACCCTTATTATCTATGTATCGATCTATATCCACCGTTTTCTTGTGTAAGAAACATGGTATCAACATTTTGCTGTACTATACATGAATGTTCGCTCAAGAACGCACTATCAACGCGTCAACAAACTCATTTCCGGGGTCCCTCGGTTTTCCCCCTGTACACTCGTCTGTTCGCCACCCGGCCTATATTTAGTTGTCTTTCGTCTGCCGATCCTGGAACTGTTCTTTGTTCGAAACGCGGGACCGCGTCGATTTACCGTGAGGCCAAGGTAAGTTCAATGTCGCTCTGCTCTGCCAATCTTTTTTTTTTCCCCGACGCTCCTGACGCGACGCATGCATGATTTGAAACCGGCTCCTCACCACTGCGTCATCGCCGCCACAGATGAAGGCCAAATTTCCTCATCATCCTTGGAAGTTAGATTTGGCCTCTCCGCCTTGCTGCTTTTATCTTCACCTGGAGGAGAAATATCATGTCCCGTATCTCACTTTTTCCCTCCTTCATTCTGTTTTCATGTTTTTTTTTTCTTTCCCCGGGACAAAGCCGGAATCAATACCCTGTTGACCTTCCATTGACTGAGGAGGACTTTTTTTTTAAAAGCCACGACGCATACGACTGATCACAGGAATTAGTCACCGCAAGGTAAAAAAGAAGGTTTTTCCCTGATTTCGTGTTGTGCCCCTTTACATCCCAAGTCTCAGAATATTGCATCAACAATCAAAATGGCAACCGAGATATTGTCAACAGCATCATGTCAAGCGACCACAAAAAGAGGAAATCAACTTGAACACTAATAACAACAGCGACACATCATCGTTACGTGACGCCGATGAGCACCAAACATCCTGTTTGTTTTCTCAAGAGAGCAGCGCCCTCTTACGTTATGAACATGGATCGTAAAAAAACATCTACAGAACCGCGATACTATTCATTGACACAGCACTGGCAGTAGGCGTATGTTCTCTGGAAGTGCCTACGATGTAATCCATTATTCCAGAATATGTTTCGGTCAAACCATACCGAAGGAACTACCAAGCAAGCACGGCCAGCTTAAGTCCAAAGCTGCCTGTGTGTACCAATACAGTAGACCTACATATGAAAAGTTTGTTTGTGTTCAACTTCCTTGACACGAACATCAACCCACAATAGTTATGTAGGCCCACTACGACGAAACCTCGGCGATTGATCGTATAAATATATTGCGATATATCATTATAATCGTGCCGCAACAAACCGTGGCCGCCATCAGCTTTTAAAAAGCCGAAGGACGTGACCTCGGTCCTACTGAAATATGAGATGTGTGGAAGAGGCAGATCTTTATATATATATATATATATATATATATATATATATATATATATATATACATATATATATATTTTTTTTTATTTATTTATTTATTTTTTTTTTTTAAGCTCAGAAAATGCTTTAACTGTGGATGCAATTAGGTGTGAACTAGGACATCAAATTTTCGTCTGAATTTTCTAACCGCATGTCCTTGGTTCAAATCACTGTTCTTTTTAATCTCACGAAGTTAGATAGCCCAAGAATAACCCGGGACGTTCAACTATATTGGGCCAATGAGATTTTTCTTCATTTCTCCTATATTAGGGGAAACCATATCATTTTTTTTTTCTTCAATGGGAGTGGTTTGAAGGTAACGAGATGAAAGTTAATGACAAAGAATTAAGGTATAGGAACAGACAACATGTATTTGCTAGGACTCGGGTCTGGTCTCGGGCAAATAACCTGCATAACATTTTCTCCCAACACTACAGAGTCATTGCAGTGAAAGTAGAAGTCAAATCTATCTTCATGTTAAAGAGATGGTATAGTATTGGTCGAGGTGGTGAGGATTCAGATTTTAACGTGTGTGTGTGTGTGTGTGTGTGTGTGTGTGTGTGTGTGATACTTTGAAACCACTTTATGAAATGTGAAAAAGCATATTATCCCATTCGCATAGAAATTCATAGTTTATTTGGGGAAAACCGGTTTTGTAATGGCTAAAATATCCAAAAACAAAGTAAAACGAAACGATCCTTATAAAAGGTGCATGGGTACCATGATGTTTGGATATCTCGGCCATTTCAATTACCAATTTTCTCAAATAAACCTGTTATTCCTCTTAGAATATGCTCTTTCATATTTCAAAACCAATTTTCATCAAATAAACCTTGAAAAGTAAGAGTTTTCTTACTATCTCGCAAAGAAAAGTCGGAAACCTGAAATCCCATCATAACCACAACTATATTATCTCTTTAACTGTAATGAATGATATAGTAAAATCAAACAAACAGAAAAGTGGAAATTCTTTTAAAATAAAGAGGACTGCCACTTGTTTGAATAGCGTAATCTTCCAAGGGCAGAGTTGAAAAAAACAAAAAACAAACCAACAAACCAACAAACACCCAACAAAAATACACAAATTAGTCGATAGTATCATCACAATTGACATTCTCATAATTGTACCAGTATGGACTTGTACATGGACCTATATATGGAAGATTTTATGCAAATTCTTGGCCGAAAATGTAGTAAAGACAATGCCCTCTTCCTTGAAATTTACTGCTACAACTGTGGCAATACTTTCATGCGAAAGGTAAATTTACTTCTCATTTCACTGTAGGAAAAAAAAAAAGTATTCGCGACTAGAGGGTGAGTTTTGTAATATGCAACTTCCATGGAGTGATGACTTTGTCATCTGAGCCTACAGGATTCATAGATGAATAAAAGTTGCTGAACAGAAAATGGCATTTGCCTCACTTTTAAACCACTGCAATTATAAGTCTTAGTGTAAGCTGCACAAAAAGATTTCATGTATAATTTCGTGTTTTTCTAAATCAAGTTACCACGGGAAATCTTAATTCCATAATGAATCGGTAGGCCTATTGTAATTAATGAACTATAATGTCCATGTAATGTGATTGGATGATATAGGAAAACATGTTACAGTCCTTCCTGAACTTTAAAGGGATGGCATAGTTTTGGTTGTGATGGGCCTTCAGGCTTCGAACCCTTTTTTTTTCTTGGGATGAAATTTTTTGAGATAATGAGAAACCTTTTGAATTCTAAGAGGAATTCAAAATTTATTTGATGAAAATTGGTTTTGAAATGGCTAAGATATCCAAAACAAAGCGGTTCTGATAAAAGGTGGGTCCAACCTTTTATCAGGACCGCTTTGTTTTACTTTGTGTTTGACATCTCAGCCATTTAAAAACCGATTTTCATTAAATAAACTTTGAATTCCTTTTTTCATAAAGTGGTTTCTAAGTATCTTGCAAAAAAAAAAAGGTTAAACGCTAAATTCTCACCTCAACCAATACTATACCATCCCTTTAACGCTTTCGCTGATCTCTTTAATAGTTGAACCTCCTAACTCATTCAAGTCGACAAATCTGCAGAAAGTTCTACACATTACACTTGCACGGAACTATCAAAGTGACAGACAACTCGTATAGAATCGAAAGTCATTAGTGGAAATGAAATATATCCTAAATTAGAATTTTGAGTGAATAAATAAAGACTATCACGTCATATGAGGCACGGCACACCGGACAAAGTACCTGAAGCCGTTTCCGGAAGACTTGAATAAAAATAGCACACACTTCAAACATCTCATTCAAAGCATTAATTTTTTTTTTTTTTTTTAAATACTGAATCAGTTTCCGTACAGCGAAAAGAAGAAGAAGAAGAAAAAAAAAAAACAAACACACACACACACACACACAAAATGGGGGGGGGGGGGATCAGTATCGTGTATAATGAAGAGAAACTTTACTCTACCGCCAAGTTCATTCAGATAAACCTAGCAAAAAAAAAAAAAAAAAAACAACCACACACACACAAACAAAAAACGAAATAAGCGAGACGTTACATTGAATTTCAGAGAGATTAAAGGGTTATGTAAGTTTAACGTTTTATGTGCTTTTATGGAACGGTGATACTGTCCATTAATGGCATATTAAGTATTATGATGACGACGCCACACTGCCATGACTGCTTCATAAGTTCCTATAAGATTGACAAGCATGCAGGCATATCTTCGCTATAGGCATTATACATTCGAAACGCAAATGCAAAAGAAGAAATTCTATCGCATCAAATTGTAGTCGTATTACCACCGCAAGGATGAGATTGTAGACGCTACATTTTACGAGCACCAACATGAAAGTAATCATTCATAGAGTGCTAATGGAAAAATAGTGGACTACAGGCAAACGTGTTTCACCCTATATGTGAATGGTTGCCATCGATATCACCATTTGTTTTTGGTTTGTTTTTGAAAACGTGTCAAACTGTAGATTTCTTTTCGTTTTGACCAGTTCGAATTTTATAAAGTTTCTGTTCTTTTTTGTTTTATTTTCCATCTGTAATCAAGCCAATCTGAACATGGGGATGATATCAAAATATCATGAGTAAACATATCTGCCTTTTGAGGAATAAGAGAAATGCAGAGTGGGGGTAAAGCGAGAGGAGAAAAAAAAATCAATTTCAATATTCAAATTTTGAATACAGAGCATAATTATTATGACTGTATAGAAACTGCACCAATTATAAAACCCACTTATTTTATGTACAGAAAGTGATAAAGCTAAGTAAAAGATGATATTTCTATGCAACCTGTTGGTATTTTCTGGAGTTCTGTTGTACCTCTATAATTTATAGTATTATAATATGACCAACACGTGGACTCCGAATTACTTATAAATACGTACACACACACTCTCTCTCCCTCACACACACACACACACACACATCCACACACACATAGGTATAATAACATCGGTCATCAGAGAAATTCTGCGCTTAAACACAACCAACATACAAAGAAACTATACGTAGAATGCAGATCTTTGCATTATAATTACTTTTTTTTAATGTTCTCTTGATCAAACACAAAACAGAAAGGAGCTAAGTATCAAACATCTCAACATAAACACACATTGTTGTTTAAATCTTTGTAAACAGTGCAACACTACATGAAGCAAAAAAGAAAAAAATAGATAACCTCAGAAAAAAAAAGAAGGAAAAATCACGGTGCCGCTTCCCTCATTGGGCACAGTGAAACAATTATCAGATTCTGACTTTGCCAGAACACTCAATATTTCATTTTCTCGATGTGCACAGCACAGAAAAACATGAAACAAACAAAAACGAAATAAGAAAGAGACATCACTACATCGAGTGACTCGCCTGATAAGACAATCACATCACATTTTGTACCTTAATTATTTCATAATCACAAAAACTGTCAAGGTTTACCCCATGAATGACACCCCTATAACGACGGTCCAAATAAAATCGATAAACACATGAATATTCACTTTTTTTTTTTTTTTTCGGGTGCCATTAGACGCCAGCAAAACACAGAAGAGGAAAAAAAAAAGAGTGGAAAGTGACACGCAAGGAATCTGAAGGTGAATAAGTGTGGGGGAAAAATTACAGAGCTGTCTAAAATATGAAATTGGGTTTTATCAGAATTCAACCGCATTATATTTATGAAATACGAAGTTCTGTGGTCTCAAGTGGTGATACAGTGTTTTGCCAATCAGAAAGAACTGTATAGATACAAGATGAATATTAATTTCCTAATGCGGCCTCTAGTTCTTGAAAACAAAACAAAATATGGAGCTCTAATTTAAATTAGCTTGTAACCTGAAGAATGAGACACTGCCCAATCCTTCTTAACGTGACAGCTACATTACCTCTGTTGTGTTTTAACCAATGACCTCTGAATACATTTTTGTTGGTTTTTTGTTTGTAACTATGCTACTCTAGTCAGGTAGATCTATTAGCCCCCGTGATTCAAATGCAATGAAGTTAAACCAGAATCTAAACCATATCCTTAAACATCTGGAGGTCTGGTCCTAATTGTGAACACATGACATGATCCCATATATCTTTTAAGTGTCAATTCTTTGAAAAAGATCCTGTTGCAATATTAAAACAACAGTACATCTATCATTCGAACAGATAGGACATGATTTCTGTCCCAAAGTCCTTCTGCACCTGAAACACCTGTGACTGCGGCCCTTCTCAGCAGTCACTGAACCGTGGCATAACCAGTTCCCTTTACATACCATAATCGTGTGGAGAAAGTGTGGTTATGTAAATATACAGTAAACAGTGAGCACATCTATATTATGCTTTTGTGACTATTTCTGATTAACCAAGCAGCAAGTCCATTTCCAACGACTTTGAAAAATTCACAGCTCTCCACACGGACCAGACGCTGACATTGAAAAAAAAAAAACCCAACCAACAACAAAAGTCAAGGTGCTATAGGTTTAAGCTCCCTACAAGACTCGAACAAAACTTCCAAGCTGAGTAGTATCTTTCCTTTGACATCCATGCATGCAAACAGGTTTTTTTTTTTTTTTTAAGTGAGTGAACCTATACTACTTTCACAAAGCCTGCGCCAACCTGCCAGGCTACTAGCTATAAGTGACTTCATACTACTGTTTGTTTGTTTTGTTTTTTGTGACAAACATCTTTTACTTGTTTCTTTTCCTTCTCTCTTTCACATGACTCCATGCATTCAACAACACTAGTCTAGATTTCAGCTCATTTCAGGGCGCACCCAATATTTCAGTACAAAAATAGCTGTAATTAAAAGGAATGCTTCCAAGCTAATTCTCCCTTTTTCTGTCTGCTGTCTTAAAGGCAAAAGAAAAAAGAAAGGAGAAGAAAACATTGCTTCGGTAGCTAAAAGAAGTAAAGGAAAGATGAAATGATGGGGTGTAAAACAGAACAGCTTTTGAAAGAATGCTTGAGAAAGTGGCCATTACTACATAACAACAACAACGACAACAAAAAGGCATGTTAAGTAGTAGGAACACCACCCCCTCCAAACTGATATTATTCTCTACAAGCACAATACACTGATTGTTCCTATTCATGAAATACACAACGCACACAATTGTACCGCTGTCCCTACAATTGCCTGAACTGAACTGACTCCGACAGATGTCTGCCATAACTCCAAGACAACAGGTGTATATACCTCATCACTGACAGTGAGATATATATATACATATGAGTACATATCTCATTGAGCATTGGAGTGAATGAAACATATCAATATGTTCTTTTCTCCTCCTGACATTCCAGCAAACCTAAGTGACCAGAATTGTTAGGCGAAGCCAAACTATGAAAAAAAGAAGAAAGGACATATTGTCTTTATTAATATAGAAAAAAAAATATTATCCTGATTTTGACACCAGATAAATAAATAAAGAGAAAAAAAAATGCCTTCATATTTTTCATATTTATATGTATTATTTCATTTATAAAATTACAGCAGTTGTAGATATTGGGATAGGGAGGGGTCAAGACAAAATGCTTTAATAGCAAGGCCCCAGTAAAAAGTTGATTTTTTTTCCTCTCAGTAGAAAAAAAACAAGACATACAGGAGACATTTATATACTTGGACTGGATATGAAACTCAATTTTACATTTCCAATACAGTTAACACAAAAATAAATTAGTATGTGCAGCACATTCATGAAACAAAGAAACAATTACATGACAATTTTTTTTTTTTGTATGCCCTGTTTCATATTTTGTTTTTATATTACAGTCAATGTATCTTCATATGTACATACAGCAATCAAAATTATGTTCAGTTCAAGACAGCAAAATGCAAAAACATAACAAAAAGTCCACAAGCCAGGAACTATTAAAAAGAACAAACACAATAAAGAGTGGCATTCGTGGACAATCTCCCAGTGTGCATAACATTGCTGATTATAGTTCATAAAATTGTAACAAGTGATTGGTCAGACTTACACACATAGAACTGTACAATGCCCCATTTGAAATCCCCAGAGTTGCTTGTACCACAAGAAACCAACATAGACCTTCAAGCAACACATAAATGATTATTGTCGCTCAAGAAGTGAAAAGGATGTCCACATTTGTCAGGAGGCAAACCATTCATGTGCCCAGTTAACACGCTGTAAAGCAACTTGCAACTGCAGTATAGATCAAGGTTGCCCAATGGTGAATCATACGGGTGAAAAGTAAATTTATAACCACTCTGCCATAATGTGTATGGGGAAGCAGCTTTCAAGGCATCAAGTGTGCACAAAGCTGAAACTGCTTTGGAGCGCATCCATTACAATTATCGGTCTTTGAAACATTTGCCCCCTCCACAAGGAGTCAAATTTGTATATTGTCTCTTCGTTCATTTCATTTCTGAGAAATACGACATGAAATTAGTAAGGCTACTTGAGAGATACAAAGATGTCCCAATGTCCCCCCCCCCCCCCAAAAAAAAAGAAAAAAAAAGAAGAGATTGAAGAAATATGCAGCAGAGCAGTAGATGATTATCATTTCTGTTACTTCGTATATCAAAGGTGAATTATGCAAGTTTTTTTTTTTCTATCTGAGGGGAAAGCAGTTCATATAAGACATTATTTTCAAATCATTCATCAAGTTCCTAATACTTTTTGGATCCCCCCCCCCCCCCCACTTTGAAGGTGGGCACAGAGTTGTATTGACAATCGGTGAGAACTGAGTCGTATTTCGATTCTGGGTCTGACTGCTCTGCATGCCCTTTAAAGTTCAATCTTCATCAGAAAGAAAGAAAGAAAGAAAGAAAGGAAGGGAGGGGTCACAATTCTGGTTTGCCTCCATTCAGTGTGAATCACAATTTAGCGAGAGATTGAGAGGTATACAAAATTCACTTATAGATTGCTCAGTAACAAAATGAGGAAATGACACAGAAAGAGAGGTGAAATAATCACATTTAGAAATCCCACTGGGACAGAGACCAAAGATTGAGCACTCTTTATTTCTATCACGCCATTTTTTGAACATTTTTCTTCATCCTTTTCTTCTCTATCGAGCACCCAAGGCTCATGTGAGATGAAGTATCTTTGATTTCATTTTACAGACATCAACAAGTCCAGTGTAGACACAACCAGTTGTTTTCAAACATGCTAAAACATTCTGAAAAATATAAGTCCAGCTAGGCTGGCACTGAAAAAAAAAAGAGATGGAAATGAAACTAAACCCAAAATAACAAATATATTATTATCTACTCTCCGAGTCAGCCCTGCTACAGCCTTTTTTTCTTTACTGGTGTCTACATTAATGACAACATACTACAAACATAAACACACACATACAGAGAGATTTAAAAAAAAAAGAAGAAATTTGGAAACTTATGAATGATGCTTCAAAATAATGTTGTCATAGCTTAGATACTGAACATGTGAACTGTTTATCCTCAATAAGAGTCTGGTATAGCATGTGTGTGTGCATTTAAGTGCTTAATCCTGAATCAAGTAACATACAAACATCTATGCAACTCCAATACTTAGCTATACATTTCTTTGAGAAAAAAAAAATCAGCTCATATTATTTAGACACTGTTAGAATCTTTAATATTTTCTCCCCTTCCACAATCTTCTTTGGATTGTAGTAGTGAGGTCTCAGATATTACATCTTTTTTTTTTTGACAATATTTTGCACTGTTATTTTACATCTACTTCCAATGGCATTCTTTGGTGCTTTGCTTGCTGGTGGGAAATTTGATTGTCATGGAAGTTTACAAATAGTACACATCTGGGATAATAGCAGTTTTTTCTTTTTTTCTTCAGAGCAACAGTATTAGTATTATCTATTTCTTTGCAAAGTTCTGTACACTGATGCAACATCATCATCATCATCATCATCATCATCATCATCTACCTTTCCCCACGCGCGCTCTCTCTCTATATATATATTTCTCTCACTCCTGCTAACTCTTCATATCTTTCTGTCTTTTTTCCCCCGCATTCTTTCTGATCAAGAGCATTATCTACTTCGTCAGTATTCCTGCATGTTTCTGTAGCCTCTTGTCACTGAGACACATTCAGAAAGCAGAGTGCTTTGTACATTTTATGTAGACCAATATGTTGCAAATTACAACTTCAGTATATCTATCCATCGATATCCTCATTACTTTCTTTACTTCTGGACTTCCACTCTTTTGAAAAGCAGCAAGTCAAGACCACTTATATACCTTGGTGCACATGGTGCAATCAATAAAAATGCTTCCAATGTCGGACCTTGTCCCTAAAACTGATTTCAGCAGACATTTTCAATATCCTGCTGACAGTTTCAAAACATTAATTTTTCTGCTTCCTGACAAAGATATATTGTTGAAAACAGACAAACACGCATGAGTTTAATGTGTTAAACATTCAGTTGTTGCTATCCCAATGCACAGATATATCTCTTCAAGACTCTACTCCTTCTATCTCATTCTCTTTCTCATTACGTGCGGCATATACATACATCTCAGATTATATTTCTCCATTTGACCATGATCTGCTCCATTTGTAAGACAAGTATGAGACATCAACCCATGCTGGACTGTCTTCTACTTATCCTTCTTTCACAGAAAAACCTCTTCTTTAAACCCTTGTCATCTGTAAGTTTTCTCCCTCTTTCTATCTGTATCTAATTTGGGGAGAGCCCCATAACCCATCTGCCAATCCATTTGAAATACAGTATATCTATCTATCCAATTCAATCTACTCATCCATTACTCCATACACTTTCTTATTGTTGCTTTTGTCAGGTTGTTGATGGGTTTTTTTTTCTATTATCTTTTGACTGAGCGTTTGTTCTGGGCATGGTCACTGGGCAACAATCCGCACATTTTGGGCGTGGCCAGGTGGGCGTGGTCACTGGGTGTTAACCAGCATCTGTTGCAGGATCTCTTCCATCTCGACGACGTCCCCGATCAGCTCCCGGAAGAAGAGCTGGGTGACCACGCGGGGGCGCACGTTGCGCAGCGGGGGAAGACCGAGGAGGAGGTGGGCGAAGCGCAGCGGGTCGCGGGGGTGCAGCGCGGTGACGTACTCGGACAGCTTGAGCTGGGTGTGGCCCTGAAGTGTCTCCACCAATCCAGCACTGCACAGCCCTCGCACATCTGATCAACGAACAAGACGGATCGAAGAGAAGAACGGAAGAGAACACATTTAGTATAAGCGTCACTATTATATACAGAAATAACACAACTGAACATGATGAAAAAACATCTGAAGTAGGCAATACACATTAGACATTGACATGGTTATGAAAACATTGACAATCTGCTCCCCCCTCTATCTCACTTTCCTCCAATTTTACTAGGCAAATAATTCTTGTACTGCTGTCCTAATGACAAATGAGCAAATCCTGACCAAGAATGATTCCTGCAGACCATGCAATTACGTTACGTTTGAGAGACATCTTTTCGTCTCTTGAACATCCCCTCAAAATTTAATTTCACTAATTGCATATCATCTTTATGTGATGGATTACTCATGAGCTCTCTCCTCTGTTTATTTTTGGTAGTTCCCTTGATAATCTTTGTATGTGTGTGTGTGTGTGTGTGTGTGTGTGTGTGATTGTGCGTGCAGTAGTAGGTATTTGGACACTCTCCCCCCTCCCCCAGCCCCTACCAACTTCTCAGTATCCTTAACATAATAATTATTCTGACATGGTTTGCATGAATCCAAGGACTGGTATAGTTAAGTATGATGTTCGGCCAGCAAATCATTGCAACATACGCAATTCACTATGCCTGTTCCATTATTTACAAATGTCCCACTGTGTGTTTTTTTTTTAAAGTGCGCGGGGGGGGGGGGGGGGGGGTCACAGGGACAACTTAGCATCACTTGGTTTATCTCTAATTAGAAAGAAGTCAGTCAGTCTCCTAATGGAAAGAGAAGGTTGCTTCCTTGCCTAGTCGCTGCAGTCGTTCATACATGGTAAAGTTTAAACAAGCTGATATTTGTCGGCTGGTCTTTACAGGCCAAGCTCGATAGCTGTCACCCCTTTATCTCTCATTATCTAGACAAAAAACATCTGGACAAAAAACAAAAACAAAAAACAAACACACAATGTAAAACCTCTGCAGCAAATGAGACAAATGGCAGCCAATTTCGTCCTTGGTATCTCTCAGTGATAATCATCTCGCATTGTTTGAACTCCGTATTCGATAACTATTTTTTTCCCCCCTTAACTTCCCTTGCCTTGGAAAGTCCTTCACGTTAGTTGTGACAGCAAATTATCCAGTTTTAATTAACAGGCCCGGCTTAGACTCCTCGGCCAGTCCTTTGTTTGATGAAGGCCACATGATTACGCAGCCAATCAATAGCCAGCGAAGGACACGCCACTCTGCAAACTCCTCATCCCCGGAGATGAGGAGATCACGCCAAGCTTAAGATCCGAGAATGGTAGACAACATTCTTTAATGTCTATAGCTCTCTTTCTCAAAACCCCAAGGTGAAAAAAAAAAAAAAACCTCCAGCCACACACCTATACAGGAGCATCATGACACGCGATGGACATGAGTATGTTAGCTTTGCCATACTCTGGTCTGTATGTGCATAATTATGTGTGCGTGTGTTTGCATAGCAAGATAGGGAAGTTTGTGCTTGACGGGTGGAGCTTTTATTCTGAGAAAACTTGACCAAAATCTTCATCGGCAATTCCAACGAATCTTGGACTATGAGAACAAGCAAAAAGCTCAAAAGACCTGACAAAGGCATGCTGAAAACCATTCAGGCCACAAAAACATCAATTTACACAATGAGCAAGTAAATACAGTGCAAACATTTTTTTGTTTATTTTCTTAACACTTTGATGAAGAAAAAATGTCTAATGTGAGGCTTGGACCATTAAGCCATTGAGTATACATCTGGCTCACAATCATGAAGCTGGCATAAGACATTGCACATGCCTGTGTTGATGTTAAGACTACTACAAAGGTACAAGGTTCGATTTTACATCACAGTGCAGCTGCCATGGTGTAATAAAGAATAACAGGCTGAGAGGAAAGAATAACAGGCTGAGAGAACTGTTCACTGTTTGAACTGTGTGCTAGCTTCAGTACATGTAGCGGCATCAAAAAGAAGCGTGCTAGCTTTAAACGCATATGGGATTTCCTGCCAAGGGTTGCAGAGACACGAAAACGAGTTACCGGTTCTATCCACACTAAAACAAGAGTTTACTCATTAGTAGCAGAACTGGGGTGGGGTGGCCTTTTATCTCATGTTATGTCATTTAATGGGATAAATGTCTCTTTCTCTCTCTCTCTCTCTCGCTGGCTGGGAATGCAAACATACATGCAAAACACATTTCCAGCCAAGCGAGGTCGCTGTATATGTATCGACCTTGCCAGTGAATGGGAGAGGAAATAGCGTATGGAAATTAAACACGATGAATAGTTAAAAAACTTAGCTCGGGATGGCTTCAGCATGGATTTGAATGGGTCATTGGGGGGGGGGGGGGGGGAGGAAAAGAAAAGAAAAGAAAAGAAAGGAGTGCAATGTTTGGCATACCAGTCCAATAATGGAGTCCTGTTTAGTGTGAAAAAGAATCTATTTCGCAGTGATGCCATGGCCGTCGTTTTGTTTTGTTTTGTTTTTTCTTCCAAGTTTCAGGACACGGATGAATCAGCTTGGCTACGACTGTCAAAATGAATCCTTCGCTTCACAGTCGACTTACTACCACTCGGAAATTAACCCCTCTTGGGACCAAAGCCTTAAACTACCCCTGAAATTCTACACCAGACAGGTTGCAAATGGCAATGACAGATTTAATGCATAATTATCATCGCATCATTAACAAGCAACCTTGTTTTTGCAGCACACATTATGCAAGGTTACCAGAAATATCCTGCTCTCTATCTACATCGAGAGTGTTCATGGCAGTTGAGTAAAGACAGTAATTCTTTTATGTGCTAATCATTCACTGATGGTGGATATGATAGATGAAGTAGATTTGGCAACAGGTGTTATTGGCAAGCAACAACAACATTTGGATGGCTAATTATATCATTTGCCAACTCTTAGAAATCCTGGTTTATCCAAGTCTCAGTTTTTTTTTCACCCACTTCAAGCTTTTCAAGGTATAAAGAGTGGTTTTGTAATGTCATTGTTTGTGAGCTTGATAGCTTGTTCACTATTTTTTGATGCCACTTTTATACATCAGTGTGGGTGCTGATGTATTCCACACTGCCTGATAAGCAACAGAAAAGTTGTGAGAGAAAATGGCAAGATTCAGTCTCTCTCTCTCTCTACAAAAACAACAACAAAAACAAAAACAAAAAAACAGATTCACCAACATCATCGTGTTCTTTTGCAGAAGACAGAGTCGACTTTTTGTAGGCAGACATCCGTAGAGGCCACTGGTCGTAGCATTTGTAAAACGGTTGGCATTACACTCTTTTGAAATGTTGGAATTGGGCGACACTTGAATGGAGAGCCAAAATTGTCAGGCTTCTCTGAATGACGTGCGCCATCTAAAGATGGGAAGCTTCAAGCTCCAACCTCCAAACTTGTGAATGGTCTCTCAAGTTGGTTGACTCTTACACATGGAAACCCAAAGTGGGACTGTACACCCGCTAAACTACCTACAAGACTTGGGTGAGCTAATGAAATCCTCATCAAGAATCCCTCCAGTTTGTTTTCTGCAGGTACATTCACGTTAGAATTACATTGCAATTTATGCTTTTCATTAATGTTTATTTCCTGTCAATTGGTTTGTATGTGAAATTTGTACACATGTGACTCATTAAGCACAGAAAGGGTTCAATAATTTTTTGTAGCCATTCTCACAGGCAAAACACCGTGGTAATAGATGCCATGGTATTTCAGTTGGTACCATTCTCATTCAAGAAATACCATGGTATTTCTGGCCCCAAAAGTAAACCTCTCTGAGGTAAGCAGCACTGCACATACATATAATATCTCCTACGGAGAGAAGACAGGAAGTATACGAAGTCACATGAGGAATGCACTGCTGTATTATGGGTAGGTATTTCCTGACATGATTGATAATTAAATCTCACATGCACATTTTGCATGAAGTTTGATTGACCACCTTGTAAAAACGTTTTGTGATGTATGCCTATATTTACTATACCGGGGTATTTAATTGTAACTGTGAATGGGCCTATAGTTATAAACCAGTTCCCAACCAAATTCTAAAATTACCATCATCTTTGTTCAAGACCCACCATTTAAGTTCCTGTTATCACCAAATTCTTTGGTGACTTTCATATTTTTGTTGTTGTTTTGCTTTGTGATTCCTAGTTCTTGATGCTTTTAGATACGTATTTATCATATCATCAATACATACACTATTCAATATCTTGTAATACAATACAATCTGCCAAACACAGGGTGGATCATTCACATGATTTCAGTTGTGATTGCTTTTAATCCAAAGCCTGAAAGGACTTTAATACTGGAGGTTGAGGGCCCACTCAATTGCTTACAGTTAAAGCTCACAGTACAGAGCATGCCTGATACCATGCTTGATTTGGACTTACATTGTAGCATACTTCGACACCCCGTATTTCATTATAACAAAGATTTGTGTAGCACAGTAAACATCAAGTTTCCATGTTTCCCATACATGTGTGTTTATTGTCTTTCTCTCTGCCTGATTCCATCTTCTTTATCATCGCTCAAGACTTCACCTCTTTGTTTTCGGAAATTCCCAAAATACATGGAGGACAACTGCAGCAAAGGTCACAGCGAGTAATAACGACTACGTAATGATCGACAAAGACATTAAAGAGCATCTTGGAACGCAGTGAATGCATAGCGGAATTCCCCTGGGGCTTCAAAGGCGCATAATCAATACAGGACTTATTTGCTGAAGCAGTATAGATGCCCCGTCGTTCCATTGTTGCTCGGTGGGAAAGCAAGGTCAGAGAAAGAAAAAGATCTGATATCGTTATCGATGGATCTTTTGAGGCCATTTCTTTCCTGTCATTATCGAGCATGTTGTGGGGGGTTTTTTTTAGGTCTTTTTTTATTTCCAGAATGGTGTAAGGTCCTATCAGGGGAATTTTTCATCAAGTAACATGAGCATTTAGGGTTGGCGGGGCACAGAAGTGGCCAATAAATGAGTTGATTTGGTCTGCACACCGAGCGTATTGTGTGCGACAAGCAAATGACAAAGCCCAAACGATGGCTTAGAAGTTAACAGGGAGTGAACAAGATGAGAGAAAAACAACTGACTGATGAACCAGGAAGTGGTCACAATAGGCAGAGACACCAGCAAAACAAAGTCGACATGTCATGAACAAAGAGAGGGGGTCAAATTATTTCTCGACTCGAAAAATTAACTTAAAACCTCCGTGAGCTCACGACATCAAAAGTGCGCATTCATCGGACTCGCTTTTTGAAGGTTTCCAAACAATTTTCAGGGAGTTTTGGGCAGTTGATAAATGCAAAGTTGTACGTTTTGATTATGGCATTTCTTAGAAATGTGTTTCCGAAATGCCGAAAAAAGTGCCATCACAAACATGTTTGAGCCAGAAACGTGTTTCTGTAGAGTTCATAAATGCAAAGTCATTTTGAAGTGCATTCATTGCTCTGACCTGCTCATGCCAATTACCATTGCCAAATACACATGCTGTTCCTCAGGTCAAATTGTGCAACAGAGCTTCACAGTGACAAATAAGGCCTAAAAAAATCAACTCACCAAAGAGTTGACAATGTAACAACTCAAGAAATGCTGTCTGAAAGGCATTTGCATACACCTTTTGGTAGTGGGTATTGGAACATGTTTCAAGCATCGGAAAGTTGATAAACACAGGCAAAGATGCATCTGGCACAAATGCACAAATGCGCAAGTGTATTCATGAGCCCTGCTTCAGTCTTATCCGATAGTGTGGATTGACTGGACAGCACGATATCATCTAAAATATCACTTTTTACGATGATACAACATGATTTTGGATGTACTGAGATGATAATCCTTCAATTGTAACAAACTCAGCAGATTGCCGAATGGTGGGCATTCAAATTGGAATGCGCTTCTCCATTCATGTTAACATGATCTGAGCTAGGTATTTACACAAATATAGCTACTTTAACAATAACAGCTTTGAGTGGACAGAATGAGTGATCATTGCCTATGATATTGCCTTGAAGAGGACTATATTTATCAACGCATGCCAGAACAAGGTTGACCTTCTAGACAAGTAGTCACAATGGCAGCTTGATGGTTATTACATTTAAGCTACACAGAATAAAGTGAATAGAAGTAAAAAAAAAAAAAAGTGTATATGTGAAAACTCAAACAAGTAGACTGCTTAAGCGCAAAGCGAAAGCACCACAGTTACATGGCAGCACAAAACTATTGAAAGATGAAATAGCTGCTGTTTTGTTTTGTTTGTTGTATACTATTGGTTTGATTTGAGATTAAATACAAGTAAACTAAAAAACAAGAACATCTCCAAACTTGTTGCTTCTATCCAGTGGTCAAAAACAATCACTCTCTATATCTAATCCTAACTTTACTTCAATTTTGGTGTTTTACAAACTGCAAATAGCTCTCATCTTGGGAAGGCTAATTAACAAGGTTTTTCTTTTTTCAACAGAAAGACTGCAATTGACAAATATTCTGGTGAATACTATCGAGTGTGAGCCAATCACTAGCAAGACTCTTAACCTTCCTGAGATCTGAATTTCCATTCCAAAAAAGGACACAACAAAAATACCACAAGGACCCGTGGGCATGAAACCATAAAGGAGTCCTTGCAGGTGGACAATGGCCCTCATCAAAACCAGTAGGAGCATATTATATAATTTGTTTTAACTGCTTTAGACATTGGCAAGGGCGCCATTAAAAGTGGCCTCATTAATGTAGCCATGGCCCATTGCTGTGGAAAATTTTCAGGCAAAAATCCCTCAGAAAAGGTCTTCTTGTGATGAATAAAGCAACTCCACAATCTATGGTGTAAAACATGTTGCCAATTTCTCCATACAATGGTAACAAAGCAACACATGCCAGAGCAGTCTTGTGTCTTCATCCACAGGTGATTGAAAGCCACCATAGGAGGACAGAAAAGGAAGGGCTTATGACATCTTGACATAAGTGAACAGAATACAAGAAGATAGATGATAGATATTTCTTTCTCTTTTTTTTTTCCTTCAATATCTATCAACATCCAGGACCCTATGAGAAATACAAACAAAACATGCTTCTCTTGCTCTCTGATCTATGATGAATACAACTTTAAACTAGTGGTGTCGATAAAATATGCACAGCAATTAAAACTAAATACCAGAGAAGGTTATCAACTTTTAGATTGAAGAACAGCAAGAGAACAAAGATGTCTCCACCGGCACAATCAATTAAGCGAAGACTTTCATTCTCTTTAATAGCTTCGACAATGTTTGTGAAAAGGCCATTTGATTCCATGAGGGTTTCTGAGTGTTGTTACAGAAGCAAGCTTCCTATTTTACACACAATAAATTGTAACAAAAGGTTACCTTTGAAGTTCCTTCAAGATATTCTGGTTCAAGTTGCTGACTTAGTTGAATCATTACTATTTATTTTCCTTCATGAATTCTAGCTTGGTATGGATATCATATATGTAATTTGTTCTTTCTTGAAGCTTCTGTTCCAGCATTTTCAGGGTTGTCTTGCTGTTCAAAAAAGGCAACAAAAAACATATCATGTGACAGCTGATACATCGGCAAGGAGGTGTGACCATGGATTAAGTAGGTTTAACACAGTTACTGCTAGATACACTCAAAAATACTGGTGGGGACAAACTGAGGCACCCTTACCTAGTAATAAATAGCCAGTTTTCACATATTGCCACTTTGCCCTTGGTACTTTCCACCTCTGCATCCCTATTGCACTGATTGTCTCTTGCTCTCCTCGAGAAGAATTTTCAGTTTGCTTTGGCCCATCATCTGGCCGTCGTGACACTTGCCGCCGATGCAACACACTGGCGTGCGATAACTGTAGCTGTCCGTGAGGAGACGATAGAGAATCGTGTTCTTGGAGTCCAGCTGGGGGCAACTGCAGGAGAGTTCGCGGTCATCGCCGTGGCGATGGTGGTGGTGGTGATGATGGTGGTGATGATGGTGGTGATAATGTGAGTTGCCCATCCTGGCCTTGGGCTTGGTGACCGATGACGGAGAGGTCGGCGACACGCTGTGGGTGCTCGCGGACATGGCCATGTGCCGGGCCGAGAGCTTGGCTTTGAGCTTGGACGGGTGGCTAAGGTTGAGGGGCTGGTTGCTGTTCTCTATTTGCGTCTGCGACATGTGGTGCATTCTTGACCGACGTTCTCAACCACGGCAGCAACAACTGACAGCAACTCAACAGGATACAGTGTGTCCACAGGGCAGTGACTGATAATCCAAAAATTCACAGGAAAGAAGCAGTTCCTATCCACGTCCAGTTCTGGTCAGGAGCATTCAATCAAAAAGAAAGTTGTCACGAACAACAGAACCAAAAACAGACCCAATCCACTATCTTTAAACACTTGCGCTCCTCAAACGGCTAAAGCGAGGAACAAAGTATGATCGAGTCAGGAGAGTAATCGAATTCAAATGGCAAACCGCAGTCGCGAGAATCAAATCAAACAAACCAAAAAAATAAAAATGAAAAGTATAAGACACAGCTATCCACGTGCCATACGGCTCTGGGGGGAAGAAGGTTTCATTCACATGCAGTTCCTCTTTACAACTCCCAATCCTTCAGCATGACAAGTTCAACGAGGACGACAAATCGCAACATCCGAGTGCTGGGTCTCACCGTACACTAATCACTGCTCCACATGTCATCCCCAGTTTATAGATACGTAAACGCTCTATGCACAGAGAGAAAGAGAGAGAGAGAGACAGACGGAGAGAGAGAGAGACAGAGACAGAGAAAGGGGAGAGAGAGGGATAGGAGGAGAGAGCAGGAGAGAAGGAAGCAAGAGAGGCGCGGCCTCTGTGCTCAGTGCCCTATGGTTAGACCTTGAGCATAAATTATGCAAATATGTCCTCGCTGGCTGACTCCTGATGCCAATGCCCTGTGTGCTATGTGGGCTTTTGTTGACATCCGCTGGCTTGCAGCCAATCAGAATGCTGTATTCTTGTCTGGTCTACTGTGTGTGTGTGTGTGTGTGTGTGTGTGTGTGAGGGCATTAGAGCGATATGTTTGTATGAAAATCTCTGTGTGTATGTGTGAGAGTGTGTGTGTGTGTTCCATGCACGCTACACAGGAGCATGTTTTGCCATATGGTCACAGCTGAGCGATGCCTCAAGGCTGGCCTTGGACTGAGAAAACACAGGATGCGTGAACTCTTCTCTGATTGGACAAAAAAGTAAAAGATGGGCGGAGCTTCCAGGTTCTTTTGAGAAATGACAGCTATTGTCAGTCTTTACCGCTTTGTTCACTTCTCTCTATCTCTCTCTCCCTCCAAGGCCGTGTAGGCTCTGTTCGTGATGCAATGATTTCATTTCGAGAAAGCAAACACATTCAAATTACTGGCAAACAGGAAGTTAAACAGTAACCAAGATAGATACACACCTTGTCATTAATGAGACACTACACCCTGGTAAGGTAGGAAACTGTGAAACTGTGGAACCAAAGAATTCTTTCTTGACTATTTCCCTCCAACGAATCGTAGAAACATCCTTAATTGTCATAAACCCGCCGAGCATAACCCCAACAAGCCATTTCCTTTGTCGGAGTTGACGAACTCAGAGATTGGTGTTTTAACATTTTACTTTCGCATTACATGGTCACAAGCTGTTATTTGCACTTGAAATGTAGTGATGTCCTTAATCAATTGTTATCCATCAAGCACAAACCAGCACGCCATTTCCTTTGGAATTGACAAACTCGGTAGACTGGTGTATAACATTTCACTTTCACATTACATGTTACAAGCTAGCTGTTATTTGTCCTTTGAAATCGAAGGACAGTCTGTCTGTACATGAGCGAGTGAGTGGCCAATGATATTGTTGCAATGAACTGTCTACACTGATGCTGTGAAAAAAACAAAAGCAAACAAGAGTCTGCCCACAAGTGACTTAATCAATATGATTACACAAGGTCACTAATAATTTGTAGCATGTAATGAGCATGGCAGGAAACTCGACAGGAAAAACATAAATTATATTTTTACCTTGTGGAGATGTGAGGAAGTATGCATCAATTCACACCTCACATTACCAAATGCTGTTGCACTGAATATCTGCAAAACAATTTTGTTTTTAATGTGATAGCTTCCTTCCATTTCTTTTCTTTTTTTTTTGGTGGGGGGGGGGGGGGCAGGGAGGAGGGGGTGGGGTTGAGGTTGTAGTAGCGAGGACAAACTATTGAACTATTAAATGCTTAGAATTATTTGACACTGCAACTAGCACCCTGTACACAAAAAGGGACTGAAATATTATTAGTCTGGACTTATCATATCAAAACCATCTGGCTTAAGAGTCAATGTGAAATACAAATTTTGTTAATGTGTCTGACTTGGTGTAAAGCTGAATCATGTTAAGGCAATTCCTGGAACATATCGCAGAAAATGAGTTATGACTGTTATATTTTCACACTGTACTGTTGAAGCAGATGTTTCTTTTCCACATTGCACTAATTCACCATACACAATGTTATAACCATTGCCTCAAATTTTGTGAATTCATTCAGTGCACTGGTTTTTGAAACTGTCAGAAGACTGAGTAACTCAGAAAAAATAGAAAACATTCCATTACATATTTGATGTGATTGTTTTTAATGTACATGCAATAACCTTTGAAACATTTGATTGAATTGATAATGTATTTACTCTTAAATGCTACTTGGAGACCAACACTGATTGAAAATGAAACTCAATGTGATATAGATGTTGGTGTCACAACTTTTTACCATAAGAGCTGCATCTAATTTTGTGGTTTAAAAACAACAAAAAACAAACAAATAAACCCCACAAAAAAATAGGTATTTCAATGCACAATGATATGGTTGGTATTTTCATAAAATGTGGGGACAAGGAACACTTTTTTTGACAGTTGCAAGAAAAACCATGCATCAAGTAAGTTTATCTGTTGCAATGTGTTACCATACAAACTTGGTTTCTCACATAATGAGAGAGAAAGCATGGAAAAATAACAATACAAAAGTGAGAGAGTATATCTGCATCGGTTAAATTTTCTCTGGTTTTCCTTTTTTTAAAAATTGATTTTCTGACAATGCTTTGAATAATAAAGTGTACCAATACCCTGGAAATCAAATTTGTATACAGCTAGAACACACAAAAAAGCTACGATTCACCTCCGATATCATCTGAAAGTATACATATTTTGATAAATGAGATCTTATCTCTATAACAATTTGTCACTTTTTTCACAATTTGTCCTCTGTAAGCACTGGGTCCTGATGTACGCGTGTTCTAGCTATACGTGTACGTTTCTACAAATATGGAGATTCCATGGTGATCAGTTAGCAGATTGCCCACAAGCACTGCATATCACTATTGCTCGAGATGTATTTATATATTGATATCGATAGTGTGATCGCTCAATTGAAAGAATCGGATGATCAACTAGTCTATTTCAAGCCATTCTTTATTTTGCATACTCCTTATAATTTACATTTAAACCCCAATAAATAGAAATTGAAATGACCCCCAAAAAATAACAATAATATTTTGCAGTGGCCATAATTATGTCCCAAGTATACTGTAAAAGTGGAAATTTTCGCGGTGTTGAAATTTTCGTGCATTTCGCGCAACCAGAAACTAGCGCGAAAATAAAAACACGCGAATATTTTTGCTTGCCATACGTTCCTGTGCGTGATGTCTTGATTCCGCGGAATTAAAAACACGCGAAACTCTTCTGACCCGGCCTAGCGCGAAAAATTAGTCGCGCGAAAATATCCACTTTTACAGTAGTCTACAAATAGATTAAATGGAATACTCAAGATATTGGTACACTTTAGAATATTTGGAATGTTTCAATTTTGTTTGTTGTATTCATCCATTAGCAATTGTATCAATGTATGTCATCATCCTGTCACAACACTCATTTTTTTCCCACCACTGACAGAGACAATAAGATACCGAACAAGTTTTGGTCACAGTGACATGATTGTTCTGCATTGAATTAGAAAGAAGAAGAAAAAGAAGAAGTACAAGAAGAAGAGAAGAAAAGCAAGATTAGAAAATCCTTCAGAGGGAAATCCGACCGCTGCTGCCTCCCAACTATGCAATCATGTGCGCGCTATACCATCGGAATTCTAGACGGTGCACAAACTAATGCTGGTGGTTCTATATCTTTACCCAGATTTCGCCAAGCACCGCGATGAACTTGAGAAAGTGGGGCACGTACTCTGAGGAAGGTTGCCTTTTACGTGACAAGAAAAATGACAAAGAAAAACCAAGAAGGGGAGAGAAAGGGAGAGAGAGAGAGAGAGGAAAAAAAAAAGCCTTCTGAGCATGAAATAAAGCCTACAAGGTCAGGCTCCATATATTCGCCGATCCAGACGAGAGATTGACTCAGAATCAGAGTGAAGGCGTATGACACAGAACCAGCACATGAATTACACAGCTCATCTCAAACCCTACCCTCATCATTCCCTTCCAATCTTCTTTTTTTTTTTCTTTCACTCCCTAATTTTGCAAATGGAAGAAATATAGATCTAGGACACCAATAAAAAGGAAAGTTAAAAAAAAAAAAAGAGAAAGATGAATATTTCTTCTCTCTGTATATATATATATATATTTTTTTTTCATCTCTCATCTTCATGATTGTCACTACCAGGGCCACTGGAGTTGTTTGCAAAGCTTTTCTCCACGTCCTGCAAATCACAAAATATTCCCTGACATTTGTAGACATTCATGACATTTGTAACATAGGCAACATCTGCGTAGGTTTCTTGGAGAGGGGCATTCACATCTAGGCTTAATTCAAGTTGTTTATAATGTGTAGGCCTATGTGGAAGTGAAATTTCACATTGAGATGAACATACACACACGGTGGCTAGAACACACACAAAAATTGAATGAAAACACATGAAAGGATCAATTAAAGAGAGGATCATATAAAAATACAAAATCAAAATCAAAAGAGAAAAGGCCACCTGACTAGAGTAAAGTGATTTCGAGACATTGCTTGGTCCTCTGTGATGAGTTCACACACAAAGATGTTCTGCCACCTTTTGAAAAGTACTTGAAATAAAACGGAGTAATCTAATTTCAAAGCAGTCATGTGCTACACTTCAAATCATAATCTTTTTGCTTGGCGTGGTATAGAGAAATTCCTCTTTTTTTTTTTGTTTAGTGTTGTATGAAAGCTACATTTTGCATTTGGGCTATTTTAGCCATCCAGTACGCTATCACGTTTGATAGTTTACAAGCATTCAGATTTTCACAATTTGAATGCTTTGCCTTGATTTCCTAAGATTGCAATCTGCTTCTTAATTGCAATCTATCAATCTCCTCTTTACTAGACAATGAAAGATACAAGTTTGGCAGCTTGGATCTTTGCCCTTGAGACACGCTTGGAACTTCACCTGCACGTAAACCCCATGCACGTGTGTGTCTGTGTGTGCAAATTCTGTTCCGAGTCACACGGGGCGGCGTTTAAGTTGGCAATGGCCATGTAGGTTATGAAAACCATTTTCACTTCCTTTTGCTCCAGTGCAACAGCATTTCTTTCAGGGTGAAGGAAACATATGGTCCATTGTTTGAGGATAGACATACAAGGACATGGCCATGTGGAAAAGACCAAGCCTGCTTCTATGATTATTTTTTTCCCCTTTCCCTGTAAACAATTTGTCAGATGGAATTCTGCCAAGGTCTTTGGTATTTAGAAGCTCATTTGTACTCAGACAGTCACGCCAGTTGGCCCCACCCCCCTCCCTGTCTCTCATATCATAACTCTGCACCACCCAGCTACATTATTTTATTACCACCTTTCACCATTCCCCTCCAATTTTTTCAAGACAACTTACAGAAGTTCAAAGTTCCTGCTTTCTTAGTGATCCATTTGCTGTTCTTCTACTAAGCTTTTTTTGCATTATTCTCTCACTCTGAATGTAATGTAACTCAACTCCCCCATAACATAATTACCATGTTAACATTGTGATCAAGTCAAGAAACCATTGGGGTAAGAGTCAACTCGTACATAAGGTACATTGTTAACCCAACTGTATTCACAGAGGAATCGAGATAGGGCCTATAGCTTTGTTCAATTTGATGCTGGTTTTGACAGGCAGTTTATACAGTTTGGCAAACTCGCTTTCCATAATGTAACTATAAGACAGGATCCGGTTGTTTTAGCTTATAAAATGCACCATTTGCCACTATTTCTGCAAAGATATTTCTGTTCCTCATGGTAAAACCATGGAGCTACAAGCTACAGCAACTCCAAGGCAAAACCATGCAGAACACTATAAAAATGAACAAAACAAATAATAGAATCTGAGAAAAACAACATGTTTTTTCTTAATTTTTTTTTTTTTTCATTTCAACTCTTCTTCAGTTAGGGCCTACATACTGTCTTTCACATGCTTTGTCAAGTTATAATATCATCTTTACTTGGTCTAGAGAGTAGAAAAAGATATGTAGTGCAGGCGACATAGCACGCAACCACACAAGATGTTCTGAATAATGGGCTTCTGGTTGCAATTTGGATTTACATACTGAGGAAGTATGAATTGGCACTCATCTATGATGTTAGTTTTAAACGTATCATGCTCCTTTACTTTAAAATTAGTTCAAGGGAGCTTGCATTTTGTTGTCTTTATATTTAAATCATTTGTAAAATGTTTGCAGTTATTCTGCCTCATGCAAGTAAACAAGAGAATGATTTCTGGAACAGGTAAGGCATTCACTGGCATCAAGTTAAGATATACCACAAATATATCCACATATCCATATACCCATTTTCCCATTGTCCCATGCCTTAAAACTGATGATGGATTTCAATCGGTCCTGGCATTGTCAGGAGTGAATAACTGGGCCTACTGGAAAGGGCAATGTCTCCTACTCATAAACCATCTTGGGGTGGAGACAATTGTGGGTTCTTTCTTTTCATGATCTGTTTCATGACTCTGCAAAGTGGCATTAATGCTTTAAAAAAAAAACCTCTCCACGGCAAACACCACCAGTTAATCTTCTAGGAAAGGAAATAAGAGGGCCTTTTTTTCTTCCCAAATGGAAAGGCCATGAATGTTTATGGACAAGTCACACAAACGTTCATTCACCCCTAGTAAAGCCAAGCATGTGCTAGATCAGCACACTTCTTTCTTTACAATACATCGTAACAAAGGCCGCTAAAGTTGCCTAATTGGAAGTCCCTCATTGTGTTTCCTTAATAGTCCTGAAGACATATGACGCAGGTCATGACATCATTGGGAATCCAGTCGCTTTTATTCTGATGAGTTTTGTGTCCACTACACTTTCATGCATGCAAACTCACTTTTAGTCATTGCTCCCTTGCATGCAGTTCTTAGAAGTCCTCAACAGGTTCATGTGATGTATGCACCCACTGCTCATGTTTCATGCATAAGTCATTATCAGAAAATTGAGCAAACTGTCTGAAGTTGAGCAAATTGTCTGAAGTTCTCAAGGCAGGATTGGGACCCGCCCACTAGTAACCAGGACAAAGAGACAGACGTCAGAAGCGATGGATGTATAGCACTATCAGCCAGTATAAATGTTTTTCCCTCTGTCTGCGCCGTTCTGAGAAACTCCAAGGCCACCGAACTGACTCATTACACTGGCTCATGGTCACACAGGGCACTGATAAACGTAGTCTCGGCACTCAGACTCACTTTGCACACCACTCTCGAGATTGACGAGCCAGTTCGTAATTAGCTCATGCGCCCATTTCCCATGTGACCTTTTCATTTTCTCAGTTGGTTTGGTACTTCGCTCATTTTTCAAAGCGACATAATACATACGATTGCCCAACAGAACATGGAGGTAGAAATCATACTACCTCCATGAACAGAACAATATGGAATTCTGGTTCCAACAAAGAAAGAACTTGCACGAATCAAGAGACCAGAATGACTGGTCAATCAACGCTAAAGGAAACAGTCATTTCATTGTTTTGCATTGAATGCAGTAACATTTCTTTTTAAAATCATTATTGCTGAATACTAGGCTTTAAATCTAAAGAATACTCTGTTACTGTCAGGTGGATGAGCTGGCAATATGGAAATGAGGATTACATGAATAATCATTCTTTACAGATGCTTAATATCTCAGTGAATTTAAAAGGAACCATGCCTGTTATCACTAATGACCTTTTCCTACTCATGCACGGTACAGAACTACAAAATGGCGTATCACAGAGAGAGAGAGAGAGAGAGAGAGAAAAAAAAAAAAACGATCCCCTTGAGTTGACTTGAACGAGGGAAGTGAATTCAACTGGACTGATAAAAATTATCATCAAAACAGGTAGACATAGAATAAGAAAGCCAAAAAAAAAAAGACATTTTAAAGTTGCACAAGCAATTATGAATCAAATAGTGGCATCAGTCAAAACTCTATATGCAAATGAGATGATGTCATTCCCTCATTAAATCCCCCAGATAAACTTGCATCCAAACTCTTCCACAAGTCATCACAAATTAATGTGAAGTCAATTTTAAATGCTGCTGCTAATCTCTGGGCATGTAAGTATTTGAATCTTACTGTGCTTTCACTCTTTTGCGCATGAAATAATGATTGAATTCTCGCTTGGAAGTTTTGCCTCTGATCAACCCATCATTTATCCTCAAAGAAAACAAATTTTCCACTTCTAATATTTTTAGCTCAAAGAGATGCAGCAATAGTCATGAGATAAATCAATTTTTGCCAGTACGGGTACAAGTAGCACATATCATCACAATGCATAACGATCAATCTGAAAAAAGCTTGCCACAAGATATGATATGCTCACATAGTATCTACTAATTCAGAACTATTGGATGCAAGATTCTTTTCTGAAATGCTCATGTAATTGACAAATTGAGTAATACCACGATAGAAAAAAAAATAGGATAAGGTTTATTATTTTTATATCTCTCTTTATGTACAATATAGAGCCATTATGATCTGAGCAAATATAAATAATCAACAGCATTCATTACTCTAACGGCATGGGGAATATTTCTCATTGTCCTGGGTTAATAAACAAGTTTGCCTTCACATTGTTCCCCTCCCCCCACCAGCCTCCACATGTTTACACTACGACCTTGCTGCTAATAATGTGATAAATGATGAAATTTAATTTGCAAGGAAATAGGGAAAGATACACATATTTAATTCATGTATTTTTCCCCGTTTTTCAATGCTGTGTCCCTGTCCAGACAATCTGTTAACTCATCAGTGTGTCTGAAACAATCTGAACTTTATTTTTAGGTAGAAGTCAGAAAGGCATTTTTTTTTAATAATGAATAAATTGACAGTTGATTACAGTGAAAATTACTAAATAATATATTACCAAATCTAATCATACTGTTATTATATCATATATATAACCATATCATCACGTCATGCTAAAGATTATCATCTCTATCTTAAAAAAAGCGCATTGCTTATTGTGAGCCTCAATACATGACTAAAATCACTGCAACCTACCTGTGTTGACATTGTGTGTATTGCACTATTTATCGAAACATGTAGTTTTCTTGTGAAGACTTTCTTGCCCGCTTTCAATTTACCTATCTTTATCTCACTCTCTCTTTATATATATCTATCTGTCTATCTATCTATCTATCTATCTATCTATCTATCTATCTATCTATCCATCTATCCATCCATCTATCTATCTATCTATCTATCTATCTATCTATCTGTATGTCTGTCTATCTATTTGTCTATCTATCTATCTATCTATCTATCTATCTATCTATCTATCTATATGTCTGTCTATCTATTTGTCTATCTGCTCATCTATTTTTACACCTGTCTGCCTAACTTTCCAAAATCCTGCAAGTTCAGTCTGCCACATTGATTTAAGTAAGGGATGTTCATAATGAATTAAAACTTGTGACTCTGCTTTACCCATTCTTCTATCATTCTCTTGGTAGTGAATGAGCATGGATTTGTGTACTCATCTTTGGAAAATGGGTGCACATCATGTTTTGCTGTTATTGCTTAGCAATCAAAATAAACTTGAAAACAGCAATGCTATACACAAAAGAACCTTGATACCACAAGTCATATATGCATAATCAAAGAACCTTGATACCACAAGTCATATATGCATAATCAATCTACTCTGCCCTTGGGCTATCATTTATTGTCTTTGTATAAAGGAAGGACCTTGCACAACATTCATAATCATCTACCCACACAACCATCAAAGAAGGGTGTCCAAACGTATTACCAAGGTTTCCTCCCACCTAAACATGTAGATGACTCCCTGACTGAATGTTTAACTCTTTAGGTGCCTTTGAATGTTTCTACAGATAAATAGCGCTATTATGAATGCCGTTTCATCATCATCATCATCATGATCATCATCATCATCATCATCATCATCACCATCACCATCATCATCATCATCATGTGCCATGGTGTAAAACCCCTGTGTACCACATTATTCTGAGACTACCACATTATTCTGAGACTGCAACATAGTTATGCTTTGATATTTATTGATTTCATCCAAATCATTCAATCCAATCTGGGAGTAACATGATCAAAAACAAAACAAATTCAATTCAAGACACAAACAAATCCATTTTTCAATTTATACTGCAAATAATCTCTCTTCAACAAAAATAACCTCAATTATGGATCAATCCCACTGATGATTTCTTCACGAGAAAATACTGACATATGCCAAAAATATATCCCTTGAATATATTGAATCATATAACTCACTCTCACTTAAATACAAGAGCATATACATAACAACAAAAAACACACATTACACACACACACACCCTTTTGACATACAGACATACAAATACATACACACAAAAAACTCTCAAACTCATTTTTCCCTGTGTCCATCCACTAACCTCCTCCCCCCCCCCCCATCCCACTCCTATTGTACCTGGTGAGTGCGACAGAGGTCACTTTTTAATACAAACAAGAGTGAGAGGTGACAAAGTATATGACTTGAGAAAGAGGGAAGATTGACTCCCAGCAGCAGCGGTTGACCCTGAGTCCCAGCCCCTATTCTTTCGGCTTCCTTGAGCCCCAACAATGGCCACGCGGCATTCTTCGCTGGATCACGGCGCCGGCACAAAGGAATCGCGGCCTTGCTGGATTCTAAATACTGCCAGTCTATTCTCTCTTTCAAGGGAACGCAGACAAGAAGTGTTTTTTTTTTTTTTTTCATTTATTTATCCCAAGCTTCTGAACAGTGCTGGAGATTAGGTCATAACTAGGTTTGAAAGAAGAAACAGCCTCCCTTTGATGTTTCTTTTACTGGCAGACCTTGAAGATCATTCTTTCTTTTTTTTTGCGAGGCATTCCAGAAGGCAACTCGGCAAAGAAAAACAGAACAAAGATGCACTCAGCCTCTCAATGGTGATGCAACCGCTCGCCAAAGCAAAGGAGAAGATGTCACTGACTGAAATTGTCCATTCCTTTGTGCTGCTATATAGATGCCAATTGATGCGGAAGTGCTCTCTTCTGCTTCATTGCAACCAAAGAAGAATATATGCAAGAAAAAAATATATATACAACTCCTGCATCTTTAATATTTCAATAGTTACTCTTTACTTTAGCTCATCACAATTTGTAGTTGCAAAAAAAGAATAAGAGAAGGTGACCTTGTTCGTGATTCCTACGAACTTCATAACTCAGCAGAAGTTATGAAAGGAGCGGAAATACAGATTGTGGGCTGAATTTTTCTTGCTGTATGAATGGAGCATAGAGATTGGCCATAAGGTAGTCCTCTACACCTCTCGGGGCAAGTGGTCAATCAGGTGGAAAGGACACAGAGGGTTCAGTGGACCGCAGTTTCTTCGAAGGTCCCTCGGCCGACTGAATGGCTGGATAGAAGTACAGGTATGCCAGCACAAGACAGATATATTACATAACTCAATCACTCACTACGATTGCTATTGGCTTCTTTGGTACACATAATCGGTCATGGCATGTGTGTGTGTGTGTGTGTGTGTGTGTGTGTGTGTATAAAGGTGGGGGGGGGGGGCAAAGAAAATGGGTAGAATTCAAGAAAGTGGGTAGAATTCTTGCGAAAAGATAGTTGACCTGTCCTTGGAAAGCCCAATTGAAGATATATAACCGTGTCAATTCTTTGGAAGGGGCCACGCCTAAGCCAATGTGGGAGTGATGACAAAGTCTGATCAAACATAACATCTCTTATCTCAAAGCATGCATTCGAAAAGAACATTCTGGAAGACAAGCATTAGCCTCGATCTTTTAACGGCTAAATTCTACATTCATAGCATCCATCTAAAGCGAAAGAGTCACAGAGTCCACAGAGTACTCCCTATCTCTTATATTGAGGTGATTGAATGTCTGGGCTGATATGAACTCTTTCAATACCGTATGCAAGTTATCCGCACATGATGTCAGTGGTATTTTGCAATGGCGGTGGTTAGAGGGTTAGACAGGTCAATGACAAAGTATACATTATTTCTTACTAGCAGCATTCCACAGGAAGCATTTCCTTTGTTGTGTTACGCAACAATTCAAGGTCTCGAACTTTGCCCGATCACCTCGCCCACTTTGTGTACCAACATTCTTTGTATCCGGCGAAAGATAACCGCATTTCAATTCTCGCACCGATTCGTAAGCGTCTTCAGCTGTTTATCCAGAAAACAAGGATTACATCATTCTGTTGATGTGTGAGGATATATATATATATAAGGTATGTTTGGTTGCGTCCAAGAATATTCACCTGTGAGTACAAAGGTGTGGAAGGTGCCATGTAATCAAATGTTTGATGACCAATCCCTTCTCCTGTTTCATCCTCACAAAGAATCTGCCATTCTAAGGCCAATTGACCAACGTCCAAGCAGTTGAGCTCAAGAGTTCTGGCTGAAATCGACCACCGATTTCTAGCATTCCCGTCCGGCTAATAATCTCAAGGCACAGACGGAGACAATGGCAACAGAGCAAAAGGGAAAGTCGATTGGATTGGTACATCTCAGAATACACACTGCCTGGATGAGTCCACCAAAAGAGCTCTTCTCAAAGAGACACGCCCATGAAGATCAAGCTATTACCATGGCAACTGTGGCATTGTTTCAACAATCTGTTACATGGGACAGTTACAAACTTTCTTGCTCCTTTGTTGGAAATGCACTTTCTTTTTTCATTTCATTTTGAAGAGAGTAAAATATCAGTCACGCTGGCACTCACATACATACAATATATCATCACGAACACATTACATCATAATGTACATTGCATGCCCTTCCAAATAAGCTCAGAGCAATTTTATTGACCTATGTGTAATATATATGATACATACATTTATATCATATATATGCACACACAAATATATTTGTATTCGTATACATGTATGGATACATACACTTCCATAGACATACATTTATAAATGTGCAAAAAAAAAGGTATATGTGTACAAGCATACACATATTGTTCTTCTCTTGATTCATGTCCTTTCTGACATTACAAGCGACGCTCGAACAACAATGCCAAAATCCGCTAATGATGTTTGGGTGATTATGGGGGAAGAAGATAAAAAGAAAGGGTGATTTCAAGGTGATCCTCCTCATCAGGGGGAATTATCAAGTACGGGGAATTGCCGGTTTATCCTTCGGAAGCTCTATTTCTGGTTTCTCTTAAGCCTCGCTCCAAGGAGAGACATAATTGATGTCCTAGGACATCCACCGCCAGACGTGGCAAAAACAAAATACTAAAAGCAAACAATGCATCAAAAAACAGAAGGCAAAGTTCATTGCTCCTATAACAAACTTTAGGTATCGTTCTCTGCGGTCATGATGGCAAACTTCGGCCTGTGTTAAAGATGACTACAACCAAACAGGGCAATGAAAGCTTCACTGAATTTGCACCGAAATACGAAAGTCGCTAAATTAAAAACAGCAGGGATACTTGTGAAAGTATAGTGAATGCAAATGAGGTAGTTATCTTAAAGTTTCAAAAGTCTCCCATTCGTTTGTACATAAACTGTTTTGATACACACACACACACACACACACACACACATATATATATATATATATATATATATATATATACATATATATATATATATATATATATATATATATATATATATACATATGTATATATCTACAATTTTATCAATGCTTTAGTGATAATTAATCCCTCCTCTTTGAAATTTAATCATAATTGAAAGTGCACAATGATTTGATGCAAGCAAATGTTTTTATCATCTAAATTCTAACAAGAACATTCAGAAGATCTGTGCATAAGCTAATGAGAGAAATGTGACACTGTGACATCACAATCTCATCTCATTTGCATAATCATGTCATTTTGTCTAACTGTTAATGAAAACATGAAAATGCTGGAATTCCATATTTTTTTTTCTTCTTAGTTTCATGTCCTGTTCAAATGAAATCTTGTATTTTTGGTCATATCCCACAAAGATTGAACAACTCATTTTGAATAAATTTTGAAATGAAGTAGACCAGCCCAATTAAAGCTCAATTACTTTATCGTACCAAAGATACTACAATAAAATGAAAAAACAACAACAACTTACATAAATGATAAACCATATCAGCCTGTTAAAAATTAAAAGGGAACAGTTGATGAGGGTGAATCCTCCAACAAAATACATCATCACACTCGCAGGCTGGTCCAACTTTTTGCAATGCAGATGGACTATATGTTTTTATCATAGATTGAGAAGACAGGTGTAATCTTAGAGTGGTGTAACCATAGTCTTTATTCTCGAAGATCTCTGAACTGAGTTTGGGCTGAAAAGCCCCTTGCCTATTTCAGGACTGAAATGAAAAGAGTTATTTTACAAATTAAACGTGAAAGGCAGTTTATATTCTTTTGTGAACTTTGGAAAATTTGATGATTCTTCACTCTAAACATGTGTGTCCATGGAGCATCATTTCTCAATCATACTTTTCCTTTAAAGGGACTGTACAGTACTCGTTGAGGTGGGGATTCGTGTTTTGAACATTCCTAAGTGAGATAATGAAAAGCCTCTTATGAAATATGAAAGAGCATGTAATTTGAAGAAGGATTCAATGTTTATTTGATGAAAATTGGTTTTCAAATGGCTGAGATATCCCAAAAAGTGCTAATAATAAAAGGCGACATGCCACAACTTTATTAGGATCTCTTTGTTTCACCTTGTTTTTGGATATCTCAGCCATTTCAAAACCGATTTTCATCAAATAAACTTTTGATACCCCTAGAACTGCATGCTCTTTGACATCTCATAGAGTGGTTTCTGAATATCTCACAAAACGTTAAAATCTAAATCCTCACCTCGACCAGAACTGTACACACCCTTTAAGGATGCATACATTGCAACACTGGCAACACACTATGACTCTGATCGTATAAGTGTATCACTGATTTAAATGAAGTCTTCCGTCCTTCATACACCGACATCCTCAACGTATCTCGGGGAGAGTCACGAACAACGCCTTCGCCGCATTTATTACTCTTTCCCTTTCAAGGCGAGGAAGATTCTCTTGTAGCACAATTATTATCTTTGCAAATTTATGAGGATCGTTGTAATATGATAGGCAAATGTCAGTTATTTGAGGGGCAGCTCATATCAAATGCTAACAGGATGAAGTTCTACCACGATGCCTGCACCCGAGGAAATCAAGCTTTTCTCGCTGGCAATAGTCAGAACTGCGGACAAAAAAAAAAAAAAATATCCCTGATTTCATTTTCTGTTGTTTTTCTCGAGTTCTTTAAAGAATAAAAGCTTTCTGGCTTTTTTGAAGGTTGATTTTTCTCTTTATGCAAGCTGTTTGCTAAATGTGAACGGCAAAATAGAAGACATGATGATGCATGAGATGAAACCATAGTGTGGACAGTTTTCATTTTACTTACATATGTCAGAGAGGATTTTATTTCCTTATGTTATCGTGTCCTTCCTTCTGGTAGATAAGATAGAAGAGTCGGAGAAAGGAGAGGGGGAGATGGATAGAGGGAAGGTGATACAGAAACAAAGAAACAGAGAGAGAGGGGAGAGAGAGAGAGAGAGAAAGAGATGCAGAGGGAGAGAGAGAGAGAGAGAGGGAGAGATGGAGAAAGAGGAAAAGAAGATAGAGCTAGAAATGTAATTAGAACAGCATCCTTGAGCATTGGTTTTTGAGATAAAGACGGGTAACCTTGGCAGGTTTGTCACAGTAGTAAAAAGGGACAGAAGATACAGACAGCTTGCCGCTGCCGCTAAGGCCACGAAAATATTAGTCTCCCGCTCAGACTCCTTGCGGGGCAACTCCACGAGCGCAAAGAGAAAAGAAAGGGAGAGGGAGGGGGAGAGAGAGAGATTGAAAACAAGAGAAAGAGAATGTTGGATGGTTGTCTGCTGCCACTATCAAGGCCAAACCATCTGTAAAATGAGATTTGAGCTTGGAATTATTCTTCCCTCCTAACAAAATGAATTCTGCCTCATATGCTATCGCGGCGTCCCTCGTCGTCCGTCTGCGCCAGGCAAACCGAACGATAGCGTGCTGACCGGAAGCGTTTCATCCAGACGGAGGAGATTAAAAGCGTCGGTCATCTTGGCCCGAGCTATATCACCAGACCACTCTGATATAGGTGGGACCGTTATGACTCAGCAGTGACTGGTGGCCTGATGAGGGGCAGTTCGGTATTGACATCAGAACTATTTATGCCTACAAATATGTCTTTCTTTAACATGAATTATGTTGGAAATCATTACTGCTGTTCCCCCACTCCCCCCCCCCACACACACAATGCATCAAGGATTCACACCAGTAACAGAGTCATGACTCTTGATATCAATCTCCTTTTTTTTCTTTTTAGTTCATCAGAGCTGCCGCCAACATTTCGCAGAAATAAAACTACCATGCACATACGGATACACCTCTGCAATCAATGGAGAGACTACAACTGGAGCAACAGGGTGCAACGGAAATAAACCCATGAGTTACTAATAACAAAGCTACTCATGCATGTATGCAGTTGATAGCAATGACTTCTAAGAAGTCTGTATCTATTCTTTTGGTTACCTTGTGCCATTGTGTATCCTTTGATACCGAGTTTTTTTAAAAAAATGGAAAAGGGATAAAACCTACCTGTTTCCTAGATCTTCTTTCTAATCTCTTCTCTTTAAAGGGATGGTATAGTAGTATTGGTGGAGATGAGAAGTGGGCTTTTAACTTCTTGCGAGATGCCAAGAAACCACTTATACATGTAAGATAATACAGAGCATACTATTGTAAGAGTAATTCAAAGTTTATTTGATGAAAATCGGTTTTGGAACCGCTGAAACAACGACAAAAAAGTAAAAACATAGCAATCCCTATAAAAGGTGGGTCCCACCTTTCATAAGAATTGCTCTATTTTGGATATCTCAGCCATTTCAAAACTAATTTTCATCAAATAAACGTTTAATCCCTCTTGGATAACATGCTCTTTCATTTTCATAAGAGGTTTCTCATTATCTCACCAAAAATGTTAGAATCTGGAAGTTAGGTCTCACCCAAAACTATACAATCCCTTTAATCTCAACAAGCAGCATGCACTTCAATCTTAAATTAACATTTTTTTTTTCCCTGCGCAGCAAATCCTCACTTGTGATGACACTTGAGCTCAGAAAAACAAAAGAGGTTTGATTCATAAGACTAGTCATTACCTTGTTAGTGGTCACCCCATGTATTATCTCTTTATCCAACATTATGCAAGATTGTTTCAGTGCACTGTGATCGAGGGGGGGGGGGGTGGGTATGGGAGGTAGCCTAAATAACGGACAGAGACTGATAAAGCATTGATTTCCCATACTATAGCAGGAAACTTCTGGGACCATCCTGGTTTTTACCAGACGCTTGATTACGACCAATGCCAATGATGCACAGACCTGCTGCTGGATTTCTGTTTTTAATCTGAGATGATTATGCTGCCCCCTAGTGGTCATGTCTAGACAGGCAGGTACAAGCCCAGTGGAGGGATAGTTCAGGTAGGAAAAGAATGGACAGCAGGGTGAACTTGTGTACTTACACACAGAGCAGACTAACATTTCAAGTGTAGTGTTACATTTATATACCCCAGATGATACATCAACGTTTTATTTATGTACCAGTATACTGCAAAAAATCGGTGTTCGATTTAACACCATGGGTATTAAATCTAACACCAATCAAGTGTCAATTTAGCTCACAACATAGGCCAAGTCTTCCGGCAGATGCAGAAGATTTGAAAACACCTCCTTTGGCAAGTGAGAATGGCTATTGTAGGCTCAGAAATGGCAGAAGTTTTCAGGCGATGATGATGTGACAGTGACAATTTTTATCTCTAAGAATGCTAAAGTCTGTCTTCTTGGGATGCAACATGTTAAGAAATATAATACAAAATAGAAGATATGGATATATTGCTTGCTGCAATTAAGTAACACCAAAACATTTCACAAATACTGATTAAGAGATTGCATGCAATTAGACATCCTTGCTGTCACACACACACAAAAAAAAGTCTTGGTGACAAAATAACTACGACTTCAATATCAGATTTCAGACATGACATTTTAAACTTTTTACAGAGAAAATACAAATCAAAATCACAGTGCCAGTAATTCACAAAAGGTAAGACATCTATGCATAAGAACTGTGTGAAATAATGCTGCAATGACATGAAACTTATATACCTCCACAGTTTTGACATTTTTTCCTGTTAAACATTTCTATTGCGCACTTGTACGTGCCTCAAAAACAGAAAGGTTACTGGGGAAAAACAGCATCAACTGGAAGAAACATAGGTCTGTAAAGACTTTCAAAAATGCTACTTTTACTATCTGTCTCTTTTGTTGTCGGCGATGACCACGAATCTGACATTGACATTTAGACCCCAACCCTATCCTTGCACCACAAAAAAACCAACAACTAATTCTTGTCCCTTTTTTTTTTCAATTTCATTCTTCCTGTATTCTTTTAGTCCAGTCTCAAGAGATTGGGAACAAAGATTGCAGTTGACCATTTAGCATTGACAATGCTTTTCCTTCAAAACAAACAAACAAACAAACAAACAATAAACCTCATCAGTGTAGTTCCATGCATTTCAAGTCTTGCCGAGCGTTGTTTGGAATTGATTTTGATGTGACCGGGGTTGACTGTCGCAACTCCAATCAATAAAATGCGCGCATTGATATCATCTGGGACACAAAAAAAGGCAAGGCCACAGCTGAGCGACAAACAATCCATGCTCTGCAATATCTCATTTCAATTAAGGACACCCCTCCTTCATCATGAAGATAAAATAATGGGGGGGGGGGGGTGAAGGAAGTAATTTCATTTTCATAGAAAGATAACCATTCCAGCCCCACCCCCAAAGAACGAGATAAGACAACACAGCAGCAAACATCATTTTGATTTCTGTTCGCTGCCATCCTTGCGATCGAGAAAAGCTTTTGGATGAGGAGTCCAAGAGAAGGAACGAGATCAATAAAACGATCGCAAATCGGCCTTGGCGATTCCCGGCGACGGGAGAGGGAAGAAGAGGGTCAAGATTTCTGGCGACTAATAACTTGATTGCGGACGCTCCAATAACCCTGGCGTGTGCCCGGACACAATTAAAGTGCCCCCGAGTCATATGCCGATGTCAAGGCTGAGGTCAGCAAACAAGCTAACAGCCCTAGTCGGTGGAGCGCCCCGCAGCAAACCTGTGCAGAAGCTCCAGGCTACGTCATTCACGGGCAAGAAAAGGAAAGATGATTAAGATGATGATGGGACGAAATCTCTACATCAGGACAGTGAAAGTAATCAAACCGGAACAAGACAGTCCTACACTCGTATAAAATGTGCATCAGTTAGTCGGGCATTTTGCCTCAGTGTTACACAACACCAAAATATCAGACAGGCAGATGATAAAATCATGCAATAGAAGAAAATCAAGGTTCCAAAATGTCATATCGTATGTCCTTCCTTTTTATAATCCTTTTGTAATTCTATCCACATAGCATTTTCTGGCAATAACTTTGGATGCGACATAATTAGCGAGTTGGTACTTCCACTTTGTGCACTGCCAGAAAAAGTTTATTTGTACTATTCAAACAGGCATGCTGAGTTATGAATATACGAGATGAGCATTTGTGATGTAATGATTATTCATGTGGTGCTTATAAATGGCACTTGCCCGCACATCCACCTGACAGCAAAAAAAAAAAAAAAAAGTGTTCATTAAACCAAGTATTTGGCAGTGATAACAGAAAAAGATTTGTTGATACATTAAATGTAAAACCATTATTAAAGTATATTGCAGATGCCTTACCAAGTGTCAACTGACAGACCATTCTGCCTGGTTTATGCAAGTTTAATCTTTGTTAAAACACAAATTCATTTCTCTGGCTTAAGCATTATGTCGTTAGAATGCAAGTGAAGTGCTTGACTAACTGAGAACTAAAACAAGGGCCATCTGAACAAATGTGCATATGAGCTAATTATGAAATGACTTATAGTTTTGCAAAATTTGAGTACATATGAACAGCCAAAAGATTTGGAAATCTTTGACATCAGTGATGAGTTAGAATGCTTTTTTCCTTTCTTTGCAAGCTAGCTAGAATCAATGCTTGAATGCTGGAATAGCTATCAGTGTGGCAGTTGATTCACATTTGCATCACTAACATACATCTTAGCTCACAAACAAAAACTTTAAACTCTTCATGTGTCACTATCTATAAAACATATCATTCTTAGACCACCAAAGCATGAGCACTTTTGGAAAGCGTCATTTTTCAAAGCTATGTAACTTTTTAAGAAAGCAGCAATGCTAGAAACAAAAGCTGTACAGAAAGTTGCAAGCTTTGCTCTGATGAAAATTTCATGACAAAGGTACGTTGAGTTCTCTTGCAAAACACCAGTTTTCATAACAGACCAGTTTTCATAACAGATCAGTTTGTGTGTGGTTGTGCAAATTGAGCAAATTATGCAAAGCTGGCAAGTCGCTGCCCGCGTTGGGTGTGTCAACACAGCACACAAAGAGTTAACATTCTTCCTCATTTATTACCAGCCTCATAAAAATTAATGATCTGATGCATGTGTTTGCATAGAAAGATGGCATGACTGTACATAGAGGCCATCAAACATGGTATTGTGGTAAAACAAACGAGAAAAACTTGACGCTCAAAAACTTTCCTTACTTCTTATTGGTCTGTGTATGATCCCCCAAACACTTGTACTTCTACTTTGCACATCTCCACCATAACACCCTGCCTGTCTTACCATCTGCCCGCATCAGTTTCAAAAAGTTCTCTGCTCATTTCAAGACTGGAAACAGAAGTTACGTTCACACACAGTTGCCAAACTTGAAGATTAGGTCAAAAACTTAACTGTCGATGATTAGCTCCACTCGTGAATTCATGACGCGGGTTCGCACGCACACCTAAACTTTAAGTTACAACTTACGAGCAAGCCCCACTCAATGATTACAACGGAAGTGCGGAGTCTTTGCTGGATGACCTTGTGCCCCTACAAAATAGCCGACACTAGAGGTTCACACTAACTAACAAGCTTATTGATTATTGTGTCCACACAGAGCGAAACTACGAGTAGGGATCCCCCGTGGCTCATGGAGAGAGTGTAAACCGTAAGATATCTTGTGGTTCTAATCGTCGACTAAACTTTAAGATTGCTAACTTTCAAGTGTGTCCACATGGTGCTAAACTACAAGCTAATCATCGAGAGTTAAGTTTTTTAACCTAAACCTAAAGTTTAGGAACAGTGTGTGAACCTAACTAGAGTCAGCCCTTTAAACAATACAGATGGTAGATAAAAACAACAACCAAAAAGGCATGACTCTAGCGCTTAGTTCACACACCAATGTTACAAACAATGAAGCAACAGCGACACAATTCATGGGTGGGATTGTGTGACACGCTATGTCAACAGTCGCTACATGAAATTAGCCGAGAAATAACCTTGATGGCAGAATTTTCAAAGGGCTTTCCAAATTTGATTGTCTAAAAATAAACTTGTTTGTCGTCTATTAGACTCATGCAGCCTTTTTTGTTTTATTCTTTTTTTTGTTTTACTCTTCTCACCTCTTGTGTTTTAACTTTAATGACAGCCAACAGCCCATCATTGACGCAATTGGCCAAATGCTTCTTGTCTGAGTAATATCCCTGACGACAAGCAAGCACACTGTCACCAAGAGCTTGGCGAGGCCCTTGATACATTTTATTAAAACACAATTCATCGCATTTTCTCCTTTTTTTTTCTCTCTTTTTGGTGACATTGGGACTGTATTTCAGAATCATTTACAGATATAGAAACAGTAAATTTCTCTGGGAAAGATTGTCAGAAATCCTACAACTTAAATAATTGTGTGACAAAGCTAAAAGCAGTGGTCTCCTTCTTACCTTTGAACTTTGGTTTGCTGTTTGGCCAATGTTCTGTACGAAAAATCTTAAGGGCACTCATAGTTGATTTACTGTGCTATAAAATACCACAGTTACTTTTTGGTACCATTTTCATTCGTGTAATACCATGGTATTTCTGGCAAGTGCTATATACACATGCGGAAATCTCCTACCGGGGGAAAACAGGAATTATGTAATGTCACATGAAAATTACAGTTGAGGACGGTTTAATTTTGCTACAACATGCACTTCCTATAGACACCTGCCCGAGTATACTCAGGACTTGTCCTCAACAAGTTAACATGATTCACACTCCAATATGGCACGTGTATTTTGTGCAAAGTCTGAATTACCACTATCCCTAGATACCACAGTGTATTTCAGGATGTATTTTCATGGTGTCTTTGCATTCACACTACAAGTAGCCGAGCGAAACACCGCAGCATTTGAAATACCACCTTTTTCACAGCAAGTGTGTGAATATGCTTTACCTAACAGTCCATTTCATGATCATATTGACTTTTATGACAGCTATATACACAATAAAAAAAAAAAAAAATCAGAGATAGCATCATTACAAAATTAGGGGTCCTACATACACTTAGAGAAATCAAGAATTAAAAGAATTTTGAAATTTTATATGGTTTCTCAGAATACGGGTGTTGTCATCTACCAACACTTTCAGCACTTTGAAAACAAAAATATCATAGTAACATTCTCGTTTTGGATAATTCAACAACTGTTACAGCAGGATTGTTATCTATAACTTTATTTCACAGAAAAAACATACATATGTATATGGCAATACATACAAACATTTATACATACATACATACACACACACATATATTACATACCTTCATTTTATTTTGATTTATCATGTTCCTTTTTTCTTTCTCAGGGAGACAGTGGGAATAACCTTGGGTCAAGGTTTGTATTTAAGTGAAGTTATTTCATTACGACAATTTTTGGTTTCAATGATGAGTACATGTTATCGATACATCAACCTCAAGGCCCTTCCAATCGACAAGTGCTTGCCATTTAATTTTGTTTGTCACTTTTGTCAGCTCTCCATTTATCACTGTGAGAGCTTTAAACTGCAATTTAGTGCAGTATATGAAAACTGCATTTTCGTTCTTTCTGTGACTTTTATAATATTTCCCATGTTTGAAACGCGTTTGCAAATGGCGTTCGGATCACATTTCTTGAGTTGTTGCATTTATCAACTCTGTTGTGAGTCGATTGGGAGGTTTTGTCACTGCGCAGCTCCATTGGACAGTTCGACGCAAGGAGCGGAAATGTGTAGTTGGCAATAGTTGACGTGGGCAGGTCAGAGCTATAAACGCATTTTAAGATGACTCTATGTTTGTCAACTATACAGAAAAGTGTTTCTGGCTTGAACTCATTTGGAACTGCACTTCTTTTTAGTGTTTCATAAATGCGTTTCTAACCCAATAATAACAAATAATCAAAACAGCTTTGCGTTTATCATATACTGGCCAAAACTCCCTGAAAGTTATTTGGAAACCTTAATTCTGCCCCAGAAGTGAGTTGATAAACACACACCTAAAGCTTGGCGAATTTGCTCATTTTAACAAGACATTTCAATGCCCTACCTTCCTGCTGCTGTTTGCAGAAGCCTTTGTCTTTGTTTCGAGTTTCAGGGAGAGAATTTGCAGAATAGACATGCAAAAACAAAATGTGATGCTATGAAACTAGCACATATCGTAACTTGAGAACGATAAGGGGGTTAAGTTGCCACTAAAGCCATAGTGTTCAAGGCACCTTAACACCCTTAATATCATTCTCAGCCGATATATGTTGAATGCACTATCTTGTTCTAATGTCATAATGAATTTTGTGTCTAACCTTGCAATTACTGCTATTACAACACAAAAAGCAACATTTTTGCAGGAAATCACACCCAAATCGTCCTAGATTCCACTTGTTGGAAGTGATGGCTGACATCAGGTGACACTTTTATCGTTTCTCTCTCTTTTTTTCCTCAATATTTTACTTTTTAGGTTTTTGATAGCGTGTTCGGTATAATCTCTGCTCGTGACAGAGCTGTTTCAATGTAAGAGGAAAGATTAATTAAAAGCAGTCGAGGTCAGCTTGGCACATGCTCCATTTTTTCTCTATCTTCCCCACCTCATTCCCTTGGCCCCCTCACCCCATCTCTGGCTCTCTTCCTTCACATTCCAAACTTTCCACGTTTCACACACAATTAACCCAGATTTGGTGATTACCTCTCTTTTGGGGGGCAATGATTACTCCGGAATAGGGGCGAGTGAGCGCTCCTGTGGTGGGTTGGAGGGCAGAGATGAGGGGAACGTGGAGAGTGTGTCTGAAGACGATAAGGCGCTCGCAAGACTGTGGCCTTGTCACGAGGACAGACAATTAAAAGCTCGTAGGGACAAGTTCGCATGAAGCAAACAGTAAAGGGAGGGCATGATGATTGGAGCTCAATGTTTTCTGCTCCACAGGAAAGAAAAAAAAAGATAGAAAGAGAGATAAAACAGAAAGAAAACAGCCAAACAAACAGTCCAAGATGCAATGAAATTCATATTTCATTCGAAAATTCACATAACTGCCACAGAGAGAAGAGGCATTCTGTTTGGGGGGGGGGGGGGGGTGAGAAGGAAGAGGCTAACACAAGAATTGCTGAGATGGCCAGAAAGGAAAGGAAGGCCTTAGTTTGGGGCAAATTAAGAAAGTACTAACCACTATATTGTTTTTAAGATATGATGATAAGTGTATACATAATAATGACACATCCAATAGGTTGATATTGCTCATGCACCCCATGAATGGCAAAAAACGCATAAAGCTGTTTGCCCTCAATAATTTGTATTTTTCCATTTCACAACGCACAAAACAGCTGCATATGTATACCTGACTTCGGACAAGATATGAGCGATCTGGGTCTCAAAGATTTAACATCTTTCGAGGCCATTTATCTCTTCTGCAAATAATCTCCATAATGAAATTTTCGCATGGTTGAAGAAGAATGTCTCCCAAAGTTGTATAAAAAAATCTTATGGTAGTACACCTCAAGAGTATTTTAAAAAGAAACAAAAAAATAAACCCGTCATTCAAGAGTATGCTCCCCTTTAGTCCATTTAGTACAGAGAATGATAGTTGGATTTCTTTTGGGGTCCGAATAAATTCACTGGAAAGTGATGAGTGTATTGTTTCCTCTCCATCATTAAAAAAGTTTCCAGTTGTATCATTCTTAGGAAAAATATGAATTATCTAGCTCTACAATATAGCAGCTTGTGAAAAGAATTAATTTTCTTTTTATAGGGATTCAGGATGGAGTCACAAATTCTTGTATTACTAGTATATATAATTTATAATTTTATTCTATATATCGTCGCTGCGGTGACAAGACCTCGTATCTCAAAAATGTCATTTTTTTTTTTAGCTTAATGGTCAAATAATGGGTCAAGTGATGTCCTGGCCAAATCCCAACTGTCTTACTCCAAAAATGAAGTCACCATGACATGTCAAAGGGAAGGCTTTCCCATTCACTATAGTGCTTTGGCCGCCATGTTTTTTCGCTCTCCTGAACATTTGACATTTTTGAGATACGAGGTTTTGTCACCCCAGCGACGATATGATGTAATGAAAAAGAAAATTAGAAAACTATGCAGTGGCATAGTTCTCACCAGAAACAGGAATTAGAGATATCTTTGTGATGAGCTCATGTGTAGTGTTTCCTGACATTTTCGTCCGTCTTTCTTTCTCCCCCATTTTTTTTTCTCTTGTCGCTCGGCCTGAAATGGGAGAATCATGACGAATCTGCAGGGGAGTCAGTCCGCCTTGATTAATTGGCCAGTATTTACCCAGATCTAGTTGCCGCCGATGCAAAAGGTGAGATTCTAGTTTGGGGGTTGTGGGGGGGGGGGGGGGATAAGGGACACTCTTCTCATCCTTCTCTCACTTTATATATATTTCTACCTCTCTTTCTTCTATTTCTTTATATTCACTCTGTATTCATCTCTATCTCTCTCTCTCTTCTCCTTTCTCTACATGTCTCTCTCATTCTGTTTCTCCACAAACTGTTGAGAGCGAGGAGACCGCCCACCCAAATTGAAGGCCGCAGCTAAATTAAATTTCTCAGCAAGGGAATATATAAATATATGTATTCTTGTGTGCATATATATTTTGCACCAAGGACGCTCCGAACCCCGAAGGCCGAGCCGTGGAGAGCAAACATTGAAGGCGCATTGAATTTTACAATGGAGGCCATTTCTCTACCCTCAGCAAAGAGAAGATATGTATTGACTCGCATCGTAGCACATTCAGCAAAGAACATGCGAAGGACATCGCAAACTTTTTCATCCATCCATCCATTCTCTCGAACTTTAAAAGGAAAATATCTGTTATTTCATGACAATCCCTCCTATCCCATAGTGCATGTGCAGTACAGTGCAGGTAGGTACAGCAAGCGCAAGTTCTCGTGTGATTGGATCACTATATACTACTTTGACTGATTATATTGGTAACATTTATCGTATTTCCCACCAAAACTGACTCTATGCTTATTATCAGTGATTGGTATACGGATAGTAATGCTGTTGGTTTCTGCATCGTTCTTCCTCATTTATTTTTTTGCTGTTATCATTCTTTCTAATTTGATATAATTACTCTCAACTGGAAGGTGGGGGGATAGGGTATGGGTAAAGGGAAGGGGGTTTGGAAAAACATTCATTGCTGACATTCAACTGCTCTTGGGGGAACCTGTATTTTGAATGTGCCCCCTTCCTCCCATGTGCATTATTACTTCATAAAAATCATGAGGATTTTGCTGACAATATGGTCTACATCCAACTGGAAGCTATGACGTCCATCAACTTCATGATTAAAATATTGTTAACTCTTTGTGCATTTGAGTGCTCATTGCAAGGTAATGAATACTCCATAGCATTGTACACACTGTCCAAAGTCCCTGACACACAAAGGATCAATTGAGACCCAGGAGGGCATTAGTGCTGTAGGAAGCCCATGTGGCACTTACTCCCTTCTGCCCTTCACCAGCTCTACATATGCATCCCTGACCCCAAACCGCTGCTAAAACTTTCTGCACCTCATGCATGCGTTCTTTTAACCCAGCATCCTTCTACCTGGCACCGCGGTCAAAACCATGTTGGCTCACCATGAAATTAAAGTCTGGGTAATGTGGAGAAAGTCACATCTTTTCTTACACATTTGAAAGGAAACCAAGGACAGGAAAAATGTTTCCCCCTCTTCCTTCGAGTCTTTGGATCCTCGTCTCCCGGCGAAGCGGTGGCATCTATATTTGACGGCTGCCGAAATTAACGTTGATGAGAGAGAGAGCCGGGCAGAGATGGGGGAAGCGTCCCCAAACTAATCTCGCGGCGGGTTGAAGGCAGGGTCGAAAATGTCACCAGTTTTTTTCCCCGCTCTTTTCTATCTACCCTCTCCCCGCTTGCTCCTTTTGTCAGAGCCCAAAGTGCACGGATGCTGGCGATGCTGTCGATGTCGTCTCGTCTCGTAGGCATCGGCATCGCAGGGCCTTGAGTGACCTGGATATGGGCAGAGTCTCCGACCTTGCTCCCACTGGCAAGCCTTTCACTCTACTTTCATTGTCACTTCAAATTCTGGATTTAGTCCAGGGCTAAAAAAATTGCTTCACTTTCCATATTTCTCTATCCTTTCTCTTTCTCTCTTTCTTGAATTCTCTTTTCCTATTTCGTTTTTTTTTTTCTTTTTTCAATGGTTTCATCACAATTTTTGTAGTTTTGTTTCCTTTCACATTCGTGACATAATGGGTGCAGGGGATTGATACATATTTTTTTCTCTCATATTTGGTTTGGGGTTTTTTCTGTGTTTTTTTTTCCTTCTGCTTTCTCTTTGGACTACTTCTGAGATGACTGCCAACTGAAGGGCTTTTTTTTTTGCCTTTTTTTTTTTTTTTGAGCTTGCATGATATTCATGGATTGAAGTGACCCTGAGGGAAAACTGAAAATGTCATGCTGGGTTTGTCACAATATGGAAATATGAAAAAAAAGGGAAATAAATCTGCATGTTCTCGTTAATATAGAAGATGGAGCACGATCGATCTCTCATGGCCGTCGACTTATTAAACCCATTTCTCATCATTTTTTCTGCAACAGTTTTACCCATCTCATCATGTAGACCAATTTTCTTCTGCCTCCTGCTCAGGGATCTTCTAAACAGTTCATTATTTTTTTTTTCCCAGGTCTACTTACTCATAAAGTGACTCTAAAAGCAATTTTGCAAAACTGTAACTTTTCCAGGACATCTAACGAACAATTGACTTGCTCCTCAAGAAACCATTGAAAATAGTAGGAAACTATTTAAAATAGTATTTTTTTTAACATATCCCAGTACAGAGAGAAATGCTATAATGAGCTCATTTACAACATGGTTACCACTTCTGATGATGTCTATTCAGCTGTCCTAATTTTCAATTACTTTATTTCACTGGTCTCTTTTTAGTACGGTACATTAAAAACAAAGTACACCTTAGTAACCTCATTATAACAAAGTTTTCCTCAAACAGGGGATTGAAATTTGTGCTTTTCACAACATAGATAAGATAAATGAAATTCCTTTTATACTTATCAATTGTATTGTTTTCCTAAAAATGACAGCACAACAAATATTGTTACCAAATTTTTTACAATTTGTCACTTTTCAATATACTAAATGAGTTTCCTTCTACTTTCATTGCATATTTTACAAATCTTTCTGCTGACTAAATTATAATTTTGGGTAAACTTCTGAAATCCTGGGTTTCCAGCCAGCAAAACTCTTAAAACACATACTTTTAAATCATTATTATTATCATTATTATTTTTTACTCATATTACCATTCTTATTATCATCTGGTCATTTTACCACACCTCACGTCAACCTCAAAAACACACATGCACAAACATACACACAGGCACACACACACCCACACACACAAACAAATTCAAATGATGAGGGACGAAGCACCCAAAGAGGATATCAACAATGATGTGTATGCCTTGATATAGATGCAAAAGAATAATGAAAACACTTCTTTTATAAGTCATAACAAAACGAATCACAGAAATCCATCGCACGCAAGGCCAATTGTCCATCTCAAAGATGCTTGCGTCAATCACGTGATGGTGCAGTCACATGCATGATATTCCTCGTTGACTTTACAAGAAAAAATGATGGTAATTACACTTTTTCCTGAGAGAATTCCTTTGCGACTACTTATCGTTGAGAGTGTTAAAGGATATCATGTTTTGCCACATCTCCACTTGCAGAGAAAGTTATTACAATGGTACGAATTTGTAAAAAAAAAAAATAATAATATCTCACGTCTACTTTGCCTAAACAAAACAAAGCAGATACTACTAGAATGACATGACATTTGCTTTCCTTTTACACTAATAGAAACAAAGAAGTAGCTTTTACAGAACTACATATTGCAGTAGAATTGTGAAAGAAAATTGCATTCACAGCTACATTTTAACTGTACTGTAAAGCGAGATATTTTCATAGCATGAAATTTATTTGCATATTGCCTCTGGCATTCAATGCATAAAGTGTAGACAAGAATTTTCCTGCAAAATTTGTGAAATTAAAATATAATAATAATAATAATAATAGCTGGTTTTTATATAGCGCATTTCACACACTTCAGGGTTTCAATGCGCTTTACAGACTATTATTACCCCGGTCACTGGATACATTATTTCCAACCAGCACTATCAGTGCTCATTCTCCACTCCCTGGGGAGCATTCCAGCCGGTCGCAGCCATTTTACAGGCGCGCACATGCTTATCAACCAACATAAGCTTTCTCATCCTACCGGGTACCCATTTATACTCCTGGGTGGAGAGCAGCAATGTGGATAAAGTGCCTTGCTGAAGGGCAAACGTGTCGGGCTTGGCATACATATACATGAACATTCCTTGTTTTACAGTATCAATACTCTGACATTCTTTGAAAGAAAGAAAGAAAAAATGCTCATTTCTAGTTAGTATTCAGAGCAATTTAGAATTTTTTAGCCGGTCAGTCTCAGGTTACTATCATTTTAAGCATATGCTTATGATGTGGGTCTGATGAATTTTTCTCTTCATGAACATTTCTTGTATTTGATGTCGATACTCATCATCGATACACCGTATACGCCGAATATTTCGCAAGGTTTTTATTTTCGCGAATTGCGCGAGTCAGGTGCTATTCCTGCAATTAAAGACACACGAAAATGTTGATTCTGATCCCGATGTGGATGTGGCGTACACGTGCACATTTTTCCATTCATTACAAGACTCCACGGTCGTGAATTTAACCACTTGCGAAATCGTCGGGAATTCCCGATTTGCGAAAACTTAGACTTGCGAAGCATATGGCGTATACAGTAATAGGTTTGAAAGTTATTTTTACACTGTATATCCTGTTGTCTGTAATGTTGAAGATATTATCATGAAGTTATTTTGTATTAAAATGTTACAGTGATATCATTTATGATGTTATACTGTACTGAAATGATGAAAAATGCAGAAAAAACCCAAACGATCAAAGGAAAAAAATTAGTGTTGAGCCCTGATATGAGTCATATACATATAAACACACTTAGACTGTCTGGGTGCATTAATCATTTCTGTTTGACATAAAGCACATGATGAGATTTCATCAATCTTTGTCTCTCTTGGTGATGTATTCAACCATTTGGAAGATATCTCACCAGTTGGAATAAAGACAAATGATCCTCATATAAAACACACTGGGCCACAATATATCTTGTCCCATTACATATATCAATACTCCATCTACCCCATCTCTCCCTCTCTCTCTCTGGTATTCTGCTCCATTTACATCAAAACTTACCCGGCTGATGCAGAGACAAATTGCTGTCATTAAAACTACAAAGTGTATACCAAGGCATTAATATTTTATGTTCAACTACTGATGCTCATCTGCTTTTGATATACACATATAGATATCTCTCTCTCTCTTTCTCTCCCTCTCTCTCACTCTTTTTCTGCCTGTCTCTCTTATTGCTAGCACAGATCATTCAGAGCAAAATTTGGCTAGTCTGAGGAGAGAAATAATTATTGTCATTAAAACCGAAAGCAGCACTGATATTTCATGTTCCACAAAAGTATAATGATGTTACCTACACCCTCATCTCTCTTTCTCACTCATGCTCTTACTATGCTATCATCTTTGAATCTACCTCTAAATCTACTTGTAAATCTCTCTCTCTCTTTCATGCAATCTTCTTGCTCTATATGTAAGATCATCACGTCTCCTGACATAGATTATGTCACACCTGCCTCATGTACCACCAAAAATATCCATCAAAAACTCAACAAATTGACTTGCAAATGAATGAAAACATGAGAGAACATGTTTCTCTTTGACGAGTTACTGCTAACTGCGCATATCCTCCTACTCTCTACCCGCTAGGAATAACATATATGCTAATAAAGTTATTGTAAAGTAAAAGTCTTCTCACTGCTCCTATTAAAGTGAATAGAATATATTCCTCCACTGTTGCGAACTGGCCTCCATATATTTCACATATCTATCATTCTGACAGTTTTCAAGGAGAGCTCGTGTGCAATTTATGCACCTGTTGTATAATTATACCACCTGGATGTAACATGCAATAAAGAAGAGAGGAGTAGAGCAGAACATGAGAGACTGACATAATCATGAACACATCTAATTCAGTGACACTCTTCTCCACGGAGTCCCTTTCATCCGGTTGAAAACAAGTGACCCGTTTCATTTATCAACGGCGCAAACCGCAAATTGCCTTCCCACTGATGTCTCAGGTATCTTTTAGTTCGTGACACCTTTTTATCAGACGACGGGCACTTGTGATGCCTGAATGGAAGCAGTCGGAGCTCACGTCTATAGCTCTGACGCTATTGATAACTCAGGGACATTCTATGATTATGTTTAAGTCAAGACTGACATATTAATAGAAGGGAAAAACAACCTTACCCCACTTGTCACATTTTTCAGATAGCTTGTTCAATTTCTTTCCTCGAAATATTAGTGTCCTTCATGAAAATGGAACAATACAATGGAGTCTACCAATGTTTTATATTGGAAAGGGGGGGGGTGTGGTGGGGGTGTGGGGGGAGGAGGCTTTTAAAGTTTGAAAGGAGACATTCTGCATATGGCTTTCTTTAGAGGACCGCACTTACATTTATATCCTTGATGACCATTTTAAAGTCAGCCCAGACTTTTAACCCATTGAGGACGAGCTAATTTTGCCATGGCATGTATTTTGTAGAGACACCTGCCTGAATGTCTTCGGGATCAGTCTTCAACAGGTTAAATAAGGAGGGCCATTCACACTGCCAGTGAAAACTCACAATATTTCTTTGAAAGTTGCTAGGCAACTGTGTCACAAGCCACATGAAGCATCACTAGAAAAACTGCAGACCAGAACACCTTTGCTGTGACATTTTGCAACAAGAATGCTCACCACACACGAAAAAAAAAAATTCTTCATTTGTTCTGCGACCACCACTCAAGGTTTGAATTGCATAAAGCGTGCAGACAGCAATCCGGGCTTGTTGTTACATCAGAGCTGTAATTAGCGACAGACTGTTGAGAACACGTACTGAAGATGCAGTGTTCTCATTTGCTCCGTTGCCCCTCATTTGCTCTTTTCATTTCTTTTGTTTCAACAAAAAAAAAATAAGGGGGGGGGGGCGGTGGGGACGCGCACCCGGTGCGCTCCCCCTGGATTCGCCACAGAATGTAATTGTAATGCTGTATTTCAATTATGAATCGAATTATCATCCATACACACACATGAGAAAGGCTTCTTTAATTCTGGGGTTTTGAATTTCAGAGTGAGGAGGGGAGCGATGTGGCTTGTTTTTGAGTTTCTGTCACTCACTCTTGAGTGGTAAGTAAGTGCGCGATTTAACGGCAATGTGAGCAATTCAGAGAAGTGCAGTTTTTCTGTGGAAGTGGTTGAAAGGTTGCTATAATTAAACTCCGCCCCCCAAAACACGATTCCGAAAGTCCATCCGTACACATGACTGTTTTGTTATGTAATTCTGGTGAATCGTGATTGGAAAATGCCCGTGGACCATTATTTGAAGCACGTTTGAAATTATGTATCGAGTCGCCCTCCGCGATACCAGTTTGCATTCACACGGCAAAGATACGTAATTTGAATCATGATTCTTGTGATGAGTCATTACTATCATGTTTCAAATTATGCACTTTCTGTACGTCTGAAAGCACTCTATCATTTACCCTTTCTCTTTAATACCATAACATAACATGTGTCCTTCAGTCTTGGGTGTGTTAAAAAAAAAATGCCCAAATGCATAATAAAAGCATCTCATCTTACTTTTCCAGGTATTTCAACCATATTCTCATCAAATGCTTCCCTTTGCACTCTTACCTTTTTTCCCCTTTCTATTTGTTCAGCCCGGCTCCAACCCTAATTCGTATTTGATCAGTCAATCATAAAATGTTACTACTTCCTTGTGACAGCACAGGCATGAAAACTCACAACATCAGGCCATTGTTGCCACTTATGACTTGTCCATTCTCAAATTTTTCAAGGCTTCCACACCTATTATCGAATTCTATTCATTGTTTCCCTCTGTTGTGGTGTTTAACACTTACTGCTTACTTCATGTGAACTGTAATTTTTAAAATCAAGAGTGAAAAAAAACAAAACAAAACAAAACAAACCAGAGCACACGCCTTAAAGCGCGTATGCAAACCTCCAATATGCACAAGATGCAAAAAGATAATAAAATTCTTCAAAAATCTATAAAAATTCCCCAGATCACTACCAAATTTTAATCATCTGTTCATTGTGTCATATCGACTTTTCCTGCAAAGTTTCATCCAAATCTGTCCACAACTTTTCTGAGTTGGTCATGTGAACAAACAATGACTTGAACTGTAATTGCAATCGTGTTTGTAATCAGCATCACGATTAGGTCTCTTGATACATGTGAAAACAGCAAGGGTCTAACCTAGTCTTTACTTCTATACCGAGCCCTGCTGCGTCTTAAATATGTAACATTGATAATCTATCTTTTCTCCTCCCTTCTTACCCCCCCCCCCCAACCTCCACCCTCCCACACAACATGGTATTCATCCCTAATCCCTGTCCTAGTACTCTTTTTCTTTCCATCCTCCCCCTAAAAAAAACAACAAACTAATTTCATATATTGTTTTTTCTCTCTCTAAATCATCAATCTATCAATCTATCTATTTATCTGTCTATCTATTAATCATCTATGCATCTATCTTTTTATTTATCTTTCTATCTATCTACCTATATATATATCTATCTATCTTATCTATCTTTCTATCTATCTATCTTATCTATCTATCTATCTGTCTATCTATCTATCTACCCATCTATCTATCTTTATATTTCTTTAATCTTATATTCTCTCTCCATTTGCATCTAAGTTTTGGCCTGTCATCTCATGTGGTATATTGTTCTGGCTGCAGTAAAGTGTTTGCTGTGATCCCGACCTACATTTCTTTTTTTTTTCCCATGCAGCTGGGAAAAGGAGGAAATATTTGGGTCTAAGGTTGTCAAACTGTTTTATTTTTACACTTGTAGCATACCAACTAAACAAAAAGCTAGCCTAATCTCTGTTCTTTTTAACCCATTGAGGACAGACTGATTTTGCCACAACACGCATTTCCTACAGACACTTGCCTTCGAATGTCTAAAGACAGAAGATATACAAAGCACAGGTAGAGAACCTTCACAAATTTCAATCATTATTGCGATCTTAGCTTCTACTGACAAAAGCACTGCACACCATCTGTTTAAAATGAGGATAAAAGGTTTGAAAGCATCTTAGAAGAATACTCACCTATTTGCAATCCCGGCCAGTGAGATGGAGGGAAGACCAAGTGATCCCGGCAAATGAAAGGAAATAAGAGAAAAGGACAAATTCTTTCATTATAATCAGTGTAACGCTGCCTACTTTCAATCAAAGCTTGGTTGTAGAGATGAGAATATATATATATATATATATATATAGGAAGGGTTTGTTTGCAAAAACCGATAAGTCCATTTTCGCAGATTTTGAAGTACGATCTCTGTCATAAAGTACAAAATAATACCTTTTAAATGATACATTGGTCACTTCATATAAAGGTATATTTCTAAAGTTATGGTCAAAAGAAGCAAAAATTTTCTTATTATTCTCTTTATTTTTCTTGACCTTTAATCGCAAATATCTCCATTTGGCAAATATGGACTATCAGTTTTTGCAAACAAATTCTTCATATATATATATATATATATATATATATATATATATTATATTTCTGTTTCCATTTTACTCTACATGCTGGGACTAATACAAGTAATGAGGAGATTTAAGTTGATGGTTTAGAAGGACTTTTTTAACCAGTTGAAGACAGGCTGATTTTGCTACAACATGCATTTCCCATTATATAGACACTTGCCTGAGTATACTCGGGACTCATCCTCGGCGGGTTAAGCATAGCCAATGTCAATACTCTAAAACAAAACAGCACTGGGCCTTTCAAAAGACTGTTTGTTTGTTTTTTTTTTTCAAATCATGGGTATAAACATGTAGGGTTTTTCTGCTCAATCACACAACTTGTTTTCTAGAATCTGCCCACCACTGGCACAAATCATGACTAAAAAGTATTACACTCACCAGTGAAATGAGCACATATCATACTTTCTTTTTTTTTTTTTGGTCTAGGAGTGTAGATTGTAAACCAATACACAAAGCCGTTGGTTGCTAAGATACACAAATTGTTGCCTTACCCTCTTCTCATGGGGCCAAGGTTTCAAAACTGTGCATAACTTGATCATGGCGGTTTTGGGGTCTCCACTGGCAAGAGAAAGTTTGAATTCTAGAAAGCACGAGGTGCATTCTAACTCAGACCACATTTATGGCACAGAAGTAACAAATACTTGAGATTCAATTTGAACAACAACAACAACTAATCAGGTGAAAGTTGTTTGATATGAGCACAATCTTTATGGATCAGCGAATACACATACAGATTGAAAATATGAACCATGGAATCCCTTCATATGACCTCCAAGCTCTCGTCAGTATATTATTTGGAGTCAATGATGCTTTCTTCTTTTTTTCTTTTTTTTTGTGATGATGATAATTTGGAGCAGATAATTTGGAGCAGATAATTTCATGACCTTGTTTCTCAGCTGGCAACTCAAACGGCTGATCCAGAAACCCAGAAAATGGGCCCGAAAATGTCAGAATAGTTCACCGACTCGCCGGTACAAAAGACTCTGACAGGAAGAGTGAGCCAAGCCTACTCTTTTCATGCCGCCAAATGCACGTATGTTTAGCTGCAAAAAATATGAACTCCGTCGGCACGCAAGCCAGATTGAAAGTTCAAGGATGGAGCGAAAGCCCGCCACGCAATAATGTTAGCCGTCTATAAACACTCGCTGCATCATCCCTCTGAAATGAGGTCACGAGGACCATAGCACTTTTCTATAAAAGTTCTCGTTTGGGCAAACAAAAGCTACAGAGACACAGAGGATACTGACAGAAACAAAAAGACAGACAGATGCTGCCAAACAAACAATCGGATAATCAGGACAAGACTCTGAACCATTCAACACAAGCTCATTACTGCTGCACTTTTAACTTACCTGAGAGTGTGCATTTCCAAAATTATCCCCTCCTTCTCCCCTACCCCCATCCCTAAAACCCCCATACATTGCATCACTCCCTAAAATTGCGTTCAGTGTATACTAGAAAAACTTCACAATTTGGCACTGAGTATTTATCATTTTGCAAGGACACAACCTCACTTTTATTTCTTAAAGGACAAGTTCACCTTCATAGACATGTGGATTGAGTGAATGCAGCAATATTAATAGAACACATCAGTGAGAGTTTGAGGAAAATCGGACAATCCGTTTAAAAGTCATGAATTTTTGAAGTTTCTGCTCAGTCACTGCTGGATGCGAAGACTACTACAGCTTGTGATGTCACATGAGTACAACGATATAAAGAAAGTATAAGGAAAATTAAAGATATTTTTCACTTTTCTTGCATACTAAAAGAACACTTGACTTCCCTCTTTCAAGAGGCAAGGGGGAATAATATTACCCTTAACATACGTTAGCGACATGTCGGAGAAATGTGCACCTTTTTCAAAAAGTAAAATTTTGTGAAATTCTCTTTTTATTTTCCTTGTATCGTTGTACGCATGTGACATCATACACTCTAGTAGTCTTCTCATCCAGCAGTGACTATGCAGATACTTTAAAAATTCATAACTTTTAAACGGATTGTCCGATTTTTCCCAATCTTTCACTGACGTGTTCTACAAATTTTGCTGCATTCACTCAGTCCACATGTATATGAAGGTGGACTTGTCCTTTAACCCTAACCGTGCCTTGTTTGCCGATAAATTGTAGAACAGAGGCTACCTGGGTGTTTTCCTGGCTGATCGGCACAGATATCTGGAAACTAATCGCCGATGAATCGGCGATTACCATAACTCCCCAAATCCATATTGTGTCACCATGACCCCCATTTAGACCAAGACACATTGCTACACCCTAGTGGACTTGATTGATATTCATTTCACAACTAGGTCAAGTTCGGATGGATCACCAAATGCTGATGAAAAGGAATATGGCTGGTTTTAGCGAATTGTCTTGGCACATGAAGGGTTAAACATAATATTCCCTGTAAGAGTCTGAATTTTCCCCAGAGACTAATTTAGGATGACCCCATCATATTCCATGTGGGCAATGGGTCATAGATCCCATGTACTGTGTTATATGGGGATGGCCATAATGGGGGGAAAATGTGAAGAGTGGGTATAGCATTACTTATTGGCATTGTGTGCTTGGAAGGCATATATGATGATCAACTTACACTGCCATCTACACACATCATCATCATCATCATCATCATCATCATCATCATCATCATCATCATCATCATCGTCATCATCATCATCATCATCGTCATCATCCGGCCTTCATATTCTATCCAAATTTGTCCCTGATAACTTGGGGGGAGGGGTGGTTGGATTTGCTTCACTCTCACACTAACTGCTCTCACACCTTCTCACTACCTTACTCGATTTGGGGCAGCCCTCCTTCCTCGAACAAACAATGTTTTAAAAGTGTTCGAAGTTAATAAAGCAAGCATTCTTGCATCTGAAAATGCAGAATGGCCTCTACAGGCATTAATTGCAAGTCCATGACCTTGATATGATCCCAGTGGAGCTACACACTACAATACTGCAAGCAGACACACATTGGAAGGATTGTACATCAGCTTCTGCTCTGAAACTATTCCCGTAATCACTTTCCATGAATATGACAGGTTGAATTGCCAAACGACTTTCTTTGGTTTCATGTTGATGTGCATTTCATTCCAAAACTTGTTTCTGTTCTTTTTTTTTTCTCTCTCTCTCTCTTTCTTTTATCATTGTATGAGGAGGGTACTGGAAGCTAGGAAAGTTAAAATGTGTTCAAAATGTTGGCAGCAAGTGATAAAACCTTGAAACTCAACAACAAGAATAGGGCTGCGACATTGACATGCAAGAGAAATTTGGTGGCACCGATGTCGATGCACACAAACAGGGTGACAGTCAATTGTACTTTCCCTCCTTTTCAGTCCAGCTAAAGGATATCTTCGAAATAAATCTTTGGGAGTAATTTGCACTGACAATCAGGAATTAGTGCCCGATTGGGACACCCTTGAATACGATCTGGGGAAGATTTAGCTTTCTAACTCTGACCTATGTTGACAATCAATGTTATCTCAAATTTGATCGCCAAACAGTAATACGAGTTTGACTCCATTATAATTTCCTCCGAGGGATTACCAACACATTTGATAGGGGCTTAAGATTAGCAGAAAGAAAGAAAAAATAAATGCTCCACTGAGCTGTGTGCAATGCAATGTTTGAAAGAGGGTTAGATTTTTTTTTTTAAACATCAAATTACATTTCCACTCTGAGTTCAAGTTGGTGTTAATGAGCTGAGTCTATTTTAAATTTCAGCCACAGCAAACAAAAAAGAAAAGAAAAAAAGAACATGCTATCAACTGTAAGTTGCTTTCAGCAAGGCCTTGCATGATAACACATTATAAAAAAAAAAAAGAAGAAAACAATACAAAATCAGTATACAAATTGTACAATGTAGAAAATACAACTTAAAACATATAACTGATTGACAAAAAAGGCAATTGCACTGGAAGAGAGAGAAAAAAGTGAAGTTACTGAATACAATGTACACAGAATTTATGGTACAATGCGGTCAGTGAGAATAATGAATGGAGTCGTATGAAGCAAACAGAAAGTTATATCAAAGTTGTACATAACAGATGAACTTGCTAAAAGACATCCTTGCTGCTTGTTAATAAATTGCCTTTAAATCATCCCATTAGTTCTTTTGTGTGATTATATTCTCAGTGTTGTTTTGGTTATAACAGTAAGGAGTGTTGCAAAGTTTTATATATTTTAACATAACAGTAAAATTGGTTATACAGCCACGTTTATGCAAATTAGATGAGGCGATGATTCTCCTTATCGACCAATACACCGGCCTTTGCTAAATTTGCTTCTTTGCAAATGAAGTGGAGAGGACAGACCAGAGTCTTCTGCATATTATTGCTGTGTTAACTAAACAAACAATACAGTAAAGCACGATATTTCGCAAATTGGAACCGACAACCTTTATCGCAGCATGAAATTTTCACGAGTTGCCTCTTACATTCAATGCGTGTAGTGTAGACAAGAACATTCACGTTCATTTTAATTTCATGAATCTTGGCTCTCGCGAAATCAAAATGCATGTGAACATTCATCGTTTTACAGTATCTTGTTGCCATGCAGCACTTGCAGTTGTAAAAACCTGACTTTTACATTTGTGTAGTAAACATACCAGAAGGAGAATTTTGTTAAGCAATGCTATCAGCATTTATATAATATCAAATTTTGATATGTGATTGCAATCGGTTTCACCATCCCATTTAGAGCAGGTGAAACTCTATAAATGATTTTCTTTTTTTTTTTATAAAGCTCCCAAGGTTGAAGAACATTTGTCAAACAGTCTATTAATAAATTATTCTTATAGCTGCAATTTTGACTGACAGGCTTACACTCATCACCGATGGTGCATTTCAAAGTTTCAATTCGTTGGCATTGTTTCAACTTTTTTACTTTATTGACTCATTACGTCAAGACTCGGGGAAGTGCCAACAGAGAGGTCAAGGATTCTTTTAACCCTATTGATTGCCTCATTGGTAGCATTGTGCTCAGCTCATGTATAAATCGTTGAGCAAGATTTGCGGTTTTCATTTTGCAAGAGACAAAACAGGGACAGAAATACGTACGAAACCAAGCCAAACTTGCTTTCAAATAGTGATCCACCCGTCAGTTGTGATTTTTGCTGCTATCTGCCAAAATCCAAAATTCCAAATTCCAAAAGAAAAGAAAAAGAAAATTGCACAATAATTCTCCATAGGCCCATGCTTCTCAGTGGTTACTTGACCCTATCTCGCGTGGCAAAACCCCGCTCATGTCTTTTGCAGTAACGACAGCAAGAGAGAAAGCCTTTGATATAGGCTAGATGCGACTACGCTCTGACGGGGACCAGCCAGAAGACCGTCATCTTCTTCAACCTCACCACAGTCTGATCTTGAGACGAGACAGGGGCTTATTAATAACAAGCCCACCGGCCTTGAACTAATCTTCACCAGGGAATGCCTTGCTACTCTATAGGGACACACAGACATGAGGGAAAAAGAAGGGGAAAAAGTTTAGTTTTGGATCTCACAGGCACTACCTCGTTTTTCGAATGTGCAATCAAATGTAGTGTGGGGAAAAACTTCATTGAAAGTGGAGTTCAGACCATGACCCCACCCCTCTCCCCCTCCCCCCCCCCCCAAAAAAAAAATGATATCTTAACACCAATAGTCAGCCAAAAATATCCTGCTTTCTATAGGAGCTTGCTCACCTACAGTTATATCAGCTCACACTTATAAGCATGAGCATGATCTCATCAAGTTGGTGATCTTTTATGATCACAGTGATATGTGATTAATCTTCTTGTGGAATTCGGAAATCTGCATTTTGCAAGCACAAAATCTACGAACATTTGTGAAAAACTCCTATGAGATGGAGTTTGGTGCACAGTCCACCCTGGTCCATCCTAAAATGTCCACTTTTTTTTTTCAAGGTTTGGTCCGTGCATACGAGTCTTGATCGCGGACCAAACCTCACATTTTGGTTCTCGTCTGAATGCCCCTATTTCCCTTTTTCATCATTATGAGTCAATGCGATTTATTCGGACACTGACTTTTGACAAGGTCCTTCTCCCATGTAACAGCAGTGATGACATACCTTATTTTCGACCAACTGGGGAGTTTTGAATACCATCCCCTCCAACAATGGCCATCACAGCCGATCTGTTTGTGTCATTTAACATACATCTCCTACTTCTATATGCCAAAGATGCGGTTGTTTAGAATGGCTCATACCTAACTAAAATGGACAAGGCTTTGGCATAATTCCTCTTTTCAAGAGAGAAACACTAGGCTGTTCACATTACCCATAGAAAATTGCGACATTGGAAAAAGCAGAATATTTGGGGAAATGACGCTTGGCAACCTCACCAAATGCAAAACAGTGTAAGAAAGATTGTGGACAAGAGTGATTTTTTCTACTTTTGCGTGAAATTTGCCATGACATTTTGCAAAAAAAGAATGCTCGTTAAAGAAAACACAGGATATCTGTCACATAATGACCCATTACACTGAGCCTCTCAGTTGCAACAAATAAAAGACAAAGCTGCCCAAGATGTCTATTTTTACCGAAAAAGCAGACTGCCCACGACATTTCTAACATCATCTTTTTTCTTTTCTTTTTTTTTCTGCAATGCAAATGAAACCTTCTAACATTGTGACTTTTAATGTCATGATAGTGTGCTGGTAAAATGGGCTTTCAGTGTGGATGTTGAAAAACAAGAGAGGTCAAAGGAAAGTGTGACAGACTTCAATGAAACAGTCGCTGTTCCTGATATTATGTGACCCTGCATCACAAAACCAACAAAAAGTTAGTTTAGGGCAGATATATTGAAAGAGCAGATTCTAAGCTTTAAAGTAATGTAAAACTCAATGCAAATGGACTCTCCTAACCTATCTAAATACTGGAAAGAAAGCACACACTCTGGAAAGGTGTGAACTGAGAAAAGAGGCTCTGAAGTAAAGGGTCTATTCAAGCACTTTATCTTTCCAAACCATGCTGGCTGTGCGATGAATGGGACAAAAAACAGGATGTTAATCACCATAGCAAGAACAATGAAGGGATTATCACATTAAGCTGAAATTCAACATGTTAAATTAACACATTCTGTCCATAATAAATACAAATTTTAAAGGCGGTAGCACTATCTATTCAAAAGTTATTAGAGTTGAAAGTGAAAGGTGTGCAAAGGGTTTTAAAGAAATGAAAAAGGGACATCTGAAGACATACCCAATCGCACTACTCTACAAAAAAGGGGTTGTAGAAAAACTGCTGAAAATACACTTTCCAATTCCTTTCATGACCCCAAACTTAAGAATAATATAGACGAATAGCTCTTTCAGAAAGTATGAAAAACTCAAGATTGACTTGGTTGACCTGTTTCATCATTTTAAGGTCCTCACACAAAATAAAGGGCTGCGACTTTTTATTCGTTTCGTGATGCAAGGTCACATATATTATCTAATTTTCCTCAATCATGTGACATAAAACAAAGCATTCATCTGTCTTTATTTACTGAAGAGTGGACATAAAAACTGATGACAAAAATAAGTATTCAGCAAAATTTCGTATCGTTTATGATATTCCAAGTTCTTTTACTTTAAAGTATGGGGCATTATCTCGGTCATAAATCAGAAAAAACCAAATAGTCCCATAAACTGAGTTAGGGTGGAGGGATATAGTCACTGGTGACGTTCAAAATAGAAGACCCATCATATTTTCAGATTCTTTTTCTTTTTCATGGTACAGTCAAATGAAGGTATGGCTATGCAACGCATAAACGGGATACAATAAAATTATATGACTGCCATGAAATCGATTCTCAAAGAATTCTATGCACAATTAATCGCTCAATTAAAGGAAGTATTTGTGTATCTCTCTCTCTTACTTTTTGTAGCAGAGCAAAAATTACTTTTTGATAATGGACTTTATTTTTAGCAAATCATTACTGACCAGATAAACTGGTATGGACTTTTGAGCAAGCTTCTAAGAATTCAGGCAGAATGTGAAATTTTGTATCAGTTCGTCTATATCAGGGCAATGTTATAGGCCGATTCCCATTTGAATCATGGCTTCAGTAATTATGCATTTGCATCATAAAATGGTATTAACTTGTTTTTACACCAGTTCAAGGTTTTTGTGAACTTGAATCTGATACTCAAAGCTAGCCGAACTTTTAATGCCTGCTGGGCTGTGTTTAATTATAGCTGAATTGATTCTCCCCCAGACATTTCGGCTCCAGAAGTTTTATGAATGATATCAAATCAAGCAAAGAAGAGACTGAAGAGAGAGAGAGAGAGAGATAATATCTATTCCACAAATTGTTTTATTTCACTCACATGATTCAATGAACATAAAGGGATGATTTGTCTCACTAAATTACATTTATCATAATGAGCACTGTTGGATTGCAACTGCAATATTCTGAACAAAACAAAAATCACACCATTTCTCTGCGGTGCTGAAATGTGAGCGCTAAAAATCGTTCAGCATGAACGCAAATACTTATCACTCTGCAGGCCAGAGCTCGTTTAAAATTATGATGGTAAACATCCCCTTAGAATACTGCAGTTTGTGATACCACATGCATAGAACGATATAAAGGAAATATGAAGAGAATTCCACAAAAATTTGAAGAAAGTACACATTCCCTTGACTTGTTACTGATGTATGTTAAGTGTAATATTCTTTCCCCTGGCTCCTAAAAAAGGCACGTGAAGTAACTGCTATTATTATGCGAGAAGAGTGAAAATATTTTGATTTTTCTTAATATCGTTTTTATATCATTCATCACTTTGGATCACCATTGAACCACTAATGAACGTTTGTGCCTTGTGACTAAATTGGCTTGCAATTTTCACCAGGCTTTGATGTCTCTCTAACCCAAAAGTAGGTGGAGAAAATAGTTGATAACGATCAGAATTTTCTCTGCTGAATCATCAGGAGTCATAAACTGGTAACAACTGAGAAGAAACGGTTCTAAAAACGAGTATCAGTCAATATTTTTTTTGCCCCGCTTATAGACAATGCCGTTGAGGGAGGGGTGAACATCACGCCCTATTGTTAGGGTATCTTGGATTACGATCCTTGCCTAGTCAACAAGGGTGAATCTGTCAAGGCAAAACTAATGTATTTTGGGAAAATTAGTAAGTACAAGATAAACTGTGACACTCGACAACAGCTCCAGATGCTATTTCCAGGCTTTCAGCGACAGATGCCCTCAGTTCAAACTCTGAATAGAGGAAGATAATGAATGCCAAAGTTTGTGATTCAACCCAAGCGCCAAACATAAATTTCTTCCCGTATCACTAGTTTACCAATTCGTTTAATATGCTTGAATGAATGCAGACAAAACACTTTACTTTGAAAGGAAAAGTATGAAATTACCATCAGCTATTGACAAAGGCCTGTATAAGACACCTTTAAATGCAGTAAAGTCTAATTCCAATGACAAATTACCATTTGCCTGATTCTATTAACTAAGTTAAGTAACTATTAAGTACTACCAAAAAAATCTTCTGTTTCCATTTTACCACTTTAACCCAAAGACAGCATTTTAAATGGTAATTCCACCTTGAACTTCTGACTCCATATTCTTCAGCCAGAACAAAGAGGTGGGGAGTGGGTGTGTGCTGATGCTATCTGGAATGCCGGTAGTGGAATCAAGTGTAAAGACAAATCTGGGACGGATCTTTGGATCTTCCTCCCAGTCCTTGAGCTCTTCCGCAAAACAAAGTTGGCGAGGATACGGAGTAAAGGTCAGGGATTTTCAAGGCCAGTGTTTGTGGGTATAGGTAGAGATAGAAGAAACGGATGAAGGAAAAAGAGCACTTTTTTTCTTGAGCCTGTTTGAGCCCTGCATAAAATTTTATCCTTTAATGATGAGTGACGATGCCCTATTTACATGTCTGCCGTCATTCCATGGTGTACGTGTGAGTGTGCGTATGTGTGTATGGGGGGGGGGGGGGGGATAAAGTATGATACCTTTTATATGAAGAGTAAACACTTCAAACCAGATATTTCTAACTCTCTGACTACCTGCCTAAAATATTCATTGTCCTGCATTGGCCAGCTGGGCCTCCTAGGTTATTGTGGTTTGTGGTCAAAGCAGATGACCCCTTGACCGGTAGGGTATCCATAGACAGGTTTCCATTCATGAGTCAGTTAATTCTCTCACGTCCAAACATTTTGATTCAATAGCATTCAGGACTTGTTGTGATAGTCATTAACTGTATTGTAAAGAGCAGTAACCACAACAGTAACCGCCTGAACAACCTCCAAACAGCTCAAAGAAGTGCTGCCTTGATGCCACGTTAGTTGTGGAAGTTGTCTGTCCCAGTTATTGCGAGATTTTCATGCAGGAGATTAACCCACTGAAGACACACTGATTTTCCTATCACACGCATTTCCCACTTACCCCGGCACGAGAATACTCTGGACTCATCTTTAACCCGTTGAGGACAGACTGATTTTGCTACAACACGCATTTCCCATAGACCCTTCCCCGAGTGTACTCGGGACTCGTCCTCAATGGGTTAACCTATTGCAAGCAATTAGATGTGCCTTACATCATATTTAAATGGAAGCACTAAATACCAAATGTAAGGGGATTATAACCCTCCAACTGAGGTCACTGAGAATGATCAAAGAAATGCTTCAGCGATATCCTTGTATATATGACCTCTCAGTCAACTCATTGCCTGCGATTGAGATTCATTCTCTTATATCTCCCTGCAGCAAATCTGACCGCAATCTCATCTCACAAATGGATCGAGAGATCGACACATAAATTGTATCCTCTGGAACGAGTGTTGTTTATACACGCCCCAGCAATCCTGTCTATCCTCTGCCTACTTTTTACTCCATTTTTTTTTAAACCATTTGAACCCGATGAAGAGAGTTTGAGAAATCACGCACACATACACATTGCAAATAAAAATATCTACTCTTATTTCTTCTTTTTTTTATTATCTGAAGCATAATCCTTCCATTCTTGAGATCATTGGATATTAAATCTCAATTGTTTCCTGAGTATTTTTCCAACCCTCTTCCTCCTTCCCACCAGCCCCCCCCCCCCACCCCTCCCCTTCCAGTTCTCAAGCTCACTTGCATATTTTGGAGGGAGACAATTTCTGAATGCAAAAAGCTGCCAATCTTTTGTTTTGCTTTCTTTGTTTTGTCTTTTTTGTTTTGGTGTTCTTGCTGTCGCATTGTGGCGGGTAATCCAATCTGCTGAGGGTTGATTCCAGGGTGTGAAGAATCGTCATGTGGCCTCGCGATTGTAACGAGCAGTAATCCCCCCCATCCTGGATGGAAGAGGGGCGCAAGGAGAATGGGGATAAAGGCCACAGAGGAGGACATTAAAAAAAAGCCCCCCCCCAAAAAAAAAAAGAAAAAAGAAAGAATTAAAAGCGCCGTTGTGAGACGATCGTTTTTTATCTTCCCGCTATTCCGCGGCCGCATCGATAGGGTGATACACGAAATGGGATACTTCCTGATTCGGATTACAGACAATCATTGTCAGTCTGCTCCAAAAGATTTGGCAGAAAATATGAAATCTTACATATTCCTTTTCCTCCTTCAGGCCGCCACCCCCCCCCCCAACAAAAATAAATATAGTTATGTATTTGCACATAATCCACCAGACAGTATAAACTGTTTGTTTATAGTTACTCTACTAAGAAACCAAACCCGAACATGTGATCTTACAAGGAGGTACGTCGCTAAACCCGTTGAGGATGAGTCCCGAGTACGTATATACTCGGCAGGGCTCTATAGGAAATGCGTGTCGTAGCAAAGTCAGCCCGTCGTCAATGGGTTTACAGTATCCATGCACACTATGCTGCTTCATAAAGACAAACGTGCCTACGATCGTGCCCTTCGTTCTGTTGGAAGATACGAGTCATTGTCATTGGATACAAATTTCTGCATGGAGGAGAGTCTGTAGATGACAGCAAGCAGAAATGAGAATGTGTGTACGTAATGAACTTCCCAAATTACAAACCTTATTTTCTTTTTGGAATAATGAACCTTTGGAATAAAAAACCTTATTTCAATTTTGAATTAACGAACCTTTATATTAATGAACTGTTTCCAAAATTCCAAAAATTAGGATAGTCAAGATGGAACAAGAACAAGTTTTCATTCCTTTTTCTCTTTCTATCATTTGTTCTCCTTCCCTTTTTACAACCTAAAATTCTCATTCATTTTTAATGAGCAAGGAATTGTAAGTGGTGTGGACTACTTTATAATACATGTACACAGATGAAACATACAATTTTTCAAATGATTACCATGTATTCCAGAATTACAACAAATGACACATATTCAATATGTTCAAACACACATTCACACATACACAAACATACACAAATACATTGTGTGTACCTAACAACACACCAATGTAGATCAATCTGAAAAGAACTTGTTTTTCCATACAGTTGCTACAAGGCCTTTCCAAACAAGTACGTAGCATCCAGGTGACAAAATTACTGGCTGGGGTCAAGACAATGTCCAACTGTGGACAATGACCTCAAAGGACCTTGCTATATGTGTCAGGTGACCTCCCAAAAATATAAGGTGAAACAAAACAGGGAGAGAGAATTGAAAAAGAATATTAAATATAGGACAAAGATATCATCTGAGTCTCATATGTTACAAGGCTCTGCCACGATACTCTGAATAACTTCATCATATTGATAATGAGAAATCCAGTGTCTACAGAGGTCACTTTTAAGCCTTGTTTTATAATTTTTTTCCTTTCATCTTTTTTTTTTTCCCTTTTGCCTCTCCGTCATTCTTTTCTGTTATCCTCTGCTCACGCTCAGCGAGAGACTTCCCTAATTGGCGGTTGTCAAGCGAGGGCAGCCTTGCCTACGGCCTTGGCCCCTTCTTTCTTTTTTTC